>NC_067478.1:10114833-10469266 GCF_947179515.1 Apodemus sylvaticus | reverse complement strand
GAGGCCAGTTGCATCAAGAGAACAAGCTGGACAGGTGAAGACAGAATGAACCAGAGACTGAGAAGAAGCCAGAAGATTAAAACAGATTGCCAGAGTTAGTGTGAGGTCAAGCAGAGCATTTCAAGAGAAAGTGAGAGCAGCTAGGCTGAATCCGTCAGCTTGGAGGGGAGTTTGAGACAGAAGAGTAGAGTTAAACCAGCCGGCCAGAGTTCAGAAAGAGCTCAGAAGGGAGAGCTTATTCAGCAGTCTCAGAGGCTGAAAACATTCTGTGCCTAGATGAGATGGTGTAGAGTCTAGAAGCTTCTAAGGCCAGGCCTAGGTAGCAGACAGGCAGTAAGCCTCCAAGGTGATGATTAACACAGCATAGAAGGTATAGTTACAGCCCACCATCTGCTTGGTATCAGGAACATGCCTAGATCCTGCGGGGAGGTCCAGTCCCTTTTGGGATACTAGCAATGTGCCAGTACCCCAAAATTTCAGTCTCAAATTTCAGTTTCCCTTCTCTCCCCACATCTGAAATTCCCAGACTCTTACTGGAGGGGAAAACTGCTTCTCTGGTCAAGGTCCCCCTCAGAGTTCTCAGGACCATCACTCGCCTTCGCCGCCCTCAGGAATGGCCGGTCTGTAGATACCCGGGGGGTTAATGTCTTGGGTTTGCATGGGCCCCAATATTCCTGTACTTTTGTAAATAGTCGCCATGGCATGAAGATTCACCGTGAAGAGTGTAGGATCTGGTTTAAAATTCAAACACAGAGGCAATCCTGGGTAGGTGACGCTGATGATAACAGCGGGGCGTGCGTTACCATTGTCCTGCTTAGGCGAGAAATTAACTTCTGAAAAGATGAGTGATGAAAAGGCGCCCGAAGATTAGGAAAACAAAACGATGTGATTTTCTCCTGAGGGTTGAGTAGGAGGCAGGGACAGTTTCTTTCTTGTACATTAAAAAAAATAAGTATTTTGCATTACAAAAGTGAATTGTGTGTACTCACAGTCAACTGTGATTTAGGACTCCTGTTTTCTCATCAGCTTTATGGTTGTAGAACCATTTCTTTAGACAGTTTATTATTATTATTATTATTATTGTTATTTTTATTGTTTACATTCCAGCCATTGCCCCCATCCCCCTCCGGCAGTTCCTCCTCCCATCTTCCTCCCCCTTGCCCCTGAGAGGATGCTCCCCCTCCCCCCATTACCCCACCACCACCAGGCCTCCCCTTCCCTGGAGCCTGTGCTGAGGGCCCTGGACCAGCAGTGTGTGCTCCTCACTGGTGGCTCCTTGGGGTCCTGGTTAGTTGAGCCTGCTGCTCTTCCTATGGAGTCACCCTCCTCTTCAGCTTCTTCAATCCTTCCCCTAATTCAACCACAGGGGTCCCTGACTTCAGTCCAATGGTTGGGTGCATCTGCATCTGTCTCAGTTAGCAGCTAATAGAGCCTCTCAGAGGACAGCCACGATAGGTTCCTGTCCTCAGTCTCTTCTCTGTTTTTGTCCCCACAGTTCTTTTAGACAGTACACGTGCATATGCATGCATGCGTGTGTGTGTGTGTGTGTGTGTGTGTGTGTGTGTGCATATGTGTGTATACATATACATGTGGAGAGCAGAGGTCAACGCTGTGTGTGATTCTTAGCTGCTCTCCAGCTGTTCTTTGGAGACAGAGTCTCTCACTGAACCTGGAGCAGCTCTCTAATCTCACCAGGGAGCTTCCTGTCTCCACATCCCTGGACTGGGCTTACAATCACAAGCTTCTACACCCAGCTTCTAGGAGAACTGAACTTAGATCCTCTTGCTTGTGACTTAGTCATCTCCCCAATGCCTGCCCTAATAGCTGTACAACAGATGACAATGATAATTCGATAGATAGACAATTGAAGTGATAGCATGTCTTATCTCCTGAAACACATCATTCTTATGTGCTATGAAACATTCCTGTCTTATTTTCTAGGTTTTTTTTTTTTTAAAAATACATCATAAATTGTTATAGACTGTTGACCTACCCTGTGGTGGAACACAATTACCCATGTGCTAGCTGTACTGGGGTACCTGGCACCTAATGTCTAGCTCCTTCCCTGCTTCTAGGCTTGAGAAAGTCTTAGGTTGTCACTTCCCTACCCACTCTCCTCTCTCCCTCCCACCCCATCACTACTCTGTTTCTGTAACCGGCCTGTTGAGGGGATGGAGCCCGTCCTGGTCTGTTAGGTTGCTGGGCTCACACTCTGATCCTAACTCCAATGTCATAGAGAAGAGGAAATTTCCATATCAGTGAGGATGGGCTGCATTGGCAAAACACATTGAGCTAGACTCCATGAAGGTTAGCTACAGGCTTTCTCCTGCCTCTGTGGCAAAAGCTTCCTGTGAGACAAAGGCCAGCAGATCCAGTGTTCAAAATGAAACATGGATTGGTTATTCCCAGAGGAGCAATAAAAATCACTTGCTGCTCTTGTAAGAGTCTAGAGTTCTAGCACCCATATTTGCTGGCTCACAACTACCTGTAATGCCAGGGGTCCCCGACACTTTCTTCAGGACTTCACAGGTACGCGCACGCGTGCACACACACACACACACACACACACACACAAATAAAAAATGAATCCTAAAAATAAGAAAATTAGCATGGTTTTTAAACACTGGATACCTATGGCATGGAAAGGAAAATCAAATCAAGCACTTGTTATCAGTTCTTAGAGCACAGAATTCTGAGGCTTTGCAAGATTCTGCTGGCTGGGATGATAATTAGCCCAAAGGAGCAATGGTATTCTAAAGTGAAAGGTCAAAAGGATCTCGTGCTCCCTAGAGGTGTTACCCAAGAAACCATTTAAAAAGAAAGAAAATGAGGCCTGGGAAGATGGCCCCATTAGGTGCTTTGTAAGCTTGAGAACCTTGGTTTAATGCCCAGAAGCAACACAAGAAACAGCAAGGGAGGCAAAGACCAGCTGATCCCTGGGTCTCCCTGGCCAGCTAGTATTGGTGGGTCCAGTCCTCCACCAGGCAATAAGAGTGTCCTCCACACACATGTGCACAAATGCAGGCACATGCATGCAATCACATACCCACACCCTCCACATACGAACGTGTACACATACACTCATATTTAAAAAAAAAAAATCTGTGAAACTGAAGGAACAGATGCCTTGTGGACTTTTTTAAAAGAACATTGTATTTTGATGTTGGCTGGTTGGTTGGTTGGTTGGTTGGTTGGTTGGTTGGTTGGTTGGCTGGTTGGTTGGCTGGTTGGTTGGTTGGTTGGTTGGTTGGTTGGTTGGTTGGTTGGTTGGTTGGCTGGTTGGCTGGTTGGCTGGTTGGCTGGTTGGCTGGTTGGCTGGTTGGCTGGTTGGCTGGCTGGTTGGCTGGTTGGCTGGCTGGTTGGTTGGTTGGTTGGTTGGTTGGTTGGTTGGTTGGTTGGTTGATTTGGAGTTTGATTTTGTAGACAGGGTGTCATGTAGCCCAGGCTGACCTCCACCTTGCAACATAGCCATAGATGATCTTGAACCCTTGATCTTCTTGTCTTTACCTCCCAAGTCCTAGGATCTTGCACCTGCTCTGCCATACCTGGTTTCATATTGGAATTGTTAAAACTATCCATCAGCTAGTTGACTGACTGAGTCCAATCCTCTCCTCCCTCCCTGCTCTCCAACAACAGGAATCAGTGCCCTGGGAGCCTGAGCTGTCTCTTCCTCACACTGGAGGCTGGACCAGGCCTCCTGTCAGTGAGTTCTGAGGCTACCCTTGGTATCAAGAGCTCATTCTCAACATGAATATCAAACTTGGAAGGAAGCAGATTCCAAATTACAACCTCCCTGACGCAGAGATTAACGAGTCATTTGAGGAAGTCTGTACAGAGTCCCTAAGCAAAACTATCTCTCAACTCCAGGTCTATATGTCACTTCCCTTTGCCAGGACAGCCCACCAGGCTGCGGGGTATCCCTTCTGCTCGGGACACTGAGAAAAGTAGGTCACACATAATATCAGAAGCCTTTGCTCAGCTCAGAAAGTCACCTCCGTGCTTAGCATTTTCCGTGTCATCTGGAATAAATAATGAACATGGAGGATTCTCAATATGGTACAGCTAAACTGATTCCCTGGAAACGCCATTCTCATCACATTGCCTATCGCCAACATATGCTTCTCCTTGTAGAGTGGATGCCAAATGATATTACATCAGGGAATATAGTTTCATAAGGAATTAAGGACATCAAGTGAGAACTGGTTAGAAAAACACACTCAGGAAGAATGTGTACAAAGAAAAGTCCCATGTGCGTCAACAACACACAGTTCAGGGCGAAGAGTTAACGAGATGGTGTTCTTAAAATTATAAGAGCAAACCTCTAAACGTCACCAAGTAATCTCCACGAAGACAGGACTGTACCAGAAACGTAGATACAACACAAAGAACACTACACTACTGTTGATACTTCTTCTACATGCATGTTTTAACAGAATTTCAAAGTGAAACTCTAGAGCTGTCTATGGTAGGCACCTTAGTGATCCACCAAATATGTTTGCATCCTCATCTCCAGAATCTGAATATGTCACTTCAAATGACCAAAGTGGCTTTGAAAAGTCGTTAAGCTTGAGGGGCTGGGCTGGGGAAATAGTCCAGCCTCAATGTCAGGTGGCTTGCAGTCGCCTGTAATCCCAGCTCCAGGGCATCTGGCACCTCGCCCTGGCCTCTGTAAGCACCTGCACATGGACACATATACACACAGAGATGCACATAAGGCACACATTTTAAAAATAGCTAAGGATGCACAGGGGCTAGCTTCTGATCCTAGCACTCAGTGGGTGAAGCTAGACTATTCAGGGCAATCTGGTTGGTTAAGACTAGCTGGGATTAGCAAACACAAGGCTCAGCTATAGACCCTGCCTTAGTATATAACATAAGCAACTGAGAAAAATGTGTGACTTCAATCTCTAGTCTCCATATGCACATGGGCACACACACACACACACACACACACACACACACACACACACATCATTCACATAAACATATTTTAGATGGGGTCTCACTATGCATACCCACCTGGCCTAGAATTTGCTATGTTGACCAGACTGGCCTCATCTCACAGAGATTTATCTGCCTCTTCCTCTTGCATGCTAGGATTGAAGGTGGGTGCTACCACACCCAGCTTGCAAAATTACTTTTAAAGAGTAGTTTGGTCCTATCCATTCAGAAAGAAAATGTCTTCTTCTATCCACATAAATCAAAATAAATTTTGTATGACCAAAAGGTATTTTTTAATCTTATAAAACATGTCAAATAATAACATTAAACATGTTTAACTATACTCATACATGAACTTTCCATATTGTTAAGGGGGAAGTCTAATCTAATGTTATTAAAAAGTCTATATCTTTAAAGATTTATTTACTTTATGCATATGAGTACACTGAAGCTGTCTTCAGACACAACCAGAAAAGGGCATCGGATCCCATTCCAGATGGTTGTGAGCCACCATGTGGTTTCTGGGAACTGAACTCAGGACCTCTGGAAGAGCAGTCAATGCTCTTAACCACTGAGTCATCTCTCCAGTCCCAAAAAAGTCTATTTTTAATGCTCAAAATATAAAAATGAAGAGGAAGACAAAGCATGAGGTGGGCCATACTGTATAAAGATGCACAATTATCTCAAGAAAATTACAAGCTGAGCAGTGTGCGAGTTGATTGTCTGTGCAAGAGACTCGGAGCTTAATCAACATATGCAAAAATGTTCCACCTTGCTGTGATCAAACGAAAACAAATTAAAATACTCATTAAGCATCATTTTACACATATTACATTAGCAAAAAAACTAACAATAATTCTGAAGGCTAACCAGATTCTGATTAAGTCTGTGTGTTTGCATGCTGTTGGTTACAATTTGGTTGTGTTTGGAAGGTGACTTAACTGTATGTAATAATCCCATAAAGTAATAATGTTGCTCACGCTGGGGACTCATCACTAAGGATCTATCCCGAAGAGAGAAACTGAGAGAGGAATGTATGAGGAAAGATATCCACCACAAGTAGAGGGAAAGATGGATCCCAATATTCTCCCTCCCCAGAAAGCTTCTCTTCAATCTCCATAGAAGATACACGTTCACATTAGAGGTAAAGATATAGATATATAGATAGAAATATATAGATATAAACATATAGAGAGATAATCTATATGATTTATATAATTGCTTTTGTACCAGTACCATGATGGTTTGTCACTATGGATCTATAATATAACTTGAGATAAGATATTATGATACCTCCAGCACACACACACACACACACACACACACACACACACACACGCACATTATCTACATATGATGGATAGTGACTTATATTATTATTTTTTTTTTTTTTGGTGGAGACATTTTCAAAAGTTGGGGAGGATATGACAGGACCACTATTTCCATGAACTCTCAGCATATGTGGTTTTCCACACAAGTCCAAGCCTTCCAACATTTTAGCATGGAGTAAGAATGGGTTCATGAGCACCCACCATTAGCCAAAGAGCTATGCATAGTTGGTAACTTCTGGAGGAAGGGGTGGGATCATATTTCTTTAAGGATGTGGCTCCTGGGTAGACTGACTTCACTCCAGTAGACTTCTATTCTTACACATAGGCTGTATCGCTTAACACAATGGCATCCAATTCTATTCTTGCAAGTGACAGCTTTTCTTTATGAGCGAAGAAAGCTCTATGGTATACCTAGCACATTTTCTTACCATTCATCTTTGGTGAGACACCTAGGCTGATCCTCCTGCTGCTCTAAGCACAAGCATTAAGGTAAATTTGTTCTATGTTGTCTTGGCTTTCTTATTTTAGGCTTTCTAAGGAACCTACACATAGACTCCCACAGCAGCTGGACTGACTCGTTACCACCACTGTTTATGGTTCCTTTGTGGATCAGCCTCATCAGCATCTGTTGAACTTGGGTTGACAATGAGGTATAAGTCCAGAACTCTGATAAAGGCTGTCAGGAGAGAATGGCATTACCATGCGACGATAGGGAGAAAGACAAGGGAAGAGACTGTGGTCCAACCATAGTCTTAGCTTAAGAAGTGGGGAGAAGAAAGGGGTCATGAGGAAACAAAAGTCCTCAGAGTAAGTCCCACTCTCCCTCTAACCTGTCTTCCAGTGTAGCCTCCCCCACTGAGTTCAAGGCTCCAGCACCCATGTAAAAACCAGGGCATGAGAGTAGGAGAGATAGTTCAGCATTTCTGAGCGCATGTTGACTCTGCACAGCACCTGAGTTCAGCCCCCAGCACCCAGGTTGAGTGGCTCGTAGCCAAACTGTGGCATGTAAGTCTAACTCCAGGAAATCCAGCACACTCTTCTGACTTCTGTAGGTACTGCAAATGCATGCACATACCCACACGCAGATGTGCATATACATATGAGTAAAAATAAAAGGGAATCTTGGAAATAGGGAGATGGCTCTTTGGTTAATAGCACTAGCACCTCTTCCAGATCTAGGTTCATTCCTGGCATTGCCTGTAATCCCAGTTCTAGAGGATTCACCTCCCTCTCCTGGCCTCCATAGGTACTACACCCATGTGATATATAGATATCCATGCAGAAACACACACACACATGCACGCACATGTGTGTGTGTGTGTGTGTGTGTGTATAAAATTGTATGCATTTAGTTTTAATTTTTAAAATTTAAATTTAATTATAAATCTAGAAAATCTGAGCTTGTCCCAGAGCCTATAACTACCACAGAAGGCAGAGGAAGGACCAGAGACAGTACTGAGGATGCTGGGGGCTGCAAGCTGCCAGCCTATCTTCAGGTTTCAAGAAGACCTTATCTCAAAAGAATAAGATGGCTGGAGAGTGGTAGACAGGTACCCAGCATCTTCCTCCAGCCTTCACACATATGCACACACATACATACATGCAGAACACATATACACACATACTCTGTATGCACACACATTCACACACATACACACATACACACACAAAAGCACAGCACATATACACACACACTCCATATGCACACACACACACACATACACACACAAAGTAGCTTCCCTAGTGTTTCCCAGTCCTAATCCAGGGTCACCATGACAAAATGAGGAGTCAGAAATCAGCAACCACCAACAGAAGAGATGTCTGATGTATGAAACCCAGGTTTCCACATACGCTCCATCCCTTTCTCCCTCGGTGGCTCTACATAACTTCCTTTCCATTTCACTCCCTTGTGCATAAAATAACGGCATCAACATTTTCTCTGGTCACCTCAGAGGTCTGTCCAAACAGGGATGTGAGTTACCGACTGGGAGAGCTTCTAAACTGGGCACCACAGCCCAGGCCCACGGAATGGTCATCAATCCTGAAATCCTGTTTGTTTCACTCCTTCCTGAAACAGCACTGTGGGCTGTCTTTCCTGGCTCCCTGCGAGGTAATGGAGGCCACTGTCACTGCCCAGGCTCTATTGCCCTCTCCTTTCTAGGTCACTCTAAATCCTAGTCATGGCTAAACAAACGGAATGCATTTTGCAGGTAGAGTTGGCAGGACGTGCTCCATTTGCTTTTTGGCCCAGTCCCTTAATTGCATTTGGAAGTAAACAGCGCGCTATAGGGTGCAGATGAGAGCGCAATTTGGAAAAAAACAGAAGAAAGGAAGCTCGAATAGATTCATCTGGGGGAGAGAGACATCATACAAACTCAAAGTGATTTGGAACGTGTGTGGTTTCCTGACGATTTTGGAAATTAAACTTACTTGATAGGTAGGCCCAATGTGTCCTTTTGTGCCTGAGCCTTGTGCTCTCCCACCTTGTGATCATACTTTGTATGCCAGCCATCTCAGCGTCTCCTGTACACTCGGCTGTGGATCCTTCTTCACAAGGGGCCTTGCATAAGCAGCCCCTCCATACTTTCTGTCTCCCCGATTCAAGCCTCCCCTCATTCAGAAGGCAGGAGGTCCTTTCCTAAACTTCTTCCAAATTTAAGAGCCCAAACCCACTGTAAGGTGTCTTTCCAGATTCTACCACCTGTCAGGGCAAAAGCATCCACATGAAACAACTCTTCATTCCTATGCTTTGGAGCCATTGCTTTATCCAAGGTATATGATCACCCCCTTCTTTTTTACATATGAGGAAACTAAGCTTCACACAAGTAAACTCTGAAGTCAGACAATATTCAAACCTTGAGACTGATCATGGTCCAGCCTCAAGCATCTTTTTAAAGGTTGTGTCTGTTCCTTTTCCATCCCTACAGCTCCAGCATGTCATAGAAGAAGTGTGTAATGTTGGGGAAAGGGAAAGCTAAGGCAAGGAAAGCCTGCTTGGACTGAGATGAATCTCAGATGGCAGTGCGCTTTACTTAGCAAGCACGAGGCCCTGGCTCCCAGCCTCAGCACGGTAAAAGTCTGGTGGGGTGGGGCACACTTATAATCCCAGCACTCGGGAAGTAGACACAGCAGCATCAGAAGTTCAAGATAATCCTCGGGTATACAGCAAGTGTGAGGCTAGTGTGGATACAGGAATTCCTATATCATAAAGAAAAGACATTCTGAAAAGTAGCTAACAGGGATTCCCCAAGGATCTATTATCAAGTTTTCTCATATGGAATATAGCCAAGTTCTAGTTTGCTTTCTGTCGCTGTATAGACACTGTAACCAAAGGGCTTATTTCATCTGACACTTCCAGGACACAATTCAGCCTTGATTGTCAGACAAGAACTCAAAGAGGCACTCAAACGGAAACCAAGTAGAAACTCACAACCAGCTAGCTGCCTTTCTTATACAGCCCAGGCCACTTGCCTAGGGATTACACCGCCCACAGTGGACCGAGCCCTTCTATATCAAATAGCAATCAAGAAAACAGCCAGGCATGGTTCATTCCTTTAATCCCAGCTTGGGAGGCAAATGTCTGTGAGTTCAAGGCCTGTTTGATCTACAAAGTGACAGATCTACTCCAGGACAGCCAGAGCTACATACTGAGGCCCTGTCTCATAAGAAAGAAAAGGAACAGGAACAGGAACAGGAACGGAAGGGAAGGGAAGGGAAGGGAAGGGAAGGGAAGGGAAGGGAAGGGAAGGGAAGGGAAGGGAAAAGGGAGAGAGTTAAGGCACAGGAGGAAGGTGTAGAGTCAGAGTCGGTCCTCTGCACTTTGTAACCTTCGTGGTTCTTCTTTCAGTTCCATCCCACATGCTAGGAACCAGGAGACTCAAACTGGCTGAAAGGAAAAAGTAGAAAGTAGAGCGTGGACACAGCTACCTGGCCTCTCATATGTATGTATGGGCCAGACTCACTTTTCTCTAGGAAATCACTCTACTGTCAGAGATAATGGGAGGGCTGGAGACATGGCTCAATGGTTTAAAATGTATCCTGCTTCCATAGAGGACCCACGTTCAGTTCCCAGCACCCACATCAGGTAGCTTACAGTAATCTGTAACTCCAGCTCCTGGGGACCCAAAGGGGTCCTCCAAGGGGTCCTGGACTCCTGTGCACAGACAGGCACATGCATATAAACAAAAATAATAAAAACAAATCCTAAAATAATAATATTAATAATAAAATCAAAGGCTTAAAAATAACTCATGGGAAATAGCCAAGTTCGACAGATTCAGGAACAGCTATGAAACCCAGGGAAAGAGCTCACAAGGGCATCTCGGATACACTTCAGACAAGGCTGCCAGAGCACAGTTGTCTGAACATGATGGTGCACTCCAGGGGTCAAATACCCTCTCCTCTGAAAGAACACAAAGCCATCAGCAGGAAAGGAAGGAATCTGATGGGGGCAATTCCTCAAATGAGACACACCTCTCTTCCCAGGTGTGTCAAGTTGACAGCCAAGCTCAGCCATCAGAGAGCCCCCAAAACACTTCCTAAACCAGATTCTCAAATAATACTCTTCAATAGACACCTCTGGACAATGTTTAATTTGCTAATATTTCCAATGTAATTTTAATCAGCACAGACTGTGACTTCCCACTGCATTTTAAATGCTGCTTTCTGAGACTTAACACTTTAACCCACACAGGTCTTACTTGCTGTTTCTGCAAGCTAACACAGGCCAATTGAAAAGCATTGGCTGTCACCATGGTGATCAGACGCCTTTTGTTCTTGGTTTTTATTGCATTTTATTGCTTATGAACAAGACTGGAGCTTCATTGGTGAAGCCAAACGTACCACGTGCCTCTGGGTTTAGGGGCTTCAAATTTAGAGGAATGTGTTCAAATCATGACAACAGCCCATTTCTTCTCACCTCTCAGAAATAAACATGTGCTGTACAGAAACAGGCCAGCCACTCTCTTATCTCCTTCCTGATGTTGGAACTGGCGGGGGGGGGGGGGGGGGGGGTTCTCAGCAGAATCAGAGGCCCCCATCGGCTCTTCAGGGGGATTCCTTGAACACCCCAAGTGCCACACAGCTAAGGTCAGTGCCAACCACATGGCTGTACACCAGGCATGTGTCTCCACGTGCAGTGGTAGGTAGTTGTTTACAAAGATGACAAGTGTCAATCTGTCCTCTCCAGGCTCTGTGCCCTCCCATCTGTAACAGAGTCCAGTTTCCCCATCAGGAGTCTCATGTGACTTCCGATCTATAAAATATGACAAAAACAGACGCTTGGGAGACAGCTCAGTTGGTAAGGCACTTCTTATGCAAGCATGAGGATCTGAGTTCAATGCCTAGAACTCATGTTTTAAATCTATATATTTAAATATAAATATATATATAAAGAAGCCAGGCAAGGTGACACACATTTACAATCCTGGTGCTGGGAAGGTAGAGACAGGAAGACCTCTGAAGGTCCACCAGCCTACTCCACTGCTGAGTTTTGAGCCAATGAGAGAGTCTGTCTTAAAAGAACAAGGAACACCTCCCTAAGGCTGTGCTCTGGTCTTATACATGTATACACAGGAGCACCCACACTAACATAGACATGCACATATAGAAACTACATGCTCTGCAGACTCTAAGCCAGAAGAGACCTGACAGCTGCTGGGTTTGCTTTTTTCAGACATACTTGCTGTCAAAAGGTCTGAGGAAGAGCTCTCTAGAGAAAGAGTGAAGCCTAGCTAACCTCTGAACCTCAGCTAGTAAATCCGATATGTGTATAATGGTGTCTTGAATTCTCTAGCCCCAACTGAGCTCTCAACTGAATGAGAAGACATATGGGCATCCCTAGCCAGCACCATGCAGAACGGAAGACTCTCTTGGCTCAGCTGGACAGGTCCAGAAAAGAAAAATAAAGTCACAAAATAAATGTTTGGTGTTTAAAATCACTTATGGAGGCTGGACCCCCAAAGCTTTGCTCTAGCCTGTACACACATGAGCTGTCACACACACTCACACACACACACACACACACACACACACACACACAGAGAGAGAGAGAGAGAGAGAGAGAGAGAGAGAGAGAGAGAGAGATGGTTTCCTCAAGCTCCACACTCTTAGCAGCTTTCTACCCTAATAACTGCACGTCATTGTTGCTGCTTAAAGCATCATATTGCTACTCCAACAAATTCCATTCTTTCCACATTAATTGAATTGTAAGCTGTACAGGATCCAGGCCACCCCCAGACCACCCCTGGCTTTTGTGCTGGGTAATGAGTAGACAGCCCTGGATATCCTTGGAACATCCACAGTCTCCATCTTCTCAGCAAACCCTCTCCAGTGCTACCTAGCTCCATCAGTTACAGGAACACTTCCATCGCTGTCCAAAGACAGCAGGCCAGACGGGGTGTTTCCTGCATGTGAAATGATCCAGTGATTTAGCAAAGAGTGTTTTATGGTATTAATAAAATTGAGTGTTATGGGAAATGCCTTTTAAGCAGACTAGGTCTGAGGCCAAGGTTCTAGAAAGCTTTTAGTTAAAATGCAAATCCACTGGAAAAATGTGAGCTGTGCCAGGGTCAGGGCCACACCCAGCTGAAGGCACGAGACCCGGCTTCAGTCTCCTAGCCCATGTGTCCCTGCGGCACGTTTCACCCACAGAGGTAGACAAAGTCCAAAGGCGTGGGCAGAGGGGTTTGGTGGGCAGAGGGGTTTGGGGCAGCTGGTGTGAAAGAAATCAAATAGAGCCAGTGCTTGCCTGGCATTGAACCCCATGTAATAAAGGCCCTAAGCATGTGTGTGTGTGTGTGTTTGTACATGTGTATGTGTGTTTGCATATATAAGTGTATATCTGTGCATGTGTGTGTGTGTTTGTACATGTGTATGTGTGTTTGCATATGTAAGTGTATATCTGTGTATGTGTGCATGTGTGTGTGCATGTGCATGTGTGTATGTATGAGTGTGTGTGTGCATGTGGGTATTTGTGTATGTGCATGCATGCTGTGCATGTGTGAGTATATTATGTGGTGTGCATGTGTGTGTGCATGCATGTATGTGCAGGTCGAGGTTGGCGTCACAGGTTTTCCTCAACTGTTCCCCATTTTGCTTTTTCAGCAGAGTCTCTTGCTGAACCCAGAGCTCATTGATTTGGTTAGTCTAGCGATCCAGCTTGCCTGAGAGATCTACATCCCTGCCTGGAATTGCAGGCAGGCCACCACACTGGCTTTTGATGTGGACACTAAGGATCAGAATCCTGGTCCTCCTGTTTGTGAGACCAGCGTTTTATCTGCTTTATCTCCCCAGCCCCTGAGACTTTTTTTATAGTGAGTTTGAAACTATAGACATCTGTGACTGCCTGGGTGACTTAAGCAAATCACTCTCCCCTTCCAAATTCATGTGTGCAGAGGTGATGATGCTGGCCTTGGAGAACAGCTATAGAGCACAGTTGGGAGGAGGAAGGGGGATTCTGGGATGTGTATAGACAAGCTGCTCTTTTGAGGCAGGGTCTCCTGTATCTAAGGCTGCCTCTGAACTCATTATGTCACTAAGGATGGCTTTGAACTTCCAATCCTCTGACCTCCATCTCTCAAGTGCTGGCATTACAGGTATGCACCCCCACAGTGTTTGGGAAGGACCCCCGGGACATAATGCATGCCAAGGAAGCTCTCCACCATCTGGATTCTACCTCCCGCTTTCTTTTCACACTAAGCTCTTGCTGCACTCTAACAATAGGGACTGAAGCAGCAGCAAAAATCCACAGGAACTCCCTTCACCTGAGCACCTTAGAATCTGCCCTTAATTAGAAGATGCTGTCTGGCTTAACATAGTTCCTAAGAGTTAGAGATAAGGCTACAGAAGTTCAAGTCAGGAAATAGAAATCATAGCGACGGCTTTGACAGGCAAAATTCATCCTAATTTATCATTGTTATCATGATATAAAATCGTTAACAAGGTGCCTGAGGGAGCAGCTGTGGGAGGCAGCTCGGCCTGAAATGACCAACCTTCCTTGTTTGTGGAGATGCCCTGAATTTCAGAACACCTGAATGTCAGTATTCTAAACCCAAAAAGTCCCAGGAAAGACAAGACAATACCAGTCACCCAGCACATGCCTAAAGTCATGAGAATACTGAGAAAACGCTAGAATTAATAAATTTCAGAAGTGTAAAGATGAGGGGCTGGAGAGATAGCTCCGTGGTTAGGAGCACATGCGACTCTTCCGTGGGACCTGGGAACAGTTCCTAGCATGTGTGTCTGGAAGCTCACAAATGCCGTACCTTCAGCCCTAGAGGCTCTGACACCCTCTCCGACCTCCGCAGGCATCCTCGTGTGCCATGTACTCTCACACAGATGAACGCGCATATTCATATATAAAACTTTTGTTTTAAGTCTGAAGAAGAACCCCCTCAGAACAGGATCTAGATAATGTCGGTGGCAACTGGCTGGGTGCTGATATCTCCAAGTAAGCTCGTCCAAGACAGGTGAGCTGCGAGAGCTGCTGCAAAAATCCCAACCCGTGTGTGGACCCAGCAGGCACTGTGGAGTGAGGAGACGCTAGGGAGATGCTGGTCAAAGCATCTGAATCGCCTTCTTCTTGCGCCCCCTACCGGCAGGCGTCTTAGGGAACCAGCTGACAGATGCATCAACCCCAGCCTCTCCAGGTGAAATGGGGGGAGCTTGGGGCTGGGATACAATGCAGTTTAATAATTGGAATACAGGGAATGAAGTGTATGGGAGACGATACTATTTGTGGTGTATAATTTATTCTGAGAACTCGTTCAGAAATTATTCCTCGGACTGGAGAGAGATAGCTTAGTCAGGATCTGAGTTAGGTCTGGAGAAGCCACAATCAAAAGAAGGCTAGCACGGTGGCTTGTCATCCCAGTGCTGGCAAGGCGGAGAGCGATGGCTGCCTGGGTCTCACGAGTCAGTAAGCCTCGCCTCCTTGGCGAGTTCCCAGCCTATGAGAGACTGCCTTTCATAAACATGGACACTGCCTGAATACTTGCACTGCACTGCAAAACTTGAGAATGTCCTCTGACCTCTGTATGCGTGTGCACGCATGCGCGCACACACACATATGTATGCCCATCCATACATGCACAAAAGAGAGTCTTCCTAGGCTCCTGAGTCTGATCTATCTAGACATTCAAGAAGAAGGTAATTCCTGCAGACTGCTGTTCACTGACCTTGATCCTCCTCCTCGCTGGCTCTGTTCCTCCCACCACAGACCACCTAAGGCTCTGAGGGCCCCAATGGCTGCCTATGATCCTTAGGTCGAGTCTCCTGGCCTTCTCCTGGGAACTGTGGCTCCTGCTTTGCAAACTTCTAGACAGCTGAGCTGAAAGGAGCATTAGGCGGCTTTAAAAATTGATACAGCTCATTATTCTTTCATGGGGCACTGCAAATCTAACCTCACAAGGCCAGAGGCACGCACACAGGGCCCCAAGGGGGTCACCACAGCACTCTGCCCTGACCTCTGTAGGTTACCCTGTAAAAGGATACAGAAAGGACTCTGCAAACACCACACCCAACTAGAAGTACTCAGACAATAGTCATGGTGGCGAGTAAGGGGTCCACCGAGTTCCCCTCACCCAACATCCCACTATCCTCATCTTTGCCATTAGGTCAGCCATGGGAGGAGAGAGAAATAGCCATAGCTGGGTTCCAGCCTCCGTCTCTGCCGCCCTGTGATGGAGAGTCTCTCTCCAGGGCTTTTGTTCTTTATTTTCCCAAGTGGGGAATGGTTTAGCCATCTTTCCTCCTCTTCCTGGCCCTATCTTCCAGTCTTCCCTCTTCCTGTCTCTTCTTCTTACCTCTATTCATCCCTGACAGTCCATCTTCTGGGCTCAGCCTCTCCCAGTCTGTGAAGTTTCCTCCCTTTTCATTTTTGCTGCAGCTCTGCCTATTCACATGTACAGTGTGTGCACACGTGTGCGCCTGATGACCCCCTCTCTTCTCTGGCTTCCAGATTCCCCCTCGGTCACTACCTCCAGCTCTAATCTCACAGGGTTGAAGAAAAATAACAAGCCTATCCCCAGGGAGAGGTAAAATTCTGGTTTTGTCTCCTTTTTGGTATCACTTATTCTAAAAGGAGGTAGCCAAGCAAGACAAAAGAGGGTTCAACTCAGGACACAGATAATGAATCCCAACTGCATGCTAAATGTTGAGCCATAGATGCCAGGTTCAGTCTGGAGCATTTGTTTAGGATGCCAATCCATGGGCTCATCTCCAGGGCCTCAGAGAAAACTGGATAGGGTCGATCCTAAGGCCAGGAGTGCCACACAACCTGTCTGGTGAGAAGGCAGAGCTCTGAGAGATGCAGAATGAAGGCTACCAACCCCACTGTTGTGGAGGCAGCACTGTGGCTGGTGAGTGGGCCTCACTAGGGCACAGAGTCTGAAGGTGCACTGAGGGCAACCATGTGGTGATGGACAGCAGGTTGCTGTGCACAGGGGCACATAGACTAAAAGGGGCTGCTGCAGCCTCTGTACCAATACAGGCAGTGGAAGGACGGAGCTGGAGAGTTGAGAGCCTGAGAATCGCACGGAGATGAGAGGGCAGGCTGTGGGAGATGCTACAACAGCTCACCCCTTCCTACTCACTGATCGCAGAAAGCTTCCCGTGTGTGTGTGTGTGTGTGTGTGTGTGTGTGTGTGTGTGTGTGTCTCCCTGCCTGAAGGAGCCCTCTGACCATTGACACAGGCTTGACCTTCTATGCAGAAAGACCATGGTGGCAGGTAATTAACACCCCTGGGAGCACACTCAGCCAATGACTAATGAGAGAGTTTTGTTTTGTTTTGTTCCCTGGTTTGTAACCCTCCGGGTACCACTGCAGAAGCTCATCTCTCTCCTGCCCTTCAGCTCTGAGCTCCTCCTGCCCATGGGGGTCGTCTGCTCACCCGCATGCCCGTGCTGGCTGCCTGGTCTTCACAGCTCACGTGCTAACTCTATCTGGTGTTTCTCCCTCCCCCAGGTGAGCATGCCCTCAATTCTATGTCTGCTACAGGTATAAACCAGCCTTCTGTAGCCAAGAGAAAGCACACAAAAGCTTAAATGGTTGCATGTAATCAGGTTTATGATTTAGGAGGACACACCCACTACAGGGATTGGTCTGGAAGACATATTTGAAGCAGCAGAGTACAGGGCAAATATTGAAACCTACACAGGACCACCAAGGTAGAGCAGTGAGGAAAGAAAGCCACCTGCCACCAAGTCTGATGACCTGAGTTTGATCCCCAGAACCCACATGGTAGAAGGAGAGAATCAACTCTAATATAAACTGTCCTCCAACCTCCACAGATACACCATTGTACTCATGTACCCACATACACATATACAATAATACACAATACACACATACACATGCACACACACACATAACCTAAATAAACAAATATTTGTGAAATAGCAATAAAGCATTTGGAAACTTAGTGTAGGACAAATGCTGGTCACAAGCCCTTCCATTAAGGTGTCAACTGACTCTCAGAATGCAGTGTGACAAAAACCAAGAAAACAAAAGAAGAGGAATAACACCAAGGGACTTGAGATGAGCTGCAGAAGCTGGGCAGGAGCCTGGAGGAGGTGTTGATGGTGCCCGTGGGGTAGTGGAGTTCACGGTGGACTAGCACGAGATGAGAAAAGGATTTGGGCAAGAGCATAGCTCACTGCTGAGGAGCCAGGAACAGTCAAGAATAGTTGGGGTGGAGGCTGGAGAGATGGATCAGAGTTTAAGAACACTGGCTTTTCTTCCAGAGGAACCAAGTTCAATTCCTAACACCTACAAGGCTGCTCATAACTGTCAATCCCAAGGGATCCAAAGTCCTCTTATGGCCTCTGCAGACACCAGGCAGGCAAGTGGAGCACAGACATACATGTGGGCATAACACTCATACACTCAAATAAAAATAATGTTTAAAAATTAGTTGGGTTACAGAATAAAGGCTAAGGGAAACCTTGAGAGGTATCCTCTGCTTCCCTTCCTCTGTGGACTTCCTCTGGACACAGATAGTATTCTCAGAGTTGATTACAAAGTCCACAGCCCCAGAAAGGCACAAGAGACTCCACCTGGCCAAGAGCTGGCACTCGCACCCACCCGCCGGAACAGAACAGCAACAGAACCAATAGAGCTTCCGTTCGCTGTGGAGTAAAGGGCCAGTAGCTCTCCAGGAACCCTCTAAAGTCTCAGTACCAGACTGGAGCTGCGGAAGTAGCCACCCCATGGGCTGAGCAACGGCCAGGGGGCAACATACTCAAAGCAAAAGCAATGTACCTCTTTTTTAGTTAATTTTTAATTTGCTTATTTGCATGTGGACGGGTATTTTGCCTATGTGAATATCTACACACCACACACGTGCCTGGTGCCTGCAGACACCTGAAGATGGCGTCAGATCACTGGGACTTGGTTACAGACTATTTGGAGTTACCATGTAGGTGATAGTAATTGGACCTGGGTCCTCTGGAAGAGCAGCAAGTGTTCTTAACTGCCGAGCCACCACTGAAGGCCCCACAATGTACTTCTTCATCTATTTCACTGTGCCCAGAGTGCTTTGACATTCTGTTTGAACTACCTAGCCTTCACCAGGCAATGCTAAGCAGATAACGGCAGATGCTGGCCTGGTGAAAGAGGATTCCACCATGCAAAACCTGCCATCCCTGCGCCCCACAAAGTTTAAGAGATATGCAAGCTTTGACTTAAATAAGGGCAGGGGCATAGGGAAGCTGGTGGAGACGAGAATCTACAGAGACACACTTTCTTTAAAATGCCATAATGTGCTAGGCAGTGGTGGCACACGCCTGTAATTTGGGAGGCAGAGGCAGGCAGATTTCTGAGTTCTAGGCCAGCCTGGTCTACAGAGTGGATTTCAGGACATCCAGGGCTACACAGAGAAACCCTGTCTCAAAAAACAAACAAACAAACCAAAAAGACATAATGTCATCTAACACCTTAAATTAACTTTAAAAAAAAAATGAAGCTAGAGAAATGGCTCAGCAGCTAAAAGTATTTGGTGCTCTTGCAGGAAACCCTGGTTTAATTCCCAGCACCTGTGTGTTGACTCAAAACCAACTGTAACTTCAATCACAGGGATCCAACACTTTTCTCTGGCCCATGGTCCACAAACACACATAAAATAAAAGTTAACTAAATTTTAAAAAAGAATCACATAATTCTGTAGCAAACCAGAAAACCTAACAGGGAACGTTTTCATTGAGGAATTGGCCAAATTCTTCTTGATTAAGTCATATAATGAAGTCAGGTCAAAGAAAACAGAACAATGATGGTCATGAGTGCTGGTCTTGTTGTGGTGGGCCAGGACCATTGGGCTGTCTGAAAGGCCTGAGCCCCAAGAAGAGGTGGGGCTTCAGATGAGTACATCAAACTTGAATAAAGAAAGGCTTTGAAACCTAGGTAAACCCAGAAACCTTGGCCATAAGAGTGGCCCAAACTGGGGCTCTGGACTCTAAGTATACAGTGCAAACAGGTTTCAAGAACATGGTTAGCAGTTACATTTTCCCAAACCTTGGTGTGGTGGTTTGAAAGTGTATGTCTCCTACAAGGCTCAGCATTTGAACACTTGGTTCCCAGTTGGTGGTACTATTTGGGGGAGATTTTA
Source organism: Apodemus sylvaticus (assembly GCF_947179515.1). Lineage (NCBI taxonomy): Eukaryota > Metazoa > Chordata > Mammalia > Rodentia > Muridae > Apodemus > Apodemus sylvaticus. The sequence goes on along the minus strand of NC_067478.1, from coordinate 10,449,393 downwards.
GAACCTTTAGAATATGGAGTCTTGCGGCAGAAAGTGCATCACTGGGGGCGGGCTTTGGGAGGTCAACCTTTAGGATGTGTGGGGAGGGGCAGTCTTGCTACAGGAAGTGCGTCACCGGGGGCGGGCTTTGGGAGCCTTACCCCAGTTCTCATTTTCTCTGTTTCTTAGTATGCTGATGAAATGCGACCAGTCAGCTTCCTCTTCCAGCCGTCTGGTGCCATGTTGTCCTTTTGATGGTCATCTAGGTCTCTGGAACCATGAGCCAAAATAAACTCTTTCTTCTTTAGGTTGATTTTTGGCCATGGTGTTTTACCACAGCAACAGAGAAGTGAGTAACATGCTTGAGAACTCTTATATGGAATCCAGATTGGGAGAGTGGGAAGGGCGGCGACTGGGGCATTACTGTTCTTTTCATCGACAGTACTTAAAACAGCGGGCCTGGTTCTCCTCTCAGCCTAAGTCCAGATGAGGCAGGCAGGCTACAGAGGGACGCTGGCTGAGCTGGTGTACCGGTTAAGCTTACCGTCACCTTGTCCCCCTCCTTCCCTACATAGCCATGCCCCTCTTGGAAGGCACCTCCGGCTGCGTCCTGCAGGCTGTGTAGCCTAGCGCTCAGTGTGCTTCTCCATCACTGAAACAGAGTTGAGTAACACAGCCAAAGTCAGGGAGCACAAATAAGCTACCGAGAAGCAAGGAGCCCTTCATTCGAATCTCAGGCAAGCATCTCCACACCTGTAACCAGAGGTGGATGGCTTAGGGTAATTAACACAAAACTAGGGGTGTCCCAGGTGCAGAAAATGCCCTGCACACATGTGTAGGTGCACATGCATGTGCTTGCTGGTATATGTGGAGGCCAGAAGTCAACCTTGACACTGTCCTTCAGGAGGCAGGTCCCTCACTGACCTAGAGTTTGACATTTGGGCCAGCAAGCCCCAAGACAAGCTACCTGGGCTGGCACTACAATGCATACCACCATTCTGGCATTTTCCATGTGGGTTCTGGGAATCCAAGTGAGGTCCTCTGGCTTGCAAGCCTACTACTTCACTGACTCAGCCAGCTCCCCAGACACGCTCTATAAATTCTATCACTGCATCCTAGAGACCATCATTTGGTTTTTGTTTGCTTAAGAAAAAATGCTGAGGGAAAGAAAAGAACAACAAGACAGCAGTTGGGAGTAAGAGGAAGCAATCGTGGGGGAGGTGAGCACAAAGGCAGCCGCACTGGTGGGCTCCTGGGACACCTGCCGAAATCCAGCCCCAGCATCCCTCTGATTCTTGAAGCACATGGCAGAATGACAGAAGGAAAAGGGTCCCTTCTCTGGGCTCTCTGCTCAGACCTCACCAGAAGCTATGCTTAGGGCTCTGTCTGTTCCATAGCCTTCCCTTCATTCTTCCCCCTAAGTTCCCACACGTTTCCTCTCCCTAATGCCTGCTTAGGGGAGGCGAGATGGCAGGGCTGAGTTCTGTCCCTTTGGCCAGACATGGGGAAGGGACCCCTGAAGTGACAGCATCTAAACTCCAGACAACAACAGGCAACCAGTGAGCAGAATGGGTAAATTGCAGATTATTCATATAGCTAAATACTATAAAGGATCTCTTTTTATGATTTTATAACATTTAAATTTATTCCAGCAGAATATTAAGCTTTTCTACCTGTAAGTTTGACCTTTATAAAAAAATTTAATATGCCTACACTTGAAAATGATCTTTAAAAATATGTGTTCATATACATATATACATATACATTCTTATCGGTTTAAAAAGTGTTTTAACATTATGTAAAAGATCTATTGTTGTAATTGTTAAGTTTATGAGATTATTTTGGTTGGTTTTTTTTAAAGAATTTATATTTTTAAAAATATTTCTCTTTTATTAAAAATAGGGTATTTTCGGACACTATATCCTGATTATGGTTTCCTCTCACTCTGCTGCTTGCTCCTGGCTCCTCTCCACATCTCCCCCATCCATCCAGTCCACCCCTATTCTGTCTCATTAGGAAACAACAGGCTCCTAAGGGATAATAATAAAATAAGATAGAATTAGATTAGACCTAAACAAATAAATCACAATAGGATAAAACAAAGAAGCAGAAGGAAAAGAGCCCAAGAAAAGGCACAAGAAACAGATACAAGCGCAGAGGCGCACTCATTTGCACACTCGGGACTCCTATGAAGTTACAAAACTGGAAGTCATAGTATATATGCAAAGGACCCTGAGGGTAGAAAAATGAAAATTAAAAAAGGCAAATTAAAAAAAAAAAAAGAAGCCCTGACACAATGTTATGAGACCAGAAACATATAATGCTGTTGTAGAGTTAACCATCTACTGCTGGGCTCTAGAACCCCACCTACCACTGGACTCTAGAACCTCCATCTACCGCTGGGCTCTAGAACCACCAATCTACTGCTAGGCTCTAGAACCCCATCTAGTGCTGGGCTCTAGAACCTCATCTGGTACAAACCAGTGCAGGCCCTATGTACACTGCATCAGTCTCCATGAGTTTATATGTGTGTCGGGCCTGTTGTGTTGTTTCCCTACTGTCCTCCACCTCTCTGACTCTTACACTCTTTTCTCTGCTTCCATGGGGTTCCCGGAGCCCTGAGGAGAAGGTTTGATAGAGATGAGTGGGATTTGAGTGTTCCAAGGTCTCTCACTCCCCAAATGCTGTCTGTCCGTGGCTCTCTGTGTTTGTTCACATCTGCTGCAGGAGGAAGGTTCTCTGATGATGATCAAGGCACTGGTCTAGAAATATAGCAGAACGTCATTAGGAATGGTTTTATTGCTAGAATTCCTTTTGTGACAAGGTGTCATATATGACCTTAAACTATGCAACCAAGGATGACCTTGAACACCTAATCATCCTGCCTTCACCTCTGTTGTGTTGGCATTACAGGTACAGACTACCACACCTGGCTTATGTGGTCTGTGCACTGCTGGATATCAAACCCAAGACTTTGTGTGTGCTAGGCAAACACTCCACCAACAGAGCTACATCTCCAGCCTACCATGTAGAAATGTTTAAGGAACAAACTAGTTCTACATATGGACATTAATGAGTGAGGATCACAAACAAAATAATGAAAGAAGCAAGATACAAAGTCCTGTGTATTAAATTGTTCTATATAGGAAAATCAAAGTCTTATGTGAAAATCAAAACAGAAATGAATCTATAGAGATAGAACAGTTGAAGCTTTGGCTTCGGGCAAGGACTGACTGAGAATACACGAAAACATTCTGGAGGACTGGAAAGGTTCTGTGCCTTAGTCTGGGTAGTGGCTGTGTGTGTACTCATAACTTCAGAGTGTAGACAGTTGTAGACCTGACAACCTAGTATGACACTATACTTGGATAATACCACAGCTTAGAAGTATAGACAAAGGTCTGGGAAATACCTTGGACCACTGGTTCTCAACCTTCCTAATGCTGCAAGGCTTTAATACAGTTTCTCATGTTGTAGTAACCCCCAACTATAAAATTATTAATCTTTTTATTTGTTTACATTTCAAATGATATTCCCCTTCTCAGTTTCCCTTCCCCAAACACCCCTATCTCATCCTCCTTCCCCTTTGTCTCTATGGGGGTGCTCCTCCACCCACTCACCCACTCCTGCCTCACTGTTCTAGCATTCCCCTACGCTGGGGCATCAAGCTTCTACAGGACCAAGGGCCTCCCCTCCCATTGATGCCAGATAAGGCAATCCTTTTCTATATATATATATATATATATATATAGCTGTAGCCATGGATCCTTCTATGTGTACGCTTTGGTTGGTGGTTTAGTCCCTGGGAGCTCTGGGTAGTCTGGTTAGTTGATATTGTTCTTACTATGGGGTCGCAATCACCTTCAGCTCCTTCAGTCCTTTCCCTAGCTCTTCCATTGGGATCCCCAGGATCAGTCTGGTGGTTGGCTGTGAGTGTATGTATCTGTATTGGTCAGGTGCTGGCAGAACCTCTCAGGGGACAGCTATACCAGGCTCCTGTCGGCAAGTGCTTCTTGGCATCAGCGAGTGTCTACAGATGGAATGAGCCCTTAGGTGGGGCAATCTCTGGATGGTTTTTCCTTCAGTTTATGCTCCTTTTTTTTTTGGTCCCTTCATTTCCTATAGGCAGGAGCAATCCTAGGTTAGTGATTTTGAGAAGGGTGGGTGGCCCCATCTATCAACTGGGGACCGTGCCTATCTACTGGAGGTGGTCTCTACATGTTTTATCTCCCCTTTGGTGGATATTTTGGCTAATGCCATCCACATTGGGTCCTGGGAGCCTCTCGCTTCCCTGGTTTCTAAGACTTTCTAATGGCTACCCCCAACTCCCCACCCCCCACTGTTACATATTTCTATTCAATTTCCTGACCCTCTATACTTCTCTCCTGCCCCTTCCCATACCTTATCCTGCCTCCCCCTTTTTTCCTCCCCCTCCTCTCTCCCTCCCATATCCCTCCTCTCTACTCCTGTGATTATTTTGTTCTCCCTTTTATGTAGGATTGAAACATCCAGACTTTGGTCTTCCTTCTTCTTAAGCTTCATATGGTTTGTGGGTTGTATTGTGGGTATTCTGAGATTTTAAGATAATATCCACTTATCAGTGAGTACATACCATGTATGTTCTTTTGTGTCTGTGTTGCCTCACTCAGGATGATATTTTTTAGTTCCATCCATTTGCCTGTGAATTTCATGAAGTCAATGTTTTTAATAGTTGAGTGGTATTCCATTGTATAAATGTACCACATTTTCTGTATCCATTCTCCTGTTGAGGGACATCTTAGTTCTCTCCAGCTTCTGACTATTATAAATAAGGCTGCTATAAACATAATACAAATCAAAATGACCCTGAGATTTCGCCTCACACCAATCAGAATGGCTAATATAAAAAACTCAGGTGACAGCAGATGCTGGCGAAGATGTGGAAAAAGTGGAACACTCCTCCTCTGTTGGTGGGATTGCAAGCTGGTACAAACCACTTTGGAAAACAATCTGGCGGTTCCTCAGAAAACTGGAAGTAATTCTACCTGAAGATCCAGCTGTACCACTCCTGGGCATATACCCAAAAGATGCTCCAACATATAACAAAGACACATGCTCCACTATAAAATTATTTTTGTTGCTACTTCATAACTATAACTTTGTTACTGTTATAAATGTAAATATCTGGTATGGTCTTAGATGACCCCTTGTGAAAGGGTTGTTTGACCCCTAAAGGGGTCAAGACCCACAGGCTAAGAACCACTAACTTAGAGGGAAAAACAAAAACAAAAAAACCACCTCCTACATGGGTTGTGGTGACTGGTGTTTAATTTCAGCACTTGAAGGTCAGAGACAAGGCCTCTCCAACATAAACTATACCAGCTATGTCAGCCACCTTAGGTTCAACTGAATGGCCCGGCTTGATGAATAAGGTGGAAAGCCACTAAGGAAGACTCTCAGTGTCAGTCTCAACGCCTCCATGTGCACATGCACACACGTATGCATGTGCACCTGCAACACATGCATCTGCGCATGCATACACACTACACATAGACACATAAGCCAAACAAGAAGTATAAATGGTGGTCGGGATGAAAGCCTAGTAGGTAACATGCTTGCCTCATGGGTACAAGGACCTGAGTTGGATCCCCAGCACCCACATAAAAATCCAGGCTTGGGAGTGTGCACCTATAATCTCAGCACTGAGATGGGATAACTGCTCAGGCTCACTGGCCAGGTAGTTTGGCCAAATCATTGAGCTCCTAGCCAATGAGAGACCCCATCTCAAGGGAGGGGGACTGCATTCCTGCTGAGGATGACACCCAAGATTGTTTTCTGATCTCCATAGGCACGGTCTCTCCATGTATGGGCACGCAGACAAACACAGGCATGTATACACATTCACACATTTTGAGTATAGAAGAGAGAACAGAAGCTGGGGCCATTATGCTGGGTAGATTGTCAATTAGAACTTCATTCTGTGATGATTTCTCTCTTTATCTGTGACCCTCAATCGTTCTAGGAAATTAAAATGCAAAATATGCAGCCTTTCAAAACAGGAAGCAGGATCAGCTACAATTTAAAAGCAAAGTACCTATATTCACATACAAATACAGACGATGCCACCTGCCCCCTGGCTACTAACAGAGATGAAAATCTCTAAATGATCTACCACCAGGCTCCATCACGCTGATTTGTTTCTGATCTGCATGGAAGGCAAGCAAACCCTGCAATAAGACTGAAAGTACTGCTCGGTTTGACCGAGAAAAGACTGATTAGAATGCAGTGAGGTAGAAATAACGACTCCTCACCCCCCACCTGAGACCAGCATACCCGCACCCACAGCAAGCCTTGCATCACTAACCACAGGGTGCTAGGAGGCCAGTGACATCCCAGATCCATCCTGACTCATCCCGACTCATCATGCAGTCAAATAACACACAACTTATAAAACCCAAATATTTCTGGAAGGATGACCCAAGCAGATGCATAGCACAAATGTCTCCATTCCCATGTAACTAGAAAAGGCTTCCTTGCTAGCTTAAGATCCCTAGAAGAAATGTCTGGAAATTTTTGGAAGGAATGGTGTATAGACAGGATGCTCTCAAGAGAGTGAAGTGAGCAGAGAGGTCAAGGAAAGAGGAAGTATGTCTGTGGTCTCAGCTTCAGGTAAGCTCTACCTGATTCCATGGAAAGTTCTGGACCAAAAGATCTAGAAAGAGATCCAGTCAGTAAAGTGTTCATCTTGCAAGCAAGATGACCAGAGTTCAACCCCCAGAACCTGTGTGACAAACAAAATGGCGGCACATTGATGCCATCCCAGTGCTGGGGAGGTAGAAACAGACAGATCCTTGGGCTCCATGGGGCTTTCAAGGCAGCTAGGCTAGTTTTCTTGACAAGTTCTGAGCCAGGGAGATACCCTGTCACAAAATAATGGGGGTAGGGGGGATACCTACAAAATGAGAGGTTGCCTTCTAGCCTCCTCCTGAACAATTACACTTATGGACCTACACACTTGTACATCTGTATACACAGGAGCAAATATGCATTCACATGTGTGCGCATGCAGACACACACACACACACACACACACACACACATGTGCGCGCATGCATGCATACACACACACACACCACACACTCAAAGAAAGTTCTAGAGCATTCATTGCCACCATCAGTGTTTTCAAGAAGATTCCCTATAAGGGAAGGGTAAGTTCTCTTATCTCCCTGACAAAGCGCTCCATCAGAGGAGCAGAGCCCTTGAGAGAAGACATCTGGGACACCATTGCTGCCCATACTCCCAGCAGCCAAGGGACCAGTCCAGTCAAGGGACCCTGATTGCATACCAGTAGACTAATCCCTACCTAGCAAGTTCCTATCCCAGCCAGACTTCTCTGCATTCCAGACTCATCTATCCAGCTGCCTGAGCAATATCTGCTGCATGTGTTCCTCTAAGCTGCTGACAGTCACCCTGAAGCATGCTCCCTCCCTCTGTTGGGCTCCCTGTCCGTGGCCAGTCAGTCCTACTGCTCTGGTTATTCTCAATCGTTCTTCTTCTCTTTCTTTCTCCCTCTTCTCCTCCCACCTCTGCGTTTTATAGTAACCCTGTTGGTTCTGCCTCTCATATACACACCAAAGATGAACTAGTTTTCATCATCCCTACCACCATCCTTGTCCAAGTCACCGTTGTGTCTTACCTGTAATTTCACAGTAGTCTCCTCCTAAATTGACTTAACTTCCCAACCCCTGAGGCCTACACTCAATAAAGTTTGACTGAGAGATGTAACCAAATCATTCCACCCCTCTAAGCTCTTGTGACCTACAGAGCCCGCTCCTGCCCTATGCCCCATTGACCCTGGGTGACCTGCAACTCATACCCCTGAACCTCCAGCCACTCCGCCTTCTTGCTGACCTTTGGATTCTGTAAACATGACCCAGACCCTTCTATTCACTGTCAGCCTACACAGAGTGGCATTCACCAGCCTCATGAGCATTAGTGACTGCTTTCAGATCTCTACCTAAAAGTTCATCTTCTCAATAATGAGTCATTGTTACTCCTAAACTGTCTCCTGTCCCAGAGTTCATATCCACACTTCCTGGCCTATTACCTTCAGTGTTAGCACTCCACTTCCTATATTTTGTATTCTAAAGATTCTAAAATCTATTTCTCCCAATAGTTTAAGAGTCAGGGCTCTTGGTTCATTCTGTCCATTCTAATCCAAGAGCCCAGAACAGTGATGTCACACTATAAATGCCAATTTAATGAATAGATTACATGTGTGCATGAATGAAGGAATGATATGCATATAAAATATTTAGAGAAACAAAGTCAGTGGTTTTTGCTAGATTTTTAATTTTCTTTAGTTTCAACCTCTAAGAGTTTTCTAAATCTTCCATAATCAAATTTTACTATGTACATAATTTTCATGCTTGTTCTTATGATGGTTTTAAATCCCTCTTTTCCAGACCTCTGACCCCCTGATTCTTTCAGCAGTTGGCTAGGAAAGTCTGCTCTCAAAACAGCCCAAAGCAAACCTGCCAAAAGACAGAGTAGCCTGCTCTACCGCTCTAGAGACTAGAGCAACAAATGAGATGACAACTGGCAGGAAAGAAGCCGTGGAGCAGAGATCTCTCCTCCCGTGAGCCTTTGCAGGAACCGCTTCCCCTCACCACTGGTCTCATGTGACAGGAAAAGAAGTTGGTGTTCTTCCCAGGCCAGCTGGATCAAACTGTGAGAAAGCAGCCATGTTCTAAAGAAATTCCCAGAGCAAGAGAAATTGCTGTCAGTAAAGTTTTTGCCCCTCAAGCATGAGGGCCTGAGTTGGATTCACAGAACCATGGAATGGAGGAATATTTGAATATTTGTTTCCCCAGCTGGTGGCGCTGTGCAACTGTCAGGAAGTGCGACCTTGTAGGAGGGAGTATGGCGCGGGCGGTGGGCCTTGAGGTTTAGAGCCTGGCCCTACTTCCAGCCTTCTCTCTGCTTCCTGGTCCATGGAAATGCTCCTGCTGCCATAGCCCAAGCCTTCTGCCACCATAGTGGACGATATCCAACGCTACGGACCATGCCCCAAAGTAAATCTCTCCTATATTAGCTTACTTCTTCACAGCAATGAAAAGCGTAAGATAGCACCCCCACCCCACTCCTACTCAACACACTATGACTTGGGGGGGAAATAGGGCTTGGCATCTCCTTTCTTCACACAAGGAAGCAATGGAGGAGTATCTCAGAAGCTGCCATGGTCTGCTCATTTGGACTTGTGTTCACATATTTTCTTTCTGTCTTGACCTCCAGCTTCTCCAATTCAAAACTTCAGCTTGCCCCTCAATGGCTACTACCTCCTCACAAAAGCCACTCTGGAGAATACACCTACAAAACAGAGTTCAACCTCGTCCCTTCATAAGTACGAGCAGCCCTAGCAACCACCACCCCGAGACCGGTAGTGGACATGGATACACCCGCACATCCCACCGAGCATGAAATTCTTGGAACACGACTGTGGCCATTGGTATAGTCTCAATATTCTGTCCGGTGTATGGCTTTTATAAAGAGAATCATAAGCCAAGCACGGTGGCTCCCAACAGCAACCCCAGCACTCAGGAGGCTGTGCAGGAGAACCAGGAGTTGGAAGTAGCCTGGGCTAAATAGGGAAAGCAAGATGACACCAATGGACAGGCTAACAAGGAAGGGGGAAAGCTCAGGGTCCACAAATGAGATCATATACATATAGGTAACAATGTACACTGAGCATAGTGTATTTGTGCTCTTAGGAATATATGTATAGATGTGATATCACAGATGTGTGTGTATATATATATATATATATATATATATATATATATATATATATACACATACACACACATATGTAACAAAAATGAAAGAAAAAGAGACCATGATCTTGACAGAGAGTAAGAGAGTTCCTTGGAAGGGTTGAGGGAGTAAAGGGAAATTATGTACTTATATTATAACTTATAACTTATATATAAACTTCAAAAATATATAAACTTCAAAAATTAAAAATTATTATTAAAACTGCAGAAGGAGGGGAGAGGATAAATTAGTAAATGAATTAATTAGTTAACTGTGCAGGGATATGGGAGTATCCAAATATAGGAGATTTCAAATCTTAGAAATCAATCAAGGCCAAGCAGCAGCAGTAAGGGGCAGGTCCATATTTCTCTACCTTAAGAAATCTCCAACCTGGACACATGAGTCTCATCCAGGGAGACCACAACTTAGGAGGAGGATTAACACAACACAGTGCAGAATCTGACAAAATACTAGGCAGCTGACTAGGACTTGAGATCATTCCTGGGGCCAATCAGGCACTGAACCTGAGGAATAGCCTCCAACCCTGGCCACGCCCACTTGCCAGGAGCTTTCCCCGGGCTCTCTCAGAAATGCTTTGGAATGGATGTAGTCTTGCTCCCTTCATTTCACAGGTGCCATCATTCACTCTAAATGCGTTCTAACCTAATGTCCATTCAGTCCAGAGCCAAGTTACATTCTTTACCCACTCCTGTCAAGTCCCAACCTTAAGGACATCTCTCCACTGGATAACATCTCAGATTTCCCAATAACTACTGCAGGACGCCTAAATACCTGTTCTTTGTTCACGTGCATGAAATGTTTCCCAGTGAGAGCCTGGGAGAAGCGTGAAACTCAAAGCTCATCTGCAACTGGAAAACCAAGCATTCAGTCATAATAGCAATGCTAGTTCACAGGCTGAGCCATCAAATCGCTGAATAGATACATCCAGTGTAGACAAAAGCACACTTCTGACACATTTATAGCTGAGATTTAGAACTACTGAGATCGAAATGTTCAGAGGCAAGAGCCTCGAGACCGCTTTCAGCCCAGCCCCGGGCCTCTGCTCAGCCAGAGAGCTACTCTTCAGGAAACTCCAGGGAAGTGAATTTGTCTACGCAGCGGAAGCAGTTTGTGTACTAAATACTAAGGAAACTCGGATGAGGTTTCAATGGACATAATGTTTCATCTCTTAAACTTTGAGTACTAATTCTAGTTTGAGAGAAGATGAGGAGCCAACTTGTCAGTGAGGCAAGACTCTCGTCCGTCGTCTCTGTACCTGCACAGCCTTTGGAAGACTCCATCAGAAGGAAGGCAACTCCAGGCCAGTGAGAGCTGGTCTGTGCTCCCCGTGGGTGAAGGTGGGTCCCCAGCTTGGACAACAGCCCATCCAGTTTTATTCATCTGACCTTATCCCCAAATCTACTCCACCTTCTCTCAGGATGGTGTGCCTTTAACTTGTCTTTGGCTGACATATGTAAACCATGTGAGCCCAACGTGTGCTGGCTTAAAGATACAAGAACAAGAGGTGGTGCTAAGCCACGGTGGAAGGATATCCCGGAATGCTGAACTATGCAAATGAGGAGGCTCAGAACCGCTGGCTCCACCAAAAGCCTGCCCACTCCCAGTCATCTGACGGCCATGGATGTGGTGGGGCTAAAGGAATGTGGAACTCACAATTAAAACAGCGACAGACTAATATCATTCTCACTAAAATTCTGTTCGATCAGTCTGATTGCAAACCTGACTGGGGGCAGCACACAGCCTTGGTCCTTCGAGATTCAAAGAAGGAGCTGCCTGGCTGAGTCTATTCCTTCCCCTTCCTCCTTGGCCAAAAATAAATAAATAAATAAATAAATAAATAAATAAATAAATAACCAGTTACATCTCCTACGGAGGACATTGGTACCTATTCTCCTTATTTGTGAGTCACAAGAGGAAAATCTTTTTGTGGAATCAAAATTTTCTGGCCAATTCTGAAAAGTTTCAAATCAAACAAAGGCTAAATAGCTTTTCGGGGAAACATCCTTTTTCCAGCAAAAGCAAAATGGGAGATTGGAGGACTGGCTAAGAAATGTAAATGACTCAACCCCTCAAGCCAAAGACAATTCAGACACACAGGCCCTTTGTCACCCCCAATTAACTCTAAATTACTTCTCATCTCCACTTTGCCTTCTCCTCAGGGATATGGGCTTCTTTTGTTCAAGGTTTGGGAGATGAAGGGTGAGTCTCCACACAGTAATAAGCTGTGAAGAAAAAAAATAAAAGACCACTGTTCCATCATCCGCAAACACCCTCCTCCACATCCCTCCTCTCTTTCTCTGCAGAGTCCTAGACAAGCAACTGACTCCTCTGCAGGGCTGGGGATTATTAATTCTGTGCTCTGGAAGACAGGCCAGGATGCTCAGACCCACCGAGCATTAACCGTGGGCGGAGCTGCATGTTCATGCCTTGTACCTCCGCTCCTGCTGTGGATCTGACGTCTAGGCACACCTGCTGAAGTTTCCAGGTTCTTGAGTCCCAGTGGGAAGGACATGTGCTTTAGCATTATCTTCTATCCAGGAAGGGAACCCACTCTTGAGAACAGGAGTGGGCTAGTGAGCTAGAGAGGAGCATGGATACACTCAAAATCGCTGACCCAGGAGGCTCTTGACCGTTTGTAGACCACCTACCTTCCCTTGCTTTGTACAAGCATGCTCTACATGTTACACACAGCCCAACTAAAGAAGGGTTTCCAGTTATTCTCTGTCCTCTGACTTCTGTCATATGTTACTTTTGATGTTGGGGTTCCTTACTCCAGTCTGACTCCCCTTCCACACCTCCACCTGCGAAATCCCAAACCAACACTAATACAAAAGATTTACACTCCTTCCACCAAGGAGAAAGCTGCACCATAGGATTGCAGCAGGTTGAGTATCTAGGCTGGATGCAGCTGGACTACAAAGCTCTCTCTTCCCGGGTGAGTTAAACTCACCTTACACTTTCCTAAAATTCACTTAAACTCTCCATTGGAGGTATTAATGTTTTCAGCTTTCCAGGACTGGACCATTTGTGTCCCCCACCCCCCAAACTGGTTCTAAGGTGCCTCTGATAGAAAATGCCAGCAAAACTCTCTGTTCCTTGAAGGGAAGTTTCAATAAACACAAGTTATTAACCTTCATGGCACCCAGAATTCTGAATGAAGAAGTTATAAAAATTATCATAAAGTCCTGCTGGGGTTTGATAATGAAGAGGCGCTTTACTGCCTCTTCAAATACTTCCTTTTCTTTTGGAGCACAAAGGTGAACCCCTCCAGCTAGAGCTGGCTTTTATTCCAGTCCTGGCCACACAGCTTCTCTCTTCTGATTCAAGGAAAGGTCAAGTGCCTCTTTCCAGAGCCTTCACAGTGTGTTGCATGGAGACTCTGGGCAGCAGGTGCTGAGGCTGGGCACAGCCTGCCTCCCTGTCCTCTGGCTGACTCCCCCAAGTGCAGCTGAGAAGAAGGCGTGAGAAGGCTGACAGGAGTAAAGATGCTGAGAAGACCAGATGCAGCCACTTAATGCTCAAGGAGGTGTCAAGAACCTGCCTTTGTCCACACAAGCCACAGGGCAAAGTGGGAACTAAGCTGCTACGACTCTCCTCACGTGAGTGTTCTGCAGGAGGAGGAAGACAAGAGAAAATGGATCTGAGAGAAGCATTTTGCCTGCTCTGTGGAATCTAGATCTTCCTAATGCTGAGCTGGGAGCAAGAATGAGGGATAGTCTTGCATTGGTTACTTCTACAACAGGCCAGCCAACAGAACAACTTCTAAGGGGGAACTAGATCTCTGCTCACAGTTTCAGAGGGCCCCATCCGTGGTTGCACGTGCCCTGACTTTCTTAGCTGAGGCCAGCCAAAAAATCAGGAAATGTGGCAGTTCATCTAGGTGGGAGAAGACAGGCCATGAAAGGGAGAGCTAAGAAAAAAGAAGACAAATCCCTTCTTAGAAAAATATGTACTTTAAGGAAAATGTCTGCCATGGTCTGGTCTTAGTGAACCATTGTAGGGACTTGGTGGTGTCACTGCCAGAGAGTGAGTGGTATACATCCTGTGGTATACACAGCAATGGCCGTCCCTCATTCTCTTCTCCATTTTCCTAATGGACTCCTCAGAATTGTGCTACCTACACTGTGACTCATCCAAGATAAGCAGATCTCCCCCACCCCCGTCATGCCACCACTATCAGTAAGGGTTTCTCAAAGGCCAGAACACCTAGCAGAATTCTTACACATGAAATCTCAAGTCACTGACTGACCCCTGGGTGCCCTTTGTAAAAAACACCAGTCCAGCAGTTGGGCTAATGCGTCTTTTCCAAGTCCGCAAGAGTACCTCAAGGTCCAGCTCCCAGAAAAGAAGCTTGTTTTTCTAAGCCTCCAATCAAGGAAGCCTTTGCACATTAAGAGAAATGTCCTGCAGATGGGAGCACCCAGCAGGGAAGCACCTTGATTAAAGCAACTTCTTCTGCTAAGCCTTGAATCTGCTCCCAGGATACAGGGCAGTTAGCACAGTGTAGAGGCGGCAGCAGGCAATGTGAATTGTCTTATTTAATTGGAAAACCCCTACCGAGCTTAGAACCATTCACTTAGACAGGCAGATCAAGAAAAGGATGGGGAGTAGAAGCTATTGGAGATGTTTTGAAGGCCAGTGGGTCCTACATCCTTCTGCTTAATAAAGACATACTGAGCCTGTTTCTAGGAGAAACCTGGAACTCACACCCAGCTCTAAGCTGCAACAGGGTCCAACAATTCATCATTCAGACATCCCTCCAAAGGGCCAGAAGACACATCTCTGCTTATCTGACTTGGGTGCTCTTGTGGCAGGGAGGAGAGAATGAAGAAATGGAGGGGGTCTTAGCAATTTGACACAGCCTTTCCCTAGACTCCCCTTCAAGTAGTATCCATTTAACCTGGACTGAAGTAGAAGTGTCCAATAAGCAAAGATGAATGGGGTTGATAAAAAGGGATGCAGCTGAGGAGAGACAGCAGCCTACCCCCTTTCCTTTGCAAAAGTCACATCACAAAATAGGACCATCACATTTTAGCTTGTTGTATAGTGATTCCCTGCGAACTGAAATATTCCAAACTGGGGGGATCTCAGTGAGACTCATGAAATAGATGAGTCTTGGAAGACTTAGGAAATAAACAAAACTCACATGTCTCAGGAAGTTCCTAAAATTTACAAGCCTCAAAAAGCCCCTCCCTAAGGTATAATCAGTATGAAGTGCTGGGAGGTGAGACTATGACAAGCCAAGCTGTCTTCAGGATGTTTGGAGCCGTGTGTGTGTGTGTGTGTGTGTGTGTGTGTGTGTGTGTGTGTGACTTGTTTCCCATTCTGGGGTGAGTCTTTTGGTATGAGCCTACCTTTGAGTCTTCTGTAAGTACCACTAGTGAATTCACTGCTCCAGCAGACTAGATGAGCATGGAATGCTTTCTTTGGTCTGCCACCAGTGCCCTGCCTGAGATGAACAGGCATTTGCTCACACCTTCAACAACCCACCAGTTTTAAACCTCACATCTACCTGACTTTCTTATCCATCATTGAGATGAAGATGTAAGTTTCTTAATTCCACATTGTCACTATCCTATATGCTTCTATTACCACCCTTGAAATTGTCCCTGTTCCCTCCCCTCGCCCTACTTTATGCACAGGAGGCCTAAACGATGGAGCCCATCTCATTACAGACAGAAGTGTTTGTTCCAGGCCATGGTATTATGTCTGATTCTTCTGAAAATGAAAAAATGTCCTGTGGCTGTGGGTTCAGAGCAAGTGCGGTGTGTGCACAGGCAGGCTCATCTGTGCACTATGCATGCGGCGGGTTAAAGGTGTTTCATTTACACTAGCTCAATTATAAGAAAGCCAGGAACCTGCATGGTTCCTTGGGTCCCTCCTCTGACTCTTCCGGCAGAAATCCCTCTCTGTGCAAGAGCTGTGGGAGGGACCTGATGGCATTTAGCTTCCATAAAGGCCTTTGCTCCTGCACAGGACATAGTGAAGGCATGAAGCTTGGGCTCATACCTGGGCCATGGGCTGGTTGCCATGGAAATGACAGCAGTCACAAATAAGGCAGTGTTATGTTCTCCCAGCAGGACCAGGGGAGAGCGAGAAGCTGGGGGAGTGGAGTGAAGGAAGGAAAGCAGAAAGGAAAGGAGAGGAAGGAGAAGAGAGAGGGTGAGGGAGGGAAGGAAAGAAGGAGAGAGAGAGAGAGAATGAATTTCTATCAATAGTGACCCCAAAGAGTAGCACAAAAGAGGCGATTTCACACACAGTGGAGCAAAACAGGGAGAAGGGCATTGTTTGCTTTGAAGGAGTTTTACTTGCAGAGACCCAGGGAGGGAAACCAACCACACTGGGCTTCTGCACCCTCCCTCCACTGCCTTGCGTCTCCTCTCCCAATGAGGAAGGGTGCAGATGGGATGCAGTGCAGCGGGGAGACAGCAGAGGTGAGAGCCCTGCTCTGAGCCTGGGCAGACAACTCAGAGCCTCTCGGCCCCTGGCTATGCAGCAAGTTTCCTTTGAAATTTCTTCCTCTCTAAAAAGGCAAAGAACTGTGAGCACAGGCAGCTCAGCTGAGAGAGCAGTGGACTTTGAAAAGCCATAAACCCTCCAGAATCTCGAGGCACCCTTATTAAGACATCCTCTCAAGCAGAATGCCACTAGATGGAGAACGGCTTCATTGTCCTCTGAAGGTCACCTTTTCATTCAAAGCCACCTTTTCATTCAAAGCTTCATGGGTTTCCTCACTGTAGACCAAAGTCTAGGAACCAAGACCTAGATTTATACTGTCTCAGCAAATAAAAAGCATGAAGTTCACTTAAACTAATCTATGAGCCTTTAGATGGCGCAAGACATGCTCAAGTTCTTCTCATTCCAAGGCTGTGTATACGAGGTCTGAACCACACATAAAGTCTCTTGAAATATTCTACACTCTCAAGATAATCACATTCAAAATTATTAGTCTCACACTTCCTCCAACTACTACAATGTGTGCATGTGCATTGTGTGTATATGTGTGGTATGTGTGTTCTATGTGTGGTGTGTGTGCATGTGTGTGCATATGTATACATGTACGTGCATGTGTGATATGTGTGTATGCATGTGTGATGTGTGTGTACATGTACATGCTTGTGTGATATGTGTGTATGCATGTGTGATGTGTGTGTACATGTACATGCATGTGTGATATGTGTGTATGCGTGTGTGTGTGTGTGTGTGTGTGTGTGTAATGTGTGTGTGTGTGCATGTGTGTGAGGTCAATGTCAGATGTCATCCTTCAGAAGTCATCCAGGATCTCTCCTGGAACTTGGTGCTCACCAATTAGGCTATACTAATATGGCTAAACCACAGAGATCCACCTGGCTCCATCTCCCCGAAGCTGGGATTGTAAGCATGCACCGCCATCATGCCTGGCATTTTTTTTTCAGGTGGTGAGACTGGAACTCAGGTCTTCACATTTGCATAGCAAGCCCTTTGACAGCAGACTCCTCCCACCCTTTGACCACTACAACTTTTAAAGTGACCCATTGGCTAGCTCAACCTTAGTCAAATATCTAGCAGCATCCTGTACAATGTGATTTGGAAAGCATCACCAGTCTTACCAACTTAGAATTTCTAGACCACTCAACTTCCATACCCAAAACCCTACTTCCATGCTGTCCCCTTCGAACCCTATGTGTATGCTGTCCTCTTTTATCCTACAAAGGCATCAGTGCATGCTATCCAGACTTCTCAGTAGGAATGTACTTTCAAGCACAAAATATTCTCAGTTAGTTCAATAAAACATGTTCAAGGGAAGATACCATTGCCCCTTAGGACACAGAGCTGCTCAGTCCTGGGCATGAGCCTCAGCCAGGAGCAGGCTCATACTCCCTCACAGTGGTATCAGACAGAAGCTTGAAGTCTTTCAAAGCAGATGGGAGGATGGGAAGTTCTTTCCTTGTTGCCCAGATGATTCCTCGATGTGGTTCAACTGTTCCAAATGCCCCATGGTCCTGACCCTACCTTCCTTCCTCCATGTGGAGGAAGCAACTTCCTCAGAGAGAAGAGCCTTGAGCTAACTGAGGAGGCCAGTGGTTGAGTCTAGTTAGAACTCAGGCAGCCGCAGCCCGAGATCCCCACAGGTCCTCAGAGTAGAGAGAGAGGACTTTGATCCTGAGCAAAGCTCATAGTATCTGATTAATCAGAAGTACTTGGGTAACATAGACAATCATAAAGATAAATGACATATATTATGATTTGGACATAAGATGTCCCCTATACACTCAGGTCTTTAGACAACTGGTCCACCTGGCTGTTGGAATTGTTTAAGGGACCTTATGGAGTAAGACAATGAAAAGGAAAAGTTGGTAAAGACAAATACCTTCCCAAACCTAACTTAGAACATTAACCTGCAAACCTGCAGAACTCAATAAACTTCAAATAGAACTTTAAAAATTGAGTTCACACATATTATTGTTCACTATTATTATTTTATTCAAACCAACAATTCCAAAGATAAACTCTGAAAATATAAGTATAAAATCTAAATTTGATTAAGTTCTGAAACCATAAAACTATCAAATGAGAATTTTACATACATTAAAACTGTCTTTCAAAAAAAGAAAGATAAAAATTTACACATATAGCACCAGTAAAATGAGTCAGGTGGTAAAGTCACTCATTGCCAAACCCAGTGAGCTGTGTTCAAATCCCACATGATAGGGGAAAAGAAAGTACCTATCCTCTGACTTGCACATGTATACTGTAACACACATACCTAACATACATAGACATACTCACACATACATAGATATACACACACAAGCATACACAAACATATACACATACACAAATGAATACACACATACATACACACACACACACATGCACACACACAAATAAGTACATGCTGAAATCACTAACATATTTTATTTTAAAAGAAAAAGAAGGGAAGTCCACTGCTGACAGATTTGCTCTACAAGAAATACCACATGGAGATGGACAGTAAATCATACCAGACAATGAACCGGAATCCACAGGGAAGCATCAAAACCATCAGAAGCAGCTACATATGTAGGTAAATACAAATGACTGTGACTATTACCTTCTCTTTTTCCTTCTTAATGTCCTTAAAGAAATGGAACATATAAAACAATAAGCAGATTGCTGATATCACGGTGTAGCAATACTAGCACAAAAACAAAATGAGGAAAGAGAAATCAGATCTCAGTGAGGCAATTTCCAAAACCGATAATGATGTCAGTTATTAAGCTAAGAAAGACTGTAATAAGAATGGCAGCAGCACTTAGAGAACTCACTAAAAATTGTCTCAACCACTAGAGAGAGAGATACAGATCAGTAAAGACGCACTTAACATTCACTAACGCTACGAAGGCGGCTGAGGGGGACGCAGGAAGCTAGGACACATGCGAAGGGCTACAGCGAAATGCAGGCAGGAGTCTACGCGTGTCGAGAAGACATCAAATGAGCAAACGTGAAGACTTTAGGTATCACAATAAAGACTGAGATTGAGGCTGGCAAGATGCACATCAGATAAAGGTACTTGCCCCCAGCCTGGGGGCCTGAGTTCAAACCCTGAGACACCCACGTGGTAAAAGTAGCAAATTAATTTCCAAACATTGTCCTCTGACTTCCACACACATGCCATGCCACATGCATGTGAACACTAAATAAATAAATAAATAAATAAATAAATAAATAAATAAATAGAAAATAAAAATTAATATTGGTTCTGCTGTTCACAAGACTACTTTAGAATCACAGCAGCTTGAATAAAAGGAGTGGCAGCACATAGGAAGTTACCACAGAGAACTGGGTGAGTATCTTTTAAAATGCAAACTTAGAAAAAATTACCCAAGTCAAAAAGGGGCATCTGCAAATGATAAAGGGGTAAAAGCGTTAGGGACATAGAGCCAGGACAAGTGTGTCCACATCTGACAGGAGCGCTCTAAAATACAGAAAGCCATGACTAACAGAAATAAATAGATGATTTAAAAACCATGAGTATTGCTCTTACACCCTCAGCAAAAGACAGCACACTCAGACAACAAATGAATATAGGAAACCTGGACAACACTATCAACAAATTTGGCCTGACAATCACAGGACAAGAGAGTCCAAGGACAAGAGAATATACAGACTTTTCAAGAGCACGGTTATTCTCTAACCTAGCACAGAATGTAAGGCGTAGCAAAGCAAAGCCAGAAACTATGTCTCACTAATGTTTAAGCAGGCTGATGCACAAGTGGTAGGAACTCAGCAGGATCCCAGAACCCACGAAAAGTGGCATCGTCCTACACCTCTGAAACCCCGACTCACCTGCAGCCTCAGGGAAGTGAGTAACATCTAGGCCAGCGAGTCTGATGCATGCAGTGGTGAACCGGAAACCCAACCCCAAATAAGAAGGAAGGTAAGGACTAATACCCAAGGTTGCCCTCTGACCTCCACAAGTAGATCATAGTATGTACATGTGTGCACACACAAACACATGCACACACATATGCATACACATATACACACTCACACATACACACAAAATCATACACACACATATATACTCACACACATGCATACACACACATGAGAGAGTAGAAGTTTTTAACTGAAACACTAAAATTAAGAATAATTTTGAATTTAACAGAATTATGTTAGGAATCAAAAGAAAGGGAAAAAAACAAATATTTGGAAATTTGATTAATCTGTTTTTAAATACTAGGTGAATCAAAGAGAAAATTTAAAAAAGGAGACTAGAAGATAATTTGAGCTGGATGAAAATGAAAGTGCTATCAATCGGGGTCATGGGCTATAGCAGTGCCTCCTCCATCAGTACACCTGTCTCCCCCAACAGAACACCTGTTGGCATCTATCAGAATACCTGCCTCCCCCAACAGAACGCCTGCCTCCTCCATCAGAACACCTTCCTCCTCCATCAGAATACCTGCCTCCTCCATCAGAACACCTTCCTCCTCCATCAGAACATCTACCTCCCCCAACAGAACACTGTCTCCTCCATCAGATCACCTGCATCAGAGAAGAAATGGTACCAAGGCCCAACAGAATTCTGTGTGCCTTGGAAAAAGAAAAAAGCTTAAACCAGAACACCATGGAGATAGGAGATAAAACTGCTGTGAAAACTTGATGAAGTAGAAAACAGAAAAGCAATAGGGGAATAACAGAGGTTGATTCTCTAAAATGATCAGTACATTGACCAATATTTTAATTAAGATAAGAAAGGAGAAACATCAGACAATTTCTCAAAACCAGAAAGGAAAGGGGTGGCACACCATAGGAAGATAAATCAAGTAGAACATTTATTTCATTAGGTTGTTGTTTGGTTGTTGTGGATTGAACTCAGGCTTTGCCCATACTAGGCAATTAATCGATGACTGAATTTCAGCCCCAGCCTCATTCACTAATTACTTATTCACCTATATACAAACACATAAACATAAATAGATATGGAGAGAGGGAGAAGGAGAGAGAGGGTAAGAGGGGGAGAGAGAGAGGGAGAGAGAGAGAGGGAGAGAAGGAGAGGGAGGGAGAGGGAGGGAGAGGGAAGGAGAGGGAGAGAGAGAGAGGGAGAGAGAGAGGGGGAGGGAGGAAGGGAGGGAGGGGGGAGAGAGAGAGAGTTATTCAAGCTAATCTTAAACTATGAAGCCCAGCCAAGACTTGATTGTGTAATCCCCCTGCCTCAGCTTCCTAAATAGCTCAGCTTATAGGGCTGTTAATCACTAGGCCTGGTTAGTTATGAGACAGCATTTTGAATAATTTTTTGCCAACAATCTGGATGAAATGAACAGATTCTTAGAAAGACTCAAATTGCCAAAACTTAGAAGGAAATAGAAAATCCAAATGAGCCTATTACTAGTCAAAAAAGAAAGTTGAATTTGTAACTGGGAAGGATCTCACCACAAGAACTCCAGATGGCCTTGCTTTTGCGCTCTGTCAAACATTTAATGATGAGATAATACCAAGTCCAAAAATTCCTTCAGAAAACAACAGAGAGGGAAGCATCGCAACCACTTGTTATGAGACTCTTCCGGGATACTAAAGTGTACAAGAACTCCACAAGAAAATGGCAGATTAATAGCTCTCATTGATACAGTCACAAAAAATTCTTAACAGAATTAGCAATCCCTAAATCCAGCAACACAAGAGCATGCAAAACAACCAAACCCTCGAGACACTACCATTTAATAACAGTCCGTCTCTATCAATGGTGCACACAGAGTAAAGAGGCTACGCTCTACCAGGGATATTTGCACTCATATTTTATTGGAGCACCATTCACAATAACTAAGATATTGAATCAGTGAACAACCAGGTGAAGAAAGGACGGTGCATATATGTGCATATAAAAAGAGTGAACAAAGGCACACACAGTAGAGAAAGGCATGGAAGGCAGGCATAAACCCAAATCCTCTTTTGCAACCCAGATGTCATTATTCAGTATGAACTTTGACACATTAGGAGGAACACGACATGCAAGACAGACAAGACTGAAGATGGTGATGCAGATAAGATAGCTCGCCTTCAGCACGAGGCTGGAATTAAAGACACCTGTCTATTGGGAATGGGTGTTTTCTTCAATGTGGCATTGCATATCCACTACACAGATCACAGTGCTCTGTGCATGATAGGAGTGACTATTCTGAGGACACATGTGGAACATCAGTAAGTACTAGGCAGATCAATCTGAAGATGGTTGCCAGAAGGCATTGTTTGAAGAAATTGGATGCCGAAGATCTCTGTTAGGGAACCTTGAAGCTGTTATGTCTGTCCTTAGTTTAAATGGAGATAAAATAATTATGGGCTGAT
Source organism: Apodemus sylvaticus (assembly GCF_947179515.1). Lineage (NCBI taxonomy): Eukaryota > Metazoa > Chordata > Mammalia > Rodentia > Muridae > Apodemus > Apodemus sylvaticus. Next base: position 10,426,794 of record NC_067478.1, on the reverse strand, counting down.
GGCACAACTGGGTTAAGCATCAATTCGTTAAGAAAAGGGTATCTTAAGAAATTCAGAGACCATGATGGACAGCAAGAGAATATGTAAAATACTTAAATAAAAAATTTTTTACTCATTTTTAATCTATTCTTATTTTATTTATTCAAATAAATAAATAAAAATAACAGAGTCCCATAACTTGAGACACATAGTCCAAATCATGTTAACTGAAATAAACCAAACACAGAATACATCTAATGCATGTTCTGCCTCACCTAGGAAAGTTGGAAACAGTAAAAATATTCACAGAAGAGATGAAAGTATTCATCATTTGAGACTTGGAAGGCATAAGAAAGGAGAGAAAAAACAGAATAAAGGTTAGACAGTGAATATCAAGATTTTACTACATGGGAGAGAAATAGTTGTAGTGTTTATAATATCGTTGAGTAATGTTCATCTATAGCAGTTTATGACCTATGTCTAAGTAAATAGATAGGAAGCAACTCCAGTTCCCAAACACACAGAAGTAGTAATTATTAGAGGACATGGAAATGCTAATTACTAGGGCTGGAGGAGTAGCTCAGCAGTTGCTGCTCTTGCAAAGAACATGAATTTTGTTCCCAACAACGTAGCGGCTCACGACCATCCAGTTCCAGAGAATCTGAGGTCTTTTTGCCTCCATAGGCACCAGGAAGATGTGTCAAACACACAAACCTGCAAGCAGACCACTCGTGCACATAAGCCTTTTCTTAAAAAGAAGGGCTAATTAATATTGTTTGCTTCACATTTGTATGCACACACCAAATAATTATGATGTACCCAATAAATATGTTCAGATATTAGTAATCCATTTTTAAAACATCTTGAAGAGAAGGAGTCCAGATTCTTAGCAGGATCAGGAGGTGGAGACTGTTCAGTTATCCTTCACTGCAGAGCCAGGAAGGAGAATGAGGGAAAGCTGGCCACAGTAGGATGAAGCATCCCTAATAATAGGTTGTGTGTAACCTAGCAATGTGTTTATAGAGGGAGGAAGAGAAGAGAAGAAGAAGAAGAAGAAGAAGAAGAAGAAGAAGAAGAAGAAGAAGAAGAAGAAGAAGAAGAAGAAGAAGAAGAAGAAGAAGAAGAAGAAGAAGAAGAAGAGGAGGAGGAGGAGGAGGAGGAGGAGGAGGAGGAGGAGGAGGAGGAGGAGGAGAATGTGTTTAGGAGAGAGAAAAAGAAAGGAACAGAATGTATCCTATTCCCAAATGCCATTTGTGTCAACTTTCAGTGCAGATGCATGAGGCAACCAGACAAAGAAAAGAAGGTGCACTGACAGACAGGAACATGATAAAGTCTCAGATGACCTAGAACCTTTATCATAGAGAATCCAAAGAGTGAGAAAGCAAAGTAAAAAATATAAACTAAGATAGAGGCCTGATGAATGATAGACAGAAGTCAGACAGCGGTTCATTACGTATTACTTTGTTTTCCTGTCACTATGATAAAATGCCATGGCCAAAACAGCTTAAGGAAGGGTGGGTTTGTGTGGCTTTACGGTCCAGGGGCCAGAGCCCATCGTGGAGAGCAAGGCATGGTAGCAGAAGTAGGAGGCAGAGAGCAAGAACCGGAAGTGGAGCCAGGCTATAAATCCTCAGAGCCCACCCCAGCTGGGAACCACGTGTTCAAATACAAGAGCCTATGGGGGACATTTCTCATTCAGACCTCCACATGCAAACAGATGATAGGGAGACAGATAGGCTGCAGATGGGAAATTTGCCTTCAAAACATTGAATAACTCACTAATTTCCTCCCTAATTGACCTTAGAATCCAATAATTATTTCCAAGGGTAATTTCTAAACTCTTAATACAATTTGTCCAATTATGGATTATGTGTCTGTGATGAGTAAGCTATCACCAAATAACCTGATAGGAACCGTTATTTGAAATTTAATTTCCAGGTTCAGTGAAATGGGATGGGATGTGACTTCTTCCAGGTTTTGGTGTGATGTGAAGAGTGCTTTTAGAGCGTTTCGTCATTTATGAGCCTACAGACTCAGCATCAAAATTAAAATGAGACTGATTCTTTCTACATAAGTATGTCAACCTGTTTTTTTCCAACTATTTTTATTCTTTAAAAAAAAAAAAAAAACCCTCTAGATCTGGCTTCTTTCTTTTAAAAACTTGAGTGCAAGCTGGCAATGCCCGGATATCCGCCTACATAAGCCTCCCTTGGAATGTGCGGAAGGATGCAGCAGACTGAACTAACCCTGGGCGTGCCAAACCCAAGAAGCCGTTTGCTTCTCCCTTCCATACAACTACCGAGACTTTGCTCAAAGCAGAAGTTCGGTGGGGGGAGGGGGGGTGACAAATGAGAACTTCAGGATAGTAAATTCTCATCTACTAACATTGACTAATTCTGGTGCTTTCTGTCGCCTAGAATAGAAAAGTTTCAATGTCTTCGTAGTATGATTTTTTTTTTAAATTTTTGGTTAAGAAGATTTTAATCTATCCACGTGCATTAGAAGCTTTATGATCATCAAAGGATACCCTTATGATCATAGAAGGATATCCAGATAGTCCAGTGATGCCAAGGCAGTGTTCATATTAGCTGATCCTGAGTCTCCCCTCGAAGAGTTACAGTGGAGACTGGCTGTCTTGACCAGCATCTTCTGTTCATCTTCTTACTCTAGCTCTCCTCTTCTAGATTGGAAGATGTCCCTACAAAGTCATTAAACAGGAGCTGCATCCGACTAGATCCCCAGTCACCCCTTCAGAGAGTAGCCCTGCTACTCTCATGTGCCCGATGGCCCCAACACTAAGGGCAGATTCCTCTCGAAAACTACAACTACCGACAGACCAACTATGGTGATGAAATCGGGGACTGTTTAAGAACATGTCTGTAATGCCAACACTAAGTAGAAACAGGAAGATTAGAAGTTCAAGGTCATCCTCAGCTATACAGATAGTTTGAGGTCAGCCTGAGCTATAAGACATCCCATCACAAAAAAAAAAAAAAGAAAAGAAAAGAAAAAGAAAAAAACAGGATTGTGGGACTAGATAGAGAGGAGGCTCTGGTACTTGCAGTCATGAGGTCTAGAGTTCAGATCCCAGCACTCAACAAAATAATCTGGGTATCCCTGAACACAATTATAACACCCATCCCTGTAATACCCATCTAAGGTAGGCGGAAACTTTATGATTACTAGGGTTTCCTATGGATTGAATGAGAATGGCTGCATAGGCTCAAATAGTCAAGTGTTTAGCTCCTGTTGGTGAACTATTTAGGAAGGATTAGGAGATGTGGCCTTGGAGAGGGCATATCACTGGAGGTAGGATTTGAGGATTTAAAAATCCACACCAGGCCCACCCCTCCCTCCTTCCCTCCCTCCTCCCTCCCTCCCTCCCCCCCTCTCTCTCTTTCCTTTCTCTCTGCCTTCTACCTGCAGATCAGCTACTGCTCCAGGGTCACGCCTGCCTGCCAACACCCTCCCCACCATGATGATCACAGACTAACCCTCTGAAACTGCTGCCTATTATGTGTTGTCTTATAAGTTTTAAACTCTTTTTTTATAAGTTGTCTTGGTCATGGTATTTCATCAAAGCAATAGAACAGCAGCTAAGACACAGACCGCCTCAGAAAACAACTCCAGGTTCATGGAGAGCCTCCACTTGAAAGGAATAGGTGTGAGCAGTAGAAGGTGCCCAGTGCCCTCTTCTGATCACCACATGCACCTCTTAAGATTTTTAAGATTTTTAAAGGGATATAAAGGTGAAATATTTAGTGAATTGAATAAGCCTTTTAGAAAATATATACATGTGCATACTTACACACACACACACACACACACACACACACATATATATATATATATATATATATATATATATATATATATATATATATATATATGTAATTAAGAGTAGAGTATACATGTAGCCTAACTATCATTTGTGGATAGATATCTATCTACTTGTGGATACCTACTGGCAGGAAAGAAGGGAAATACAGAGGTATGATGGGGGGGTATTAAGGAGTCTAATATAAGCAAACTAAAATGATAAGTATATACCTACCATTTATATGTTAACCAAGAAAATAAAAAAGAAGAAGCACTGTTAATAATATTTAGCACCTGAAATAGCTCATCATTTAACGAGGAGGTAATGGCAAATCCACATAATTAAATACCAATTACTAATTATTAATGGTTATTTTAGCACATACTACAAATAATGTTTCACTTATATTATAATAATATCCCACAGAAATATTCACTAGGATGAAAAGGAATCCTTGCTGTGCATTGTATGGCATACATTTATTAGTGAAAATTAAGAGAGATAGTAGAATTCACTTTCACCTTTACATACTCTCTAATATCTTGAGAGCTGACACCTTGATAGTCTGGAAGCCAAACCCTAGAAGTGTGGTTGTCACAGCAGGCTGTCCCAGGTTCACTTCTGTGACTGTGATAAAATTCCCTAACAAAAGCAACTTAGGGGAGAAAAGGGTTTATTTGGTTTACAATTCCAGGGTACAGTCCATCACCTGGAGAAAGTCAGGGCAGGGACTCAGGTGTCTAGTCAACCTCAGGGAGGGAGGAGTGCATACATTACCATGTATGCAGGCTGCTTTCTAACTGAGCTGGCCCTTTCTACCCTCATATAGTCCAGGACCCAAAACCAGGGAATGGTGTGCTTACAAGGAAGTGGGTCTTCCTATATCAGTTAACAGTCTGGACATGTCCTCAGACATGCCACAGGCAAGCCTGATCCAGACAGTCCCTCGCTGAAGCTCTCTTCATAGCCGACCCCTGGCTGTCATAAGTTGATGCTTTGAGACTCTTTACATTTCAATCTCCTGCTTTATATCAACAATTTTCTTTACAAATAACCATATTCATAATTGCCCTCATTAGTATGCAAGAATGTAAGTATCGCTGCATCTTGATGGTGTGATCATTGCTTTACATTTTTCCAATCTACTGGCAACAATAAAATACTTCATGACTTGAATTTGCTTTTGTTTGATCACCAGAAAGGCTGACTTCTCCACATCTTTATTATTAAAAGTATCCAATGTATTATGAGACTCCTCATCTTTTCCTGTTGACTCATGGGCCCTTTTTATTAAAGATAGTACCTTGTGTCATATATACTATAAATATCTTTTCAAGTTTGACATTTGTTCCCTAATGTTTTATGAGGTTTTGTATATTTAATAATAATAAACTAATAATAACAATAAATGTCAAAAGGCTGGAGAACTGGTTGAACAGTTAAGAATTCTTGCTATGCTTGCAGAAGACTGAAGTTCAATTCCCAATATCCTCATTGGGTAGCTTACAACTCCTGAAACTCCAGCTCCAGTGAAATCTGGTGTCCTCTTCCAGTCTCCATGGGCGCCTCTGCTCACGTGGACACACACATAAGCATAGAAACATGTCAATAAAATAAATCTTTAAAAAATAAAATAAATATCAGGGTGGCTACAAGATAACCCAAACTAATGCGTCCCTTTTGCCACTTCCAATCAAAAAAGTAAATAAGTACATAGTTTACATTAAAAGAAAACAAAAACAAAACTTTTGGTGCCACAAACTAAATGGACAGATTAAAGACGAGGCATCCCGTGATAGGCCAGAATCACAATCAGTTAAGCACTGGCCCTGCTTGAATGAATTCCAAGGAACAAGAAACACACCATTGGGTCCATAGAGAGAAAGCAAACTCGAAGTGTCTGCTCAAAACCGGACCATGGAACACATTGCTTTCATATAAGCGGAAAATCGGGGCGAGGGAGGAGGGGCACTGGCTCCTGAAAATGTGGTTTCTCTACCTACAACTCTCAAAAGTCTCCTACAAGGAAATAAGACAAAAGCCTTCTAGCACACAGGATGTAGGGACTACGTGTATAAACCCAAGGAAGGGCAGAAATGTAGGTACTAAACCAATTATTGCAAGGCTTTTAAGATTCTCAGGATGAAAACATCTCCAAGTTATGAGGCTGAATCAAATTAACATCCACTCTGTAGCAACTCTTCCCAAACATCCACAGAAGCATCCAGAGAGTTCCTGGTGTCCACAGCATGCACAGCACTCCCAGCATGCACAGCACTCCCAGCATGCACAGCACTCCCAGCACCCTCATTACTCCTAGCATTCACAGAGCTCCTGTCATCTGTGATATTCCACAGAAAAACAGAAAGGAAAAAGAGAGAGGACTGTTGAACATAAGCACAAATCCAACTTTAAAGTTAGCATATGCCCATAATCCCTGAAAACAGGAGGTAGAAGCAGGAGTTTGAGGCCTGCCTGGACTACCCAGAAAATCTAATACCAAGGCTGGAGGGTTAGGCAGACATGAGTTAGATGCCCAGAACCCATGCGGAAAAACCAGAGACACTAGCACGTCAGCCTGTAATTCCAGTGCCCCCAAGCATGGGCCAGCTTGCCTGGTGTACACAGAAGCCTCCAAAATATAGAAAGTAAGGATCAGTATCTGACATTGCCCTCAGACTTACATGTGCATACCCTAGTGTGTGTGCGTGCAGGAGAAGAAGAAAAGGATGTCCATGCCACCCCAAACTATGTAGTGTCAATTTCAATTGTCAATCTGACACAACCAAGAATCACCTGGGAAGAGAGTCTCAACGAGGGACTGTCTATGTCAGCTTGGCTGTAGCCATGTCTGTGGAAGATCATGTTGTAAGACAACCCAGCCCGCTCTGGGTGGCACCATCCTCTAGTCAGGAGATCCTGAAATACACAGTAGAGAAACACAGCTGAACATAAGCTAGTGAGCCTGTATGGATCATTTCTCCATGTTCTTGACTTCAGTCATGCTGTGAGCAGCTGCTTAAACTTCCTGCCTTGACTTCCCCACAATGATGGACTGTTACCTGGCATTATAAACTGAAATAATCCCCCAGCTCCCCTATGTTGCTTTTTGTCAGGGCATTTTATCCCAGCAGCAGAAATGAAACTAGAACACATACTATAAAGCTGTCGCTGTGTGCCAGACCCTGATCTAAGTGATTTCATATGCATTAGTTTAATTGATCAACACAATGTCTCCCCAGGCAGAGTCCTTTCTATAGATGAGAACACTGAATCACAGATGGTAGCTCTGGACAATCCCAAGGCCCAAAACTGCAACACAGAATAACCACAATTTAAACACAGCCAGCTTTGGCTCCCGTGTATAAACCCCACATTGTTTTTATAACAGCCCAGCTTCAAAATATATGAGACACACATTTACAGAACTGCAAGGAAAAATTAGCAAACACACAATCATAATAGACATTTTATTACACATGTCTCAGAATCTAATTAAGCAAATAAAAAATTGGTGAAGACATAGAACACAATTAAAATACTTGATATAATGGTGCTATATAAAATTCCATTGCCAACCATTAGAGACTACACACTCTGTTCAAACAGCATGAAACACTTGTAAAAATAGATCATATGAAAGGTTGCAGAGCAATTTGCCAAGAATCACAGAAAATGGAAAGCGCAGGGGCCATCATCTCTGACCACAGTTTAATTAAATAAGACATCAATAACACAAAGATAACTCACGTGTTTTTAAGTTTTAAGGCACACGTTCAATTGCATTATGGGTCAGAGAACAAATCATAATGAGTGCAATAAAATCTATATGGATAAAAGGATATTATAAAGCAAGATATCAAAAGTCACCAAAGGACAGTAAGGTAGCTTTTCTTTAAGTATCAGAAAGGAAAAAAAGTTAAAAACTAAGAAGTCAATGTTCAAGTAAAGGTTGAAAGGAAGTAACTTGAGTAAACATAAAATGTAGAAAACGATAAAGTAAAAGCAGCTAAGACCGTGGGGAGGGAGCTGTTGCTTGCGGGCTTCTTAAAATCAGTCCAGAGGAGAAGGAGTGAATGCTGAGCCAGAGGTAAAACTGGGAAACAGAAGTCTTCATCTAGGGCTGTGTGGTCTGCAGCAGGGTTCTTAATCTCTCTGGACAGCAGTTTGTTCATAGTTAACCTTTGAGAGAAACTCAAACTCAGCAGGCCCAAGACTTTAATAGGCAATTTGTTAGCATGAGAATGTTGAGACTGGAAAATCACAGGAGATGTGGCCTCTGGACTTTATGCAGTGGCAGGAGAAATGGCCTTTGGTCATTGTGCGGCAGCTTTATAATATGGTAGGAAGTCAGACACTTCCAAATAAAATTCTTCCATCTTTTGACTGATACAAGCCTAGGAAGGTGCTAGAAAATCCCAGACTGAGAAAGGAAGCCAACCTAATCTGCAAACTCTCTGAGGAATTAATTCCTAACAGAGGGGAAAGTCCCATGCCCCGTAGGATGCTATGGGTGCCAGAAACACTAACATCCAGCAAGCTCATGACCTGAACAGACCCTAGTAGAAAGCAGACATTAAAGAATGGAGTGGAGATGGGTGTGCGAGGTGGGTCACTCCAGGGAGGCATTGGCACAGCATCATCTAAAACATCATCATTTCATGAGTCCCTGGCTCCCTTTTAAGTGGCACTCACAAAACACTCAAGACTTTCCAGCAAGATGGTGGACACATACATATACATCATGGGGCCTGGGGGAGACGAAGAGTCAAGATAACTAAGAATAGACTGTGGTAAGGAGGGGAGAATAGGAATCACAGGGGAGGGGAAGGAGCAGCTGAAAGGCGCAGAGAAAACAGAAGGGTGTCCCAGAAGGGAGTAAGTCGCATGTGACTTTGGCCATGTGGTTCCTTGGTGAGGGAAGGAGAAACAGAAGTCTCATCAGAAGGCAATCCAGGTGGCCTTGGAGAAAAGGAGCCAGTACTCCTGCCCAAAGGAAGAACCAGGATTCCCACAGGACTCAGGTCCAGGTGTGGATTTTAGGAAGACAGTGACTCCTCCCACCTGGAGGGTCAGCAGTGGGAGAGAGGCCCATTCTTCCCCTCCCCATTGCTCAGAGGACAATGGCGAGGCACCATCTTTAGGAGGAAAAACTACGATTTAACTCTGGGAGACTAAATAGAACAATCACAAATCAAAAGGCCTGAACAACCTTCCACCCAATCACATGGGAAGCATTAGTGGGGATTGGGAAAATCAGGCTCTTGTCTATAAGTTGGATAGGGGCTTGGCTCAGGCAGTGAGGTGTACTGGGAGAATGTCCCACCCACAGTGGCTAGGAGCTGATGTCATCACCTGAAGATTACTTTAAAGTCTGGTCAACCATAGGCCTGAAGTGGTCAGCTAAAACAACCCCCAAAGCCACCTAACGGTTGTCAGGTTCACTGCTGGAGACACTGAGGTGTGTGAGGGGCTTGCTGTAGAGACTGAGAAGTGGGGGGTGGGGGATTGCTGCTACTAAGACAGGGTCTCCTATATCCCATGCTGTCCTTACACTCACTTTGAAGCTGATTTCTGGCCTCTGCCTTCTTTTTTTTTTTTTTCTTTTTTTTTTAATTCGATGTATTCTTTATTTACATTTCAAATGATTTCCCATTTTCTGGGTCCCCACTCCCGCAAGTCCCACTTTGAAACTGATTTCCGGCCTCTGCCTTCTGAGTCTTGGAATGACAGGTGGGTGTGTGCCGCCATACTGGCCAGATGTTGAGAGTTCTGAAGTTCCTTGCCATCTGTACCCTCATCATCCCTGTGACTAATGAATTTAGGCTCTGCAGACACAGGCCTGCCCATGCCTATCTCAGCCCTGCTTGGTTTCCTTGCTCCCAGCATATTCAGGCGACACCACAGCTGGAATACTAGCTACCGCAGGTGTATGAACCGAGGCATCTCGGAAGGGTGGGAGAAGCAGCTAAGCCCACATCATGCAAAGCAGAGGGTGACTGGCATAGGTCCCTGGTATACAAAGAAAAGATACTAAAGTGAAGCTAATTCGGCTGGACATCTGACACGTGCCGTTACAGGCTCAGCACCAGCAAAACTGCAAGAAAACAAGTCTGTGTGTTTAGTTGATGCCCCCCACAACCCTAGTGTCCATCAGGCAGACTCCAGTCTTAAATGACCCAGAAAAACTCTGCCTCACACTTCTGGTTTTTGTCCTTTATCCCTCTCTTTTTTTTCAAATGATTGTAGTCATGGTTTTACTTTGTGACCCAACTATAGTACTCCTGGGTGTGTTCTGAAGGATTTAAGTTACCATACCTAATACCATACCATACCATTACATACCATACCATACTATACTATAAAACATTTACTGTAGCACCATTCATAATAGATAAGAAACAGGCCTGGATACCTATCAGTGAATGAATGGATAGAGAAATGTGGTACATCACTTGTAGGAAAATGGATGCAATTGGAGACCATCGTGTCAAGCAAAATAAGTCAGCAAAACAAAATACAAGTGTGTACATGCACATCTGTATACTCCCAGCACACACACATGAACAAAACGTCAGAGAGTTTAGCATCTTCAAGCTAGATGAAATCATGATGAGCTACGATAGCTATCCTGGCTGACAGACCAGCCTTACTCCTGAGCAGGAAGGGAACAGTAGGTGGAACAACATGACCTCACGGTTTCCAAGAACATCACTACACAGACAATGACAGACTAAAGTGTGTGTGTGTGTGTGTGTGTGGTGTGTGTGCTTGTGAATATATGTATATGTGTATGTATATGTATATGTGCATATGTATGTATTATGTATGTATGTGTGTATACATATGTATTATGTATGTATATGTGTATATGTATGTGTGCACATATGTATGAATCTGTGTGTATGTATGCATATATGTATATATATGTATATATGTGTGTATGCATGTATCTGTATATGTATATATGTGTATATGTATGTATATGCATGTGTGTATATGCATGTATGTGTGTGTGCATGTATGAATCTGTGTCTGTGTGTATGCATATATGTATGTGCGTATCTGTGTATGTATGTGTGCATGCATGTATGTATGTATATATGTATATGTATACATATGTATGTGTGTGTGTATGCATGTACATATGTATGTGTGGTACAGCCCTCTATACTCCAGCTCTTACATTTTTTCCATTCCTCCTCTGTGATGTTCCCTAAGCCTTGGAACACAGAATGATATCAGCATCCTGATTAGGGCAAATCATGCCAGCATCCCTTGTTCTTGGCATGTGACCAGTTATGAGTCTCTGCATTAATGGCTCCTGACAGTGATAAGAACCTCATCAGTGAAGGCCGAGAGCAGCACTAATCTCTTGCAAGAAACACGAGCATGTAGAAGAAGTTTGATAACATGTCCGTTTATCAAAACAACAGTGATAGGACCTGTGACCTCCCAAGACATAAGTTCTGAACCATGTTCACAGTAACAGGGAAGGGTTCCTCCCTGTGGAGTTGGCCTCAAAACAGTTGATATAGTGGCTAGTGAACTCCACAGTCACTGTGCCACTATTGTGCCTGTGCCACCTTAAATTTTTAAGACAGTATCTCTCAGTGGCCCAACTCTGACCAAAACTAAATTGAATGGCCATCAAGCCCACAAGGATTTGTCTCTACCTCCAAAGCACTGGAATTATAATTATACACACACATACAGAGAGAGAGAGAGAGAGAGAGAGAGAGAGAGAGAGAGAGAATCAGAGACAGAGAGATACAGAAACAGAGACAGGGAGACAGAGACAGAGAAAGAGACAGACAGACAGACAGACAGACAGACAGATAGACAGAGTCACTTATTTTTTATGTAAGTTCTGGGAATTGGTCCTCCTGAGTTCTCATGCTGAATCTCTAAGTACTTGACTGATCGAGCTATTTTCCCGGCCTGAGACTCTTTTTCTCTCTTTGACTCTGCTCCTCCCTTTGAGCGTGTTCCCTGCCCTCCTGCTCTCCCCACCCCTTATTGCACACACGTGGGTACTGGACAGGAAAAACACCTTCAGGTTCTCCAGTGCCGTGCAGTTTTTAAATGTCAGCCTCTAAAGGGCACCCATGCCATGGCTCAGCCACCTTGCAGGAATTTAATTACCTAAACGAAGGACACTCAAAGAAATGCGTGTAGGCTTTTTTTTTTCTTTCCACAACTCTACTTCATTTTGTATTTCTTCCCTTCTAATTGAAATTAATTTCCCTTGCTGTTTTGTGTTACAAAACACCTGGATAGGGCTATTATTCTGGGAAGGTAATTATAAAATTAGAAGGATAACCATGATGTGGAGATCCTAGACGCAGGTGGCGGTGACACCCAGCACACACAAAGAGAAAACATTTGCAAATGCAAGCTAAACTCTCCCACAAAGAAAACTTCCACAGTCCTACCAAAGCCTCAGTTCAGTGGATGCCCACAAGGTACCACTGATAGAGAGGGTAAGTTGGGTACTGTAATTCACTGCCCAGATTCCCCCTCAAAACCAAATACTCCTCTACATAATATAGAGAGGTAACTCCTAGCTGGTAAGTATGGTCCCTTGCCCAAGGTCCCACTGTAGAATCCTCTGAGGATTTAGTGTGTGTGGGTATGTGGGTGTGGTTGTGTGCATGCACATATGGGAGGTCAGAGGATGGCTTTCAGTCCATGAGTCCCAGGGATGACTCCAACACCAGGCTTGCTTAACATTTTTACCCCTGAAGTCATCTCCCCTGCCCTCACTTAAGGACTTTACTGAGACTACATTACAACCTTCCCTCTGTCCACAGCAGCCCTCCCACTTCTACAGATGTGGGTCCCAAAAGTGCTCCACACAAAACTTCCTAAAACCCAGGTTCATTTCAGAATCAGCTTTGCAGGGAACCCCACCTGGAATCAAAAGGAGAATCATGATTTTCTTTTAAAAAATTAATCTGATATGCAGGATATCTGATATTTGACCCCTGTAAAAGGGTCATCTGACCCTCAAAAGACTGGTGGCCCCATGAGTTTAGAACCCCTGTCCTAAGGCATCTCCCTAGAGCAGACAGACAGCAATATACAATGAAAGACAAAGAGAAGGCTGGAAAACAGAATCCATAAAGAAAAACAGCCCATCTACCTGTATCAGACACTTCAGGATGCTGCACCAAAATGCCACACACTGGTGGCCTAAAAAGCACAAATTGGTTTCTTGTATCTCACAAGACTAAGAAGATCAAAAGTAATCCAGTCACAGACAAACTTGCATCTTGAGAAGGACCTGCTCCCCAATGCCTGACTTCCTGTTGTTTTCTTGCATTTCAAGGAAGGTTCTTACTCTCTCTTCCTCTCCTCATGGAGGCTAATTTGACATGAAGGCTCCACCGTAGGAACCTGTCTAAACAGACTTATATCCCCAGGGCCTTACTTCCAAAGGGGATTAGGCCTCAGCATAGGAACACCCAGTTCATAACAACAGCCTCTCGAGCACTCCTCTGTGAAGGTAAGTTTCCATATCAAATTCTTAACAAGGGTTGATTGGCTGATTTTCCAATGACATCTCTAATACAGCTAAGCACAGAATCCAGAAATTAGGCCTGCAGTTGGCTGAGGTCATCCCTGGTGTTGTCTGCCTTAGTTAGGAAACAAGCCACACTCCCTGTGATAGACATTGTAACAATTGTCTTGGGAGTCAGGGGATACTGGAACATCTATCTACAGCTAAGACTCTGCTTCTTGGTATGTCTTTTTGAGTGTCTCTTCAGGACATGGACATTTGAATCCATGGGTGGGTAAGACCCACCCTCACTCATTGTAAGTGGGCATCCTATGGCCAGCTGAGAGCCAGGAAGAAAGAGGTGCAGTAAAGGTGAATCCTGGAGCTGGGACACCACTGGGGCACACATCCTTTCCTGAACATCAGAAGCTCGGATTTTTTAAGCCATTGGCTTCCTCAGTCCTGGGGCCACTGGACCTGAACAAAGCCACGATTAGTTTCTCTGAAACCCAAACTGATACGTGTCATAGTAGAGAACTCCTTGGCCTCCATCAACCACATGAGACAATTTCCATAGAGAATTCCCTCTCAGAGATTAGATAAAGGCATAGGCATAAGGTGTAGACATGTTGGTTTGGATTCAGGGAATTTCGCTCCCATCTGAGCAATCCCAGGGTTCAGTTCACACCTAGCTTGAGTGTAAATCTTGTTTTATTTCCTCTGTCCATATCTAAATGGAACACACTGCTCCATTTCATTCTCACCAAAGCCTATGTCTGTGAATAACTTAAAGAAGCAAAGGGAAGTGTCCTAGTTAGGGTTACAATTGCTGTTGCTACAAAACGTCATGACCCAAAACAACTTGTGGAGGAAAGAGTTCTCTTGGATTACAGGTTATATACAGCCTGCCATCAGGAAAAGCCAAGGTGAGAACTTAAGGCAGGAACCTGGAGGCCAAAACTGATATAGAGGCCATAGGGGAACACTGCTCACTGGGTGTTCATGGTGGACACCCCAGAGCTTTCAGCCTGTTTTCTTGTATACCCCAGTGACCACATAGTGAGCTGGTCCCTCCCATGTCAGTCATTAATCAAGACTGGCCTACAGGTAACAGAAAGAGAACATTTTCTCAATTATGTTTCTTCTTTCCAGATAACTTTAGCTTGTGCCACATTGACAAAAAACTAGCCATCGCATGAAGCCACCATAGAAAAGCAGATGAAAGAGCTGTTCGTCTTTTTCCTTGGGCCAAATCCCACAGCAATATATCACTACTGTCTCACACTTCCCTCGGGAGACAAACAAGGAACAAAGAAAGTCTTTGTTCCTACAAAACAGTAACTTCCTCCCAGCTGTGGGGATACAGTCTCAAAGCTGGAATCTAGAATACGTAGCTTTGACTGTTGGGATAAAATATTATACTTGGGACTGCTCTGAAGTCAAGACATGTTGCCGGCCCTGGCCAGAGACATTAAAAACACCAGGGGTCATCCTTCTGAAAACTGCCTTTCGACACAAGAGTGGACAAAGGTTCTGATCGCTTCCCTAGTCTGAGACAATGAGAATGGTAGATGGTAGAACTTTAAAGTATGTTTACATTTGGGGATGAGAAGACAGATCTTTGAGATTAAAGCTGGTAAGGTAAATCAAAGTCGATGAGCTATGGTGGACACAAATCATAATACTGGTTACCATGAAGGAAGAGCTTCCAGAGTTTCTGAGGGTGTGTGTGTGTGTGTGTGTGTGTGTGTGTCTGTGTCTATGTCTGTATGTGTCTGTGTATTTCTGTGTGTGTCTGTGTGCGTGTGTCTGTGTGTATATGAAGGTGTGTGTATAAAGGTATGTGTGAAAGTATGTGAAAGTGTGTATGCAAATGTGTATGCAAGTGTGTATGTGCAACATTTGTACCACGGATCTGCACTTCTCCCATCCAGAGTCTATCTATACATGAACCACTCAAAATGAACCCCCTCCTGGCCATTTTCTGGGAAGCCAGATTGGCAATTGTTCCTTTCACCCAAAAAAGGTTATAGTAATAACAACCTAAAGACAGAGAGCTATCATGAGGCCTGACTAAAGTCTTCATGGAAGTTCTGGGAGCTTCATAATTCAGGTTTAAGAGAAGACAAGTGGAGTTGGGATTTGGATACTGGCTGTCTAAGGGGTATTGAAAAGAGTCCCAGGGGTCCCTTGGTGGCAGATTCTAGGTTCTGGGCTGGGTCCTCATCCACGCTGCAGTCAGAGCTGACTTACGAAGCTACTCCTCATCATATCAGGAAAAAGCAGTTGGGCAACCTCCATCCCATCTCCATCCAGCCACTGCCTCCCTCCTTCACCCCCAGAGCATCTTATTCAGGGTCATCCACCAACAGAGGATGATTAAGAGGTTGGATGTTGACTCTAGTTGGGTCGGAAATGATAAGGACCTGGTGTATAGGTCAAGGTGAGATCACAGGCTTCCCTGAGGTCCCATGACCACAGGCCACTATCCCCTCGATCATCCATGAGGATGCATGTGTACTAAATCATGAGGCTGGAAGCACAGAGTCGCACCTGTACGCCTGCCACGTTTTCTCCTCGCACAGAGGATGGTGTGAAGCAGGAGCCTTCAGCCCACCGTGGATGGAAGCAGTGACCCCTCTTGTTCTTGGGCTTCGCTAGGGCGCCCATGGCTGCCATGCCCTCTCAGCAAGATGAAGATGCAGGGGAAAGCAGTGATCTCTGCTGAACCCACTTTTCCTCAGTGGAAAGCTGCTTTGGGGGACCAGAGAAACATGGTCACTGTGATATGAAGTTGGAGAAGTCGCACAGATTTCCAATGCCAGCCTGTGGACTTTTCTCTCTCTCTTTGTCCAACCATCACATAGCCATCTGCAGAATGGGGGCATAGCTTTCTAAGGTGGAGCCCACCCCTCACCCCAGAAACCCAAAAGTGCTCAACCTCCTGCTCTCTCCCTCTCTCTTTCTACCTCCCTCCATCCTTTTCTCTCTGTGCTGGACCCAAAGTTGTCAGCCAGTCTCTACCTCTATGTTTGAAAGTTTGACCAAACTTTGTCATTTCTACATGTTCGCAATTTCCTATAATAAGCCTGCACTGGTTTTATAATGGGGGAAGAAAAACACTCTACACTGCTCAAAATAAACCCAAGTTTCCTAAGGTGACAAGAAGCATCTCCACCCTCACTGCGCATGGCTGCAATTTCAGGGAGTTTATTTTGGCACCGCAAACGCCCACTCCAGAGTCCATATGGCCTGAGCATAAGTAAGTTGTAGTCTACATTTTTAAAGGACCATGCACAGACTCACTCTGTACTTCAAATAGGAATACAAATTTATCAAGACCTTTTTTTCTTGTTTTTGAGAGGGGAAGTGTGAAAAGAGAGAAAGTCCAAAAGATCTATAAAAGTAGAGCTTTCTCCTATGTTTCATCCCTATGGTTCATGTTGTATGTGCATGTGTGCATGTGTACATACATGTGCGTATGCGTGACACTAAAGACAAACCAAAGTAAGTCTCCACTCTCTGGTGATGCCTATGTAAGAAGCAAGTAGGCCTGCCTGGGGATGCAACCCCACAGCTCTCCAGACAGAGTGGCAGGTGTTAGACCCCGGGTCTGCAGAGTTTATTAATCTTTGTCTGCAATGCTGAGTCTCAAGGGAAGGAAACGGAGGGCCAGCAACATCACTGCGGGGGGGGGGGGGGGGGGTCCCGCTGTTGGAGAACTCAGCTCTTCACTAAGAGCTAGAACACCATGACAGGCCAGCCACATACAGATTAAAAACCACTGTAAAACAAATACCCTGGAATTCATTTCTGAAAATTCACAACAACTCCTTTTTCCTATTCATTTTGAAACAAGGTCTCACACTTTGGTTCAGACTGGCCTGGAACTCACTAAGTAGCCATGGTTTCAAACCGATGGCACTGCACATCCTAGATACTCAGTCAAGCGCAGATGCTTTCCTCAACCAGCAATTAAGAAAAGAATTGAAAAGTGAGGTGTAAGAACTTAAGCAACAAGTTCTTCCCTAGGATAGCCAAAGTGACCATGCCATGACAGACAGCAGTCCAGGACCATTGGGCTGTCAGGAAACAATGATCAAGGATGTGTGAAGACACCTCTTATGCAAAAATAGGGGGATCTGTATATCATAAGTGCTATCATTGAGCATGCCAAAAAGATATTCCTGCAAATCATGGCATGGTGTATTACTGCTGAAGCACCATTGTAGGCATGAATAATATGTTTCATGCCAGTAGACAAAGGCCTTCATGCACAGCCCATGGAAAGCCCAACAGAGATAGGAATGGGGCAGGAAATCCAAGGTGTGTTCATACCACATGAGATGTCCCAGCTGCCAGAACAGCGCTGAGAGCAGTGCCCCCACCTTCAGGGTGGCCTCCATTGTCTCCACAAACTCCTGAGATAGCTCTCTACACACTCTAAAGTTTGAGAGCCACTGGAAAACTATGTCACAACAAGCCAGTTACACACATACCTGGTTATAGGGTTTTGGTGTATGTGTGTGGAGGAGGGTGTTGTGTTTTTGTTTTTATCTATTAATGGAATAGAAGAAGTCCCTCTCCTAAAGTCTCAAGAACCCATGAGAGAAAGCAAGCTCCCCTTGAGGATGATGGCATAAAGTAATCCCTTTATTTGTATCTGTGCTGCAGCCACAGGGCCTTTGCACAGGCTGCTTTTCTGGCTAATGGTCTTTTTAGCCCAGGGTATGTGGTGCTGGGGATCCAACTTGGGTCTTTTATATGCGAGGCAAGCACTGTCCAACCTGAGCTACATCCACAGCCTGAAGTTGTCCTATAAGATTGCAGTAATATAGTGACACATTTTCTAGTAACCCTCAAATTCATGCCCTCTCTTTTCATTACTTGTCATTACATGCATATCTACTCTTTTTTTACATTTTACTTAACCTTTCTTTTATATTCCAGATTTTACCCCCCTCCCTGTCCATCCTCTGACTGTTCCACATCGCATACCTCCTTCCTCATCCCATCTCCATGAGGATACCCCCAACCTACCCCACCCTCTACCCCACCAGACCTCCCCACTCTCTGGGGCCTCCAGTTTCTTGAGGGTTAGGTGCATCATCTCTGACTGAACCCAGACCCAGCAGTCCTCTGCTGTATATATGTTGGGAGCCTCATATCAGCTGGAATATGCTGCCTGGTTGGTGATCCAGTGTCTGAAAGATCTCAGGGGTCCAGGTTAAGACTGCTGATCCTCCTACAGGGTCACCCTCCTCCTCAGCTTCTTCCAGCTTTTCCCTAATTCAACCACAGGGGTCACCAGCGGCTGTCCATTGGTTCAGTGTAAATATTTGCATCTGACTCTTAAAGCTGCTTGCTGGGTCTTTTGGAGGGCAGTCATGATAGGTCCCTTTTTGTGAGTATGACGTAGCCTCAATAATAGTGTCCGGCCTTGGGGCCTCCCCTTGAGCTGGATCCCACTTTGGGCCTGTTGCTGGCAAAAATACAACCTGCTCAGTCTGCATAATGTTACTTATATGTGTGTTTTCAGGACTGAACATTTGGTACCAGATAACCAAGTGATGTGCTCTTCCTTAGGGACCATTATGTCTCCCATTCTCAGCATTCCTTAGTTCCCTGTAGTTCTCTGTGGAAAACTGAGGCCTCTCCATCTTTCCCTCATTTACATTGGCATGTCTATTGTTGCCCATCTTCAGCTCAGGCGTAGGCCGTCACACTGGTGAGACACAATGGGTGTAGCTTCTGGCAGTCCCGGGAGATGCAATCTCACAGCAAATCCCCTGGTCCTCTGGTTCTTAGGATCTTTCTGCCCCTCTTCTGTAGTGTCCCCTGAGCCTTAGGTGTGGGAATTGCTGAGTAGATGCATTTGTCCATTGGGACTGGGCTCAGCAACTCTGCAGATTGGTTGGTTGTTGTTTTCTGTAATGGTCTCTGTCTATTGCAAAGAGAAGTTTCTTTACAAGGTGTTGAGAGCTACACTTACTTTTTGGGAAAAGGACAATTATCTGGAATGTAGTCAGGAATGACAATGGTTTAGGAAAGTGGCGATTGCAAGTTCTCCACCAAGATCTATGGCCTTACTAGCTCTGGGCATTTGGGTAGGTCTCCAGTACTAGTCATGAGTTCCCTCTTGTTGAGCCGGTCTCAAGTCCAATTAGGAATGCATGAGATTTTATCCCCCAAAATAAAAAATTAAATAATTTCAACACCGTGTCAGTATGCATTTGTTATAATGGACTTTTGAGTATTTTATTTCAGTCTTAATAAGTAAAATGAAGCTGTACACTATAGAGCCGTGTGCAAACCTGTAGTATCTGATATTTTTGTGCTATCAGCAAGCAATAAATCATAGCAGCCATGAAGTTCACAAAAATAGAGATGTCACAGATGTAAAAGAACTATAACTGATTGATCAAATGAATATAGAGCATGTTCATCCCACCCAGAGAAAACACATTTCTTTCCATCTTAAGATGGAAATCTTTCAGGGAATATACACAGCTCTGTGTTACAATAGGGAACGGCATCTTAAATGAGATGTTACATGTCAAGACATAACAGAAAAATATTAATATGTATAAGCAACACTAAAACAAAAAATTATGTATCAAAACATCCTACAAAGTTGAAGTATTAAAAATGTTTGACCCTATAGACATGTAAAACTTGGATAAATCAGAGCAACCTGTAAATAAAAATACAGGTAATGGATGTAATTAGGTGATAGATGCATGACATTTATTGCAACATTCTAATTTATACATGTTTTACTTTTTCTTTGAGGCAGTTTTAAATGCCATGGATAAAATTAAAGGGCAAATGAAAAATATTTCCATATGTGATTAATAAAGGAAACTAATTCCTATCATCTGAGAATTATTTACATTTCATCTTTAAAAATGCATCTTCCGATGTTTTTAAAATTAGGTGAGCTGGCATAAAGTTCATTTTGCAGAGTGACTGCTCAGCATCCATGAAGCCCTGGGTTCAACCACCCACCATGCCACAGCAAGCAGGCCACAGTGGAACACGCCTGCAATCCCAGCCCTTGGGAGGCTGAAGCGAAAGAATCAAAAATTCAAAGTCATTGTCAGCTATACAGCAAACTCAAGCTAAACAGCAACCTTGTATACAAGGTCCTATATCTCAGGGGGGGGGGGCAGATCAAAGGTTATAAACCAGCAGTTTCAGCACAACAGATAGATGAGAGGTTTTCCTGTCACTAATAACAGAGGCCCTGATTAACATGAGAGCTGATGTCTCAACCTCAAATAAAAGTTTGAGAAGGCGTCTTTTCTCTTTGTGCCTGATACAAGGTGGAATGCAGTTTGTCATCATTCTGTGGACTTTAACCAGCTCAGTGAGAAAAATAAACACAGGCAAAACATATTAGAAAGAAAATATTTCTACTGTCTGAAAATGAGAGGATTATATGCACAAAAAATAATCCAAAATAATCTACAGACTTTAGAATTAATAAGTAAATGTAATGAGATTACTAAAGATAAATGCTCAGAAGTAATTGCATTTATTAAAGCCAGCAATAACTTAAAAACAAATTTTAAAAGGACTATTTGCAATAGCATCCTAAATATTAAATATCCATGAGTAAATCTAAAAAATATGTATGTGAGACTTTTAACAGGAAAGTACAAAACATAATAGAAAAAATCAAAATCAAAGATAGTCTCTATAAATTGACAGGTATTCTGTGCTCACAGACTGGAAGTTTCAATTCTTTATAGATCCTATGATGGCCATTGTTAATTGTCAACTTGACACAATCCAGAATCACTTGGAAAGGGAGTCTCACTGAAAGAGTGTCTCCATTAGGTTGGCCTATGAGTATGTCTGGTGGAGGATTATCTTGATTATGTTGATTAAGGTTGGAGAGCCCGCAGTGAGTGGCACTGTTCTCTAGGCGAGGGATTCTGAGCAGAGATAGTAAGCTAAGCACATATGTGTTAACCCACTGCTCAGATCCTGATTGTGGATGTAATGTGACAGCTGTCTCAAACTCCTGCCTCCATGAGTTCACTGCAGTGATAGCTGTGACCTATGAGGGAAAGAAACCCTTTCTCTTTTGAGTTGATTTTGTCAGGCCTTTTCGTCTCAGCAATGGGAAAAGAAACTGAGACAAACGCCAGTTTCCTCAAATATGATTCTCATTATCAAAGCCTCAATAGAGGGTGCTACTTCTTAAAAAGTACACCCCATTAGATGTGTGTGTGTGTGTGTGTGTGTGTGTGTGTGTGTAAACTGACACACTGACTCTAAAACATTATAAGATAAGGGATGAAAAAGAATAGTCTAGGGGCTGGAGAGATGGCTCAGTGGTTAAGAACACCGACTGCTCTTCCACATGTCATGAGTTTAATTCCCAGCAATCACATGGTAGCTCACAACCGTCAGTAATGGGATCTGATGCCCCCTTCTGGTGTGTCTAAAGACAGCTCAAGTATACTTATATAAATAAAATAAATAGAAAAAAAAAAGAAGAGCCTAGAGACTCTTGGAGATAATCAACTTACAGTACAGAAGAGGAGGCCACACAGACTTCGCTCAGGGTGAGAAAGAGGCCAGAACACTACGATAACCTAAAATATACAATAGTAACTACTGTAGAAATGGGTTTGTGGCAAATGTGAGATAGAAAAGCGACAGGCAAAGGACATTTTCAATCAGCAGTGCTGGATCAAACAGCTATCCATATCTATTCAAAGATAAGCCTTAGCTGTTGCCATGAGCAAGATCCCATGTGGAGAAGAGACTTGGATATAAAATATAAATATATGAGTCCATATGGATTCTGTAAGGAATTCCTACCCCACGCTCTCTGAGTCATAAGGACTCTGATTTGTTTCCCACACAGCTGATTCAGTTATCTCTTTAAACCAGAGGCTGGATTATTTTAGATTATGTTCAATGGTTTCTCAATGCTCTTGAAAGAAAGGCCAAATCCCTTGTCCTGGCCCCTGAGCCACTTCACAAACCAGTTGCTGCCTCGGTGTTCAGCCTCATCTGCACTGTTTTCTGGTCTTGTCGCCCTGTGGATTTCTGGCTTCAGTCTGCGCTCTCCTGCCTTCTCGCGTCCTCTTCTCTGTTCTGCTGCCGCCTGGCCTTCTCTGCTCTTTATCTCACTATTCCTTTTTCCGCTTCTGGATGTCTACTAGGAAATCACTTGTACAAACAGCTCTTTCCTGATCCTCTCCCCCAACCGGAAATAGGTTCCTTCTTGGCTTCCTTGGTAGACGTTAGCATCTTGATGACAGGAAAGAATTACTACATTTCATAATGGATGGAGGAGAAATTCAGGAGGCCCCACCCCTCCCAGAGGGACTATTGGAAGCTAATGGTTGCTAAGAGCAGGGAAGAAATTTTCTTCAGAGGTGTAGACACAACTGAAGAAACGTAAAGAAAGTCTGTGTTCCGGTGTCTATTGCTACAATAATATGTCTATTGCTGTACCATGGCCAAAAAGCAAGTTGGGGAGGAGAGGGTTTAGTCAGCTTACAGTTCCATATTGCTATTCTTCACCAAAGGAAGTCAGTAAAGGAACTCACACCCGGTAGGAACCTGGAAGCAGGAGTTGATGCAGAGACCGCAGAGGTGTGCTGTCCACCTGATTCCTCCACGTGGCTTGCTCACCCTACTATTACAGAACCTAGGACCACCACCCCAGCTATACCACCCTCTCTGGGCAGAGTTCTCCCGCACTGATTGCTAGCTGAGAAAATGCCTTACAGCTGGAACTCATGGAGGCACTTCCTCAACTGTGGCTCTCTCCTCTCTGGTGACTAATTTATGTTAATTTGACACACAAAAACCAGCCAACACTACAATTTATGTTGCCCATGTTCCGGTAAATAACCTCACTCTCATGCTCAAATAACTTTAATTAAACTCTGTGGAATAAGCACACACTCACACATACACACACATAGTCACACATATGCACATACATACACATATACTCACACATACATTTATACATGTATACACTCACATATACAGACATACATATATACACTCACACACATGCACATACTCACACACACATATACACACTCAGATATCCACACACACATACACTCCCCCGCACACACATTTACATACACTCACACACACTCACTCATACACACACACACACACACATGATTTGGGAAGGGTTTCCATAGGAGACAGAATGGACATGAAGGAGTGCTGAGGAGTGAAAAACAGCCCGCCTTCATCATTTCCTTGTGTAAAACTGTCCAAGAATTTTTTACAATTCAGTCTGGTCATGAGTAACAGAAAATACAAATCGGTGTTTCAAACAAGATAGATGTGTTTTGTTCCTTACAAAGAAGTCTGACGGTCGAAAGATAAAAGGTAGGAGGATGACCAGTCACCAGATCTCACCACCATAATCCTCCTTCCTCACCTGGTGGTGAGCCAGCTACAGCCCCAGTTTTCTTTCAGGACTAGCTAAGGGACCTGCCCCTCTTTTTTCAGGATGTTGAGCCTTGTGACAAAAAGGGATTGGGAATTGGGACTATGAGCAGGAACGTTCAGGGCTTCCGATGGCTGTGGTATACATCCCTTCTGCCCACATCTGATTAGCTCGACTAGGTTATATGACTCAGCTAGAATTAGAGTAGGAAGGAATGTCTCCAGAGAGGCAGCTCATCGCCCGGTGATGAGTTAAGAATGAATGAGTTCTCCTCCTAGAGAGGAGAGGAGTAAGGTGATGGCCTTCCCTGGCGACACAAGTCTACTCAGACTTGGGGACTCAAGATCTTAGCTCTACTTACTACATGCTTTCTACCACGTTCTACCAGATGGCGGTGCAGTGCCAAGCCCCTGGGTGGCATTCTTGGTAGCACACAAGTGTTGCAGTAAATCTCCAACCCTAATATGCAAAAAAAACACAACTCGATTAATATGAATACAAGCTGTGCGCTTAGATTGGGCAGACCTACCACTACACTACCACCATCTTCCCCATCTACGAGACCCCTTAGAACTTGCGGTTTCTCCAGGCCACGTGCTTCGGCTCCGCTTCCCTTCATCCTCCTCCTCTGTCGGTCGGCCTCTCTTTCTCTGCCTCTCTTTCTCTCCTTCACCTCCAGCTTCCCCTCTTTTTCTGCCCAATCACTGGCTCTAGCCTTTATTTATCAATTAAGGTGGGAAGCAGGTTTACAGGAAATCATCTGAGTGCTGAATCTCCTTGTTCACAGTCCCTCACAGGAGAATGGAATTAACATCAAATACAATTAGCCCCAGGGCTATCCACAACACACAAGCCCCTATATCTCAGGAAGCCAAGAGTACATTTATCATACTCAAACATTTTATAAGCAGTTCACGATAAATGATAAATAGCTTTTATGTTCTAGGTGCTCGTGATAACTTTAGAAACAGACATATAACCCTTTACTCACAGAACTCACTGTCTGGGATGGTTTCTAGATCCATTATTTATTATCATATGAAAAACTATCCTAAAGCTTACAGGCTTAAGACAAGTTTGGAGGGCTACCTATGAGTTTAAAAGTTAAATGAGTGATTCCGCAGATCTGAGCCATGCCTCACTGACCTGGCTGGGCTCCCTCTCAGCTAAGCCACAGAAGCAGCAGAAAAGGGCTCTGCTCATCTGAGGCAGTCACATGACACCTTAGTACCAATCCACATTCTCTCGATCCTCCATCAGTCAGGCTTGGGGGACAATCATAAAAGCAGAAGATGGATTCTTAAGAGAGATAGGAAAGTGAACCAGAACTTAGGAAGCTAAGACTCAGAGGTAGCAATCATCATTTTCCCCCAAATTCTATTGGCAACACTGGTCAGGGGCCAGGGCACGTGAGAGGTGGAGAAAGGGACTTCATTTCTTTGTTAGGGAATTACTAAAGGCATAGACACTTCAAAGACAGGTGATAAGGAACAGTTTTACAATCTGCCAAAAATGTCAAGGTCCTTGTCCAAGTCAGCTTTATCAATTTGACAGGGTGTAAAATCACCTAAACAGAGTCTCAACTGAGTAACTGTCCTTTCCAAATAAGTCTATAGACCTATTCATGGATGGCTGTCGTGTTTGGTAGTTTATGTACGAAAGTCAAACCCACTGCGGGCAGCACCTTTCCGTAGGCAGGGGGTTCTCAGATGTACATGGAAGTTAGCTAAGCAAGCAGCATCTCTTCATGGTTTCTGCAGCAGGTTCCTGCCCTTGGGTTTTGTCCTTGATATAGCTCAATTATGGTCTGTGCCCTGGATATATACGTTAAATTAACCCTTTCCTCCTCAAGTTACTTTGGGTCAGAATGTTTCATCACAGCAATAGAAAAGAAACTAGATGAGCACCTCTTTAGTGTGTATATGTGTATTGTGCATACACAGATTCATAGATATTCATATATGAATGAAATGGAAAGACAATAATTTTATAAGACAATAGAATTGAAAGATTTGTCTACCCCTCTAGGAACAGGCTCAACAGTTTTGCTTTGTTTTTAATTTGTTCTGTCCTATTCACAAAAGTTACCAGAATTCCCAGGGGACTTATAAAACAATAACAAAAAATTAAGAATCATAGCTGTGTGGTGCATGACCTCCTCTGCAGACACAAAATACACTGAAGTGGAACTAATGATTTCTTTTGAAAGTCACTTAGATATTTCAACCAAGACTGTAATGCTCCACCAGGGAACAGTTTTTAAGTTCATATATTTTATGCATGCTTATTAAACATATTTTATTCATGTACATATATATATAAGTAACCATATTCCATACAAAGGTACAAATATATAATTGATATAAAAGTCAAAGGAATAAACAACAAAGTCAAACTTTTGTGCTCACCTTAACCAAAGTATCCACTGGGAAGATTCTGGAAGAGAGGAATATTTAGGTTGATGCTATGTCTTGATCCTATAAAAATATTGCCATTTTTTATGGTATCCACAAGAGAATAACCATTCCAGTTTCAAAGCCGGAATAACCGTTTGAAGAAAATTATGCCTGAACAATAAGTTGGTGGGAGCCAGCATGTTACCCAAAGATCTGTCAGAAAAAAGATACTTCACCCCCTTCAACCTGGATCAAACCACCATTTTCTTTTTCATTGCTGGAGACTGAACCCAGGGCCTTTCACGTTCTCAGTAGCTCTGTGCTACCAATGAACTATGTTCTCGACCCTCAGTATCATGTTTACATGTTGACTAGAAAAGAAAAGTATGTGTGGAATAGGGATACGGCAGAAAAGCTGAAGTCTGTGTGAGTGGTGGCCAGCTTCTGCATGCAGGCAGTGTTCAGAGGGAAGAATGTTTTACAAGAAGAATACTGACCAAGATGGGGAGAAAGAACAGAACATTTTTTTTTCTGGTATGGATTTCTACACAATGCCCAAAGCACTCAATATTAGATGGCAGTTTTAAAATCTTAGGAATTATGTTCCAGTCATCCCCATTAGTCAGGCTGGGCACTTAAAGTCTTTCTGCTAGCCTAATGTGCTTATAAACAGGATCTCACGTAGTTCTAGTTGCCCTTGAGCTCACCATATAGTTGAGAATGGCCTTGAACTTGATTCTGCCTACACCTATGGAGTGCTGGGATTATAGGAAAGTGCTACCACATGTTAGCTGGGTTTTTTTTTTCTGTTGCCATGACAAAAATAAAAATAAAAAACTCTTGACAAAAGTGACTTAAGAAAGGAAAGGTCTATTTAGGTACATAATTTGATAGTGCACACTATCCCATGGGACAGCCAAAGGGGCAGGAGCTTGAAGCAGCTGGTCAGAGTGTGTCCATGGCCAGAAGGGAACAATGAACACTTGTTCTCTGGTAGCTTTCTCTCTCCTATGCAGTCTGAGATCCCAGCCCACAGAATTGTGCCTCCCTATTGAGGGTGGGTCTTCCCACCTCAACTGACATAATCAAGACAATGTCTCCTGGGTGATTCCAGACCCTGTCAAATCAACAATCAATGTTTACTAACACATACTCTCAGTTCCATAGGGTGCCAGAGACTGAGATCATGGTTTAATATATGCTTGGATATGTTTTTCCCATGGCCTTTACTAGTCTTCTTGAAGGAATGAGGTATTCACGGCTGCTGGGGACAATTGTCTGTTGCAAGCTTGAACTGAACCAATGGTGTAGGGATCAACTCCAATAACAGCAAGTAAGTTCACATATGCCTTTGTTATCACCTATCATATTGGCAGAAGAAACTGTGACAGAGCAGACAAGCAAGCGTTTCCTTGATGCGGCCACCTCCCTTGCTGTGCTTGGATCCCTGCTGCCCTATGAGCAAGCCAGACCTACCTGGTGGAAAGTGAAATCACATTGCTCACTCACTGCTATGGCCATAGGTGTGTGAGCGAGGCCATACAAAACCATCATGTCCCCAGCTGACCCATCAGCTGGCCACAGAACAAATTCAGCCAAACCCAACCTAGGTCAGAAGAACCATCCCCACAAAACATGAGCTAAACAAATGATTGTTCTTTAAAACTAGTCTTGGGGGGATGTATTTTCTTATATGGAAAATTAATATAAACAAGTTGTATCTGAGCTACCTATCAAGGTGATTGTCTGAAGAAACCCTGGACAGAGCTCTGCCTGGACATACACTGTGGATAAAGTCTTCAGTGCCATCTCCATAGGCTCAGTGTGACTTCTAGTTTGATTTTCTATTGCTGTGATAAATACCATGACCAAATGCATCTTGGCAGGGAAAGGAGTTTAGTGCAGCTTATATTCCAAGACCAAGTCTATCACTAAGGGAAGTCAGGACCAGAACTCAAACAAGAAATGAATCAGAAACCACTGAAGGATGCTGTCTACTGCTTTGCTCACTGGCTTATGTTCAGCTAGCTTTTTTTCACACATCCTGGCAGCTCCTGCCTAGGGATTGTGCCGCCCACAGTGGTCTGAGCCCTCCTATGTCAAGAAGTCCTTTACAGAGCTAGAGAATATCATACTAAGTGAGGTAACCCAGACTCAAAAGGTGAATCATGGTATGCACTCACTAATAAGTGGATATTAACCTAGAAAACTGGAATACCCAAAACATAATCCACACATCAAATGAGGTACAAGAAGAAAGGAGGAGTGGCCCCTGGTTCTGGAAAGACTCAGTGAAGCAGTATTCGGCAAAACCAGAACGGGGAAGTGGGAAGGGGTGGGTGGGAGGACAGGGGAAGAGAAGGGGGCTTACGGGACTTTCGGGGAGTGGGGGGGGCTAGAAAAGGGAAATCATTTGAAATGTAAATAAATTATATCGAATAAAAAAAAAAAAAGAAGAAGTCCTTTACAGATTTGGCCACAGGCCAATCTGATCAGAGAAATCCTTCAGCTGAAGTTCCCAGGTGGCTCTAGATTATTTCAAGTTGACCATAAAAGCCAACCAGAATAGTGTGACTGGTTGTTCTCAGACACACATGCTCACTTGTCCCCAAGAAGTAGAACAGAGTGAAGGAGTCAATTTAACCTTTATAAACATACTGAGATCTCTTGGGCTCATTCCCTGTTCTCCTTGCTCAACAGACTTAGAGCAGTCAGCATTATAATTCTGAAAACCTTCAACTTTCCTCCATCTCTAGACAGCAGGCCCTTGAAAACTGAAAAGTATGGAGGAAGGTACTGGTAATTCAGCTGCCAAATGAGGAGAACAATAAAAAGTGAAGATATAGCTGGTTGGGTAGATGAACCCTGACAAGGAAACTCACATGGAGGAAGGACAAAGAGAAATTTTTATTGGCTCTTGGTGGGGACTTTTGGAACCTGGTAAACTTGGTGACTGCTGACCTTGGATAGGAATTGAAGATCAACACCAAAGGATGCCAGGTGATCCACCATCACTGAGGAAAAAGAGCCGGGGCAAGGGTTACAGAGCACAAGGACCATATGACAGGCCAGCAGGCAGAAAACCCAACCTGCAAAGAAGAGTCTGAGTGAAATCCTGTCAGACACCTCAGGAGGAAAATGTGCCTCTTTTAAGTTTGGTGGGCAAGACCAAATACAACATTGAGGCACAGCCACTGAGGTCCTTGAGGGTGCTGAGAAATTTACCCCCAGATGCTACAACATGCAAGCCTTCAGGTTTCCCTGAAGAGCCTCTAAGGAGGTCACCATGGGCTGGGGTTATAACCCGGTAGAGTGCTTCCCTAACATGCAGAAAGCCCCAAGATCCATCCCTACTGCCCAAAATCTCAAATATTTTTCTGCCCATCAGACACATACCACAATGGTAGTTACTGTTTCTCATTTCTCTTGGTGTGGAAACTGTACAAATTAAGCCTTTTCTATTAACATACTGACGCTAGTGGTTTATCAAATTAGCATGGAGGTTAATGGCATAAACAGGCTTTGGTTTCAACTCCTAGAACATCATTCAATTAGGCATTTGACCTTGAAAAAAACCTTAATCTCTTCCCCTTAGTTTTCTCATCTGCGAAATCAACTTAATGATAGTTTCTGTGTTTTGAGGAGTTAATGAGTCAAACATCACACAGCAATTTGCATAACACAGGTATATTGGTACAGGCTGATTTATAAACATTTAATGTTATTTCCCTATGCTTTGCTGTTAGCCTCCCTTTTTCTTATTTCAATTCCTAGCAGCACCACAAAGCGATAACGCATAGAACAGCAATGAAGAAAGATGAGTCAGGACCACTGGCCCGGTAGCTGAGCTGCAAACCCTTACTTTGTTGTGAAGACAGCAAGTGCTACTGGAAAGAGTTTACTACACTGACCTACACTGGCCCGAAATTGATGGGCAGCCAGAACACCCCAAAGTAGTGATCCCCCAACCACAGTACCTCCCCACTTAAGACTTCTAATTGCTGCACATCTTAGCAAGTAGGAAACATTCCAAAGTCCTGGTCCAGGCCCTGGCCTGAGGACTACCCACTCCCATCTGGGCACTCTATCACTATCTAAAGTGTTATTCATTTGTTTCTGGGCTAGAATCTCTTGTTCCCTCAGTAGACTGCAGAATCTACAAGAACAGAACATGACACCCTAGTCGTCCATGGCTGTGCCCAGCACCTGCAATAGAACCAACGCACACCAACTGGTGACACGTGTGTGTTGAATAAATCAGTGATCGTTAATGTGAACAATGATCCCTGGTGCCAACTGTAAAATGTATACTTTACAGGAAACTTTATGTGTCCTGAGCTTACTAAAAATGGATGCTTATAGACTCAAGGGGCTTTAATCGTGTGACTAAAGACATATATCTACATTTGAAAGAAAACCACTGGCAGTGAAAGGCCAGTGTGTGCCAGGAGCTCTGTGCCTTCCCTACCCTGGGAAGGGCCACTGAGCTCCTATCCTAGATGAGCAAAGCAGTGGTCTGGCCCTGTGGCCCAGCAAACATTGTGAAGGAGAAACGGTGCTGAGCCCTGGTCTCAGAAAGGCCATCAGCAGGCTTTGAAACCTCAGGCTTGTTTCTTGTCTCTGTGACTTCCATTCATCCTCCAAGAACTAGGGCATGGAAATAATCTACAGTCCCTTCCCACACTCAAAAGCCATTTGGTGATCCCAAGCCTCCTAAAACCCCAGCTTTTCCATGGAAAGCTGTCCACTGTTCCGAAGAGAAACCCCACGCGCAGCAGCCAGACCCGCTAGCTCGCCACCCCAGGCCCACCGCCAACCCTGCTGCAGAGGTCCCCTATGTGCAGAGCCACCACACACTCAAAGTTCCTGCACTTCCAGCACCTCACAATGTATGCATCTGTTTGTTTGGCTCATGTTCCCTTCGAGCAGCCCTAAACAGCACTTGAAAAGAAAAGCAAACTCAACGACAAAGTTTTCTCTCTCTCCTGTGCTGGCAGGCTGTGTCCCCATCTTTCAGCTGACCCAGAATCCCTAGTTTTGCTGATTTCTTACTGTAACTGCCTCCTCATTTACCACGCAGTGGAGATCTGATCCCTTCCTACTGAGACAAGTAGTTTTGCCTGCTCCTTTGGGCTTTTAGTATTCTTCCAAATTATTCTGATTGATATAGACCTCCATCCATGCTAATTATGCATAGCTTCTCTTATAAAGTGTGGTTTCCATGGTGACGGCGAGGGGAGAACAGGTGTGCGGAAAGCTGCGCTATATTAAATGACAGTTACCCTCTGCCTCTCCTATGCAGATTGCTTTTCTCTACATTTATTTATAGCAGGCAGTAATTAATCTGTGTGAATCTCATTGCTGGAGGGCGGGGGAGGGGAGAGGGACACAGAATGATTAACAAGAGTCCTAATTATCCACGTACCTGTGAATCTGAGAATTCTGTTAGCACAGGATGATTCCAAAGTAGAGGAGTCAGATTTACCCTTGCACAGAGATGCCACTGCATGACAAGCAAGGCTCTGCCTATGAAAGGAGACAATCTTCCAGCTGCCAAGCCTCTGTGTAGACATCTGGGCTAAGCTAGTCTGTGGAAGGTTCAAAAGTGGACACTGGGACCCTCTTCAATGACCCATCAAAGTATAAAATTAGATCAGGCCCATGTCCCAGACTCCAGGGACTGTCTGATTCTACATATCACGGCAGAAATGCCACTTAAGCAGAGAGAAAGGCAGGAAAGCACTGCTGGTGCTGGCTTCCTGTGGGGTCCAGAATGCTGCTAAACTGAAGCCAACCAAGAGTTCAAGGCAGCAGAGCAGGCCCAGTTCCAAGGATAACACTGAGTCTCTATAGGGCCTGGGCATCCCACTGTGCCTCTGAGCCTCAGTTTCTCTAACTGTATACTATGTGTTAAAATGCAAATTCTCAGGGCCAGAGCAAAGGTTTAGTTTGGCTTGCTGTTTGAGGGGAAACAGTTCATCATGGCGGTAGGAACATGAGGTAGCTGGTCACGCTTCATGCACAGTCAGGACGTGGAGAAAGATGGATGCCGGCACTCACACATTCTCCTTTGACTTCCTTTTTATTCCGTCTAAGATCCCAACCTATAGGGAACTACTGCCCACACTCGACTCTCAGGTTAACCTCAGTCAAAGTCTGAGCAGAAACTGTCTCACAGACATGTCTCCTAGGTGAGTCCAAAACCAGCAAGTTATCAAGGAAGATTAGTCATCACAATGGCCCTGTGGTAGATAAAAAGAGGAGGAAGAAAAATAGAAGAATGTAGATTATTGTCTTATCCCAGAACCCACAGATGGCATCCCTGAGTGGCACAATGCCACCTGTCTGCAAGAAGCAAATCGGAGAATTCACCCACTCCTTCCAAAACTTCCCACTGCGCTGCGTAGATTCCCTCAGAGGTAAGGCGGGAGCTGCCAGGATGTGATAACAGCCCGGGTCACAATTTTTCTGTCACTCTCAAGCTTTGGGGAGTCAGTACAATAGAGCTAGTGTCATTTGATGACCTTGTAATCAAATAATACAGAATGAAAAACGCAAGCATCCACTAGAACTGTAAGACCTGTGCTCACAGGAGACAGCCCTCACATCTGAAGCTCTGACTCTTGTGATTTCTTCCCCATGGATATTTTATTTCTAAAATGACCTGGAAAAAAATCACGCAGAATACTATAGCAATAAAAACAAAAAGAGAAAATAAAGAACCAATATGCATCCCTTTTAAAAAGGAAATGGCTTCAAAGTTAAGCCTGCCTTCTGGGGGTGGGGAGAATAAAAGCCCTGTGTATCTCTAGCACAGAATAGGGAAACATTGAAGAAAAATATGGCTCATTCTCAGCGGATCTCCTAAACACCACAAGAAACATCAAAAAATTATTAAATTCCCAATTACTGCCGTCCGTACATATGTTTTTCACAGCTGGAAAGCAAGCTTGAAACTCAAGCAGGACAAGCAGGCAGAATAGAGATGTGAAGCTTTTACCAACTCCCAGAAGGGTCGCACAATTCAAAAATGGAGCTAACAAGAGGCTGTCCGCGGGGAAATGCCCACATCGGAGGACAAGAAGTATCGGTCATTACTGACATTCAGTGCTCTCCATGAGACTGTGGACCTGGGGCCAGCTAGGAAGAGGAGGGGACAAGTATGGAGGATTGGTAGATAATAAATACCATGTCCTGGCCTGAAGACATGGCTCAGCGGTTGAGAGCACTGGCTGCTCTTTCAGAGGACTTGGGTTCAATTCCCAGCACCCACATGGTGGCTCTCAACCATCTACAGTAGGATCTGATGTCCTCTTCTGTCATGCAGGCACACATGCAAATAGAGCAGCTCCATGCATAGGTTATATAAATAAGTCTTTTAAAAAATATAAATACCATGTCATATAAGGATGTTGTAGTTGAATTTCTGTTGCTGTGATAAAAGACCCTGCAAAAAAAAAAAAAAAAAAAAAAAACAACCTAGGGTAGAGGGAGCTTATTGTAGCTTATAAGGCCAGCTGAGGCGACAGCGAGACGCAGCGCAGCCTCACATGAGAGCAGAGGGGATTACACGCAGGCATGTCTGCTTCCTGCCCCACTAGTGCTCAGCTCAATCAAGCTCTACTCTTACACAGCTCAGGACCCCTCTGCATAGGGAGTGGTGCTTCCCACAGTAGGCTGGTCTCTCTTCCTACATCAATTAATATAATTAAGACAATATCACCAGAAACATGCCCCCGGGGACCAATCTGATCATTGAGACTTTCTCTCCAGGTGATTTTAGGTTGTATCAAGTTGACAAGCTGAACATTACAAAGCAGGTACAGGATGAATGAAGCTCTAAAGAAGGAGAGTCTCACCCTTAAGTTTCTGGTCTAAACCGGTCATTCACATCTAGCCAGACATAGCCAATAGCTTACTGAATTCTCCCACAATAATAATTCCTTTCCACAGACACAAGTCACCACGATCAAAAATCTATCAGCAGATTTGTTTTGAGAATTGTTCTATTACTATTATTGTTGATTTTTATTTCCCAGAATGTACAGCTAGGTAAGACCAGTGTTCAAATCCCACTCGGCTATTTAATTGGGTATTACACTCTTAAGCCAAGATTAAAGTTTACTGCAGAGAAACACAAATCTCTTTAACCTGAACTTCCCTGTAATTAATTTCACACCTAAAAATAGTTTTACAGTAAGGGGAGAAAAGAGGGAGGTGTCAGCCTAGCCAACACCTCTGGGGCAACTGCCAAGGTGACTTTACAGAGACAGTTCCGAAGAATGTTTCTGTGAGTTATAGGATGTGACATGCCACAGAAAAAGGCACCAAAAGCCACTGTGTTTCTGCAACTTATTCTCCTTGCTTAATTAGAATTTGTCAAGAAGCAGCTTAAGCTGCAGTTATCAAAAGGGCATAAATATCTCAGCATCGACCCTTCTGCCCCCGAATTTAAATACTTCCCCCCAAGTATCCCCCCCCCACAAAAAGACACAGGAAAATGTCAGACAGTGTGGCCACTCTGCCATATGAGCTGGAAGGGGGTGCTAACAGGCCCCGAGCTCACACCGTAGCAGGGTCTGGGTTCGTGTTGTCAGATGCCTACCTGCAGAGCTTCACCTCAGCCATTGGACAATGCCTTGTGTGTCCCCATGTTGTCACTTACCCTCTCAAAAGGTACCGACTATTATTAAATTAAAACCTGCTGAGACCATTCATAGGTGATGATAGCGATGAGACTCTGCCCACAGTGGCAGATTTTCATCTAAGGTAGCTATAGCAACAATAAAATCGTATAACCAGGTGGGAGCTGCTAGTTACTATTCTGGATCCGATACAAACAGATTGGATCCTCTGTGTCCCACAAAGGGCTGTCTGGAATCTTGTTTCTCCATCACCTAGCAATTAAAAGATGCTATGCTACTTAGATTACAGTGCTAGACCTGGAAAGGCTACATTTAAGTAAAAACCCAGGGCCAGCAAGATGGTTCAGAAGGTAAAGGTGCTTGCAGAGCAATCCAGATGACCTGAGTTCAATCCCTGAGGTTTAAGGGGTGAAAAGAAAGAACTAACTGCCCAAAATTGTCTTCTGACCTTTACACATGCACCATGGTGCACACACACATGCATATGCATACACATAATGATGTTGATGATGATGATGATAATGTTGATGACGATAATGATGATTAAATAAATAAATACCAGGACATTCTAGGTAGAAAGAATCCATGACCCAAGTCCCAGACAGTCTAGACTCAAGGACAAGACCATAAAGACATCTTCAGGACCACAGCTCCGACTTGTCCTGAGGCAGATCAATAAAACTTGAGATAAAATTTCCTCTAAGAAGGAAGAGGCCAGTCTAGGACAAGAGCCGCAGCATCTGGAGGGACACAGTCAAGGCCATGTTTGTCCAACCCTGGGCTTTCTCAACACACTGTCATGTTATTCTCTTGAGGAGATACAAACAAAAGTTCATCTGAAGCACAGCACAAAGGTATAATTCCACCC
Source organism: Apodemus sylvaticus (assembly GCF_947179515.1). Lineage (NCBI taxonomy): Eukaryota > Metazoa > Chordata > Mammalia > Rodentia > Muridae > Apodemus > Apodemus sylvaticus. Next base: position 10,391,143 of record NC_067478.1, on the reverse strand, counting down.
AATTCCAGCTTGCTGAACCAGGAATTTGGAGGAGGATAGGTTACTCAGAAGAGCATAAACAAGATTTTACTCACAGAAGTATGGGTATGCTGGTTGGGTTTGTCAACTTGGCATAAGTTGGAGTCATCCGGAAGGAGGGGGCATCGATTGAGAAAATGCCTCCCTCAGATGATAGACAAGTCTATAGGGCACTCTTTTAATTTACTATTTGAGGTGGGAGGTCCCTGGAGGTAAACAAAGGCAGGCTGAGCAAGCCTTTGGGAGCAAGCCAGAAAGCAGCACGCACTCCTCCATGGCCTCTGCTTTCTCTTTTGCCTAAGGGAACAATTTCCTCTCCATGTTGGTTTTGGTCAGCGTCTTTATCAAAGCAATAGAAATTAAATCAACACAGAGGGTCACTGGGAACAGCTCTCACTGCCCAGCCCTACCCTGTCCTGGATGGCACCCTCTCGGACACTGTATCACAGAGCACTGTCTTCAGTCAACCTTCTACCCCCTGTGCATTCCAGCTCCTCCGAAATCACATGCAGCTGCAAGGCAGGAGGGAGTAATGCCTGGAATTGTAAGTGAGGGTCCAGTCACTCTCCCCTTTCTCCCTTTGCTGTGGAGTGTGAGAGGCTCTGTTGCCATGACCCCAGGCCTGGCTATCACCACATCCTTCTGCTATCTCATTGCCATGACTGCAGAGGCTGCATCACCTCCGCTCCCTGATACTGATAGGGTGGTCGTACCATGCTTGGGAGAAAACACATCTATTCATGGGTGCATTGTGGATGATGTTGTGACATGGGTACGTTGTGGATGATGCTGTGACAGATGATGCTATGACGTGGTGCATCGAGGATGATGCTGTGACGGCACAGGTGGAGAGTCCCAAGGAGACCAGATGGCCCGCTGAGCTTGAATTTGTTAACAGCTAACTCTTCACAGGAAATGCATACACTGGCTTCTGGTTTCGGGGATGGAGGCCGAGCCTGTGATATGCCTAAGGCCTACCCTGGCATACCACGATAATCATGTTCTTACCTCACAGGAACTAGCAGCTGAACTGAGATCCAACTCACATTCTGACTCCAAGTCTGTAAATCAGGCTACATTGCAGGAGAATTTGAATGACCTCACCAGCCTAGGCTCACCTTTAAGGCTGTTCTCCTGGGAGCAGCCACCTCTGGGGTGGGTTTGCTCTCGGGAGGTCACTGAAGAGCTTCAGGGAATGGGAGGGCAAGCCCTCTATCTCAAAATGATGCTCCAAGATCAACCACAACCAAGATGATTGCTCATTTGATTTATTTGACTATTGATGAATTGTCTGGCAGTACTGACCTGTGCTCTAGTTCAGAAATGTCCTCCAAGGACCCATCTGTTAAGGCTTGATTGACAGCCTGGGGTTCTATTGGGGGCGGATAATAGAAATCAAGGAGTATGGCTTAGTATAAGGGAGTTAAGTGAATAGATGGGTATCCATGAAAAAGCTACTGGGATCCAGTCTGTACTCTCTCTCTGTGTGTCTCTGTCTCTCTGTCTCTCTCTCCCCCTCCCTCATTTCATCCCCCTTCCTCTTCATATAAAGAAGTGTCATGCAAAAGGGGAACAAATGTTGCTACTGTGCTAGGGTTTCGATGTGATTCACACGGATCACCTAAGTATATTGGGAGCTTGGACACCACAAAGCAATCCTGGAGGATAAGACATGGAAGTTTTAAGTGGTAGAGAGAGCCTAGAGATCTCAGTTCACAGTGTTTTTCTTGAAAACAGAAAGAGCTGAGTTCTATCACCAGAACCCATGTAGAAGGAAGGAGGGAGGGAGAGAAGAAAGGAAGGAAGGAGAGAAGGAAGGAAAGAGGGAGGGAGGGAGGAAGGAGGGAGGGAGAGAAGGAAGGAAGGAGGGAGGGATGAGGGAGGGAGAAAGGGAGAGAGAGAGAGAGAGAGAGAGAGAGAGAGAGAGAGAGAGAGAGAGAGAGAGAGAGAGAGAGAGAGAGAGAGAGAGAGAGAGAGAGAGATCTGGGTATGGTGGAACTGATTTTAATCCCAGCAATCAGAAGGCAGAGGCAGACAAATCTCCGTGACTTAGAGGCCAGCCTGGTCTACAGAGTGAGTTTTGGACAGCCAGAGCTACATGGTGACAGCTGTCTCAAAAGAAAAGAAAGTCAGTCAAGACAATGTAGTAGGCTTTTACAATCCTAGGAAGGAAAAGATAGGGCCTCCTGGAATGATGAAAATATTCCCTCTCAATTAGGGTTATGCCCACTTGGACTATACATTTGAAAAGTTTTATCAAACTGTTCAAAATATGTACAATTTTATTGTTTAAAAAGCATATATCTCAATTAAAATAAAACAGAATGGGTTGCAGAGATGGCTCAACAGTTAAGAGCACTTGCTGCTCTTACAGGGCTCCTAAGGGGTTTTTATTTCCCTGCACCCATGTTGTGTGCCTTAAACCACCTATAACTTTAGCTCCAGGAGATCTGACACCCTCTTCTGACTTCTTCAAGGACCCATAAAGTCATGGTATGCACACATGCACATGCGCACAAACACACACACACACACACATACACACACTTGCGCACACACAAATAAAAATTAAATATAAATATATCTTTAAAAAAACAAAAAGATATAAATAATTTGTAAGTAAAAATCATGGGAAGATTTACGAAGGTTGGATGAAATCTAAAGTCCACAGCAAGAGGTGGGACAGGACCCAGATTTCCTGAAATCCTCATTCTCCCTAAAGGCAATAACTCTTCTGGGACAGAAAGCGAGGGCCTTGTCACACCAAGCAGAGCAGGCATTTCCTGTCAGGACTCCAGGCTCCGTGCTCAGCAACCTTGCAGAACTTGGGGTGTTCATTTGGACAGTGAGCCAGGGCTCTTGGGGACAGGAGCCCTCTAGCAGCTCAGGATTTAAATAATGATGTGTCAGAGTCTGCCTCTGATGTCTCAGATTTAATCTTCCCTGTGACCTTGTAGGCTTGCAGGATTATTACAGCCAGCCACACAGAAGCAAAGAATATTAAAGTTGTTTGTCAAAAACCTCCTGCTTCTGTCAGGAAGAACTCCAGAACAGAGGAACATATGTGCTGGAAACAGAAGAACCTCTGAGTGGAAAGGGGGCATGATGTGATGTGCCCGGCGTTTGCCAAAAACAGCTCGGCTGAAAGGGCTGAGCTGACGGCCAGGGTTTGCAGCATTCACACGGAGTCCAGGGACCCGCTCTTTGCTACGCTTTCAGATTAAAATTATGTGTTCTCCAGGTTTCCTTAGAATGAGCATGTCTAAATCACTGCCTCAAATCCTGCTGACCTTAGAAACCAGACTCGATATTGCTCTGTCCATGCTGTAAGGACCAGCCGCACACGGTCTGGACCTCAGTCTCCTCCCTGGTCCAGTAAAGTGTATTAAAGAGTGATATTGAAAGAGACAGGGCTGGGGAGATGGTACACATGGCGAAGTGTTTACCTTGAAAGTACAGGAGTATACATCCAACCCTCAGAACCCACACTCAAAAAAGAACAAAACAGGCTTGATGCCTTGGGTTTGTAATTCCCCAGGCAGGGAAGATGGAGCCCAACAGATCCACAGGCCTCGCTACCCAGCCAGCCTGGCCTGCTGGACAAGCTCTGGGCCACAGTGACATGCATCATCTGAAAATGTGGACTACATTTCACACCTGAGGAAAAGCACCTGGGGCTGTCCACTGATGTGTGTGTGTGTGTGTGTGTGTGTGTGTGTGTGTGTGTGTGTGTGTGTGGTGTGTGTGTGTGTGGTGTGTGTGGTGTGTATGTGTATGTGTGTGTGGTGTGTGTGTATGTGTGTGTATGTGTGTATATGTGTGTTTATGTGTGTGTATGTGTGTGTATTGTGTGTATGTGTGCATGTATGTGTGTATATATGTATGTATGTCTGTGTGTATGTTGTGTGTGTTGTGTGTGTATGTCTTTGTGTATGTGTGTGTGTGGTGTGTGTATATGTGTATATGTGTGTATGTGTGTATGTGTGTGTGTTTATGTGTGTATGGTGTGTGTATATGTGTGTATGTATATATGTATGTGTGTGTGTGTGTGTGTGTGTGTGTGTGTGTGTGTGTGTGTGGCAGTGCAGACCTTCAATCCCACCACTGGCAAAGTAAGTGGCAGGAGAATCATGAGTTTGAAGCCAGCTTGGGCTATGCAGAGAAATCTCTCGCAATAAAACAATTTATTGACATGAATTCTGCAGAAAGGCCTAGGACACAGTAAGTACTTAGCCACTGTGAGCTGTACACAGTAAAGCCCTGGGCACTCCTTTCCCATCTGCCCCCATAGGCAGATCTCAGACTACACCAAACTCAAACTCAAACGTGCACTCAGCCAGACCCACACCACCAGTCATTCAGGAGGTTGACCATGCATTAGGGCCAACCTGGGTAGCTTAGTGAGATCTCATCTCAGCCATGTTTTAAATCTAACTCCACAGTGGAGTGCTTCCATCCCCCCCCCCACTAGAGGGAATATATTCCTGTATTCTAAATACTCCCCAGGGAGGTGAGTTGATCAGCAGGATCCCACAGACTGTGAAGTCGCTTCTATTCCCAACTTAGTCCTGACGACTCACTAAGGACAAGGCAGAGTCTAAGACTCTCTGGGTACAATTGACTTATCGCAGCCTCACCACATCTGTCAGGCTCTATGACAGCTTGAGAAAGCTTCGGTTCAAAGTGTCCTGTGGAAATGGTGTTGACAGGCACCTGGGTGGGAGACACCACGCTTGGCTCAGTTCCCTGGAGTCAGTAAGGTCATGGGGACAGACACACACACCTGAAAGAGAGATAAAGGGCCTTCATTTTTCTATTGCTGAGTAGCCTATCACTTCCAAAACCTGGCGTCTTAACCATTTCTTTCCTTTTCAATTGTAAAAGGCTCATGCGCAGAGGGATTCAGCTGGGCAGTCGGAAACCCAAGGCTGGAAAACCTACTTCCGGGATGCCTTCTCCATGAGTATCTGGTATGCCTTTTGCTCCTGGCCTTATTCCATTACACATGATGTAGCATCGGGTGGCCTCAGGACAATTGCACACCTTACATGGCCACTAGCTCTAAGACATAAAATGTAGAGGTTGGCAAGCTAACAAAGGGCAAACCTCAGGCACACTGGTGTGGCTTTGGCAATCCTATAGGTTCAGGTGGGAACCCGGGTCAAAGTCAGGAGCACAGACCGTACAGACTGGCAATGGGACCGCAACAGTACAGGAAAGTCCACATGAGGTGGAAGGTGCCTCTGCAGCCATCTTGGGAAAGTGTGACCTTCCACAAATCTCCAATGGGTTGTATATTTTTGAAAGTGAGAGTCAGGGACCCCACTAATACTGTAACCTATTAGCAGTAATAGACAGATATGCACCACTTCAAGGCAAAAAAATAAATAAATAAATAAAAAATAAAAAAACCTAGAAGATCAGCATTGTTTATGAGAAAGAGATAGTACCCTCCAACAGAAAACGTCTAGTCATTGGAGTCCCTATGCCTGTTTTTGTTTTATTTTTTGGTTTGGTTTGGTTTGGTTTTTTGAGACGGAATCTGTGTAGCCCTGGCTGTCCTGGAACTCACTCACAGCTCCCTATGCCTGGTTTAACCGTGATGGGGTGGGGCAGTTGACACTTAAACAGGGCTTTCCATTGGTTAGAAGGGGCATGAGGAAAGAGCAGTAGATGTCAAATTCCCAAGTATACAGGTTAAATCTCCTACTGCACACCAACAAAAACAAATTATCTAGCCGGCAGTGGTGGCGCACGCCTTTAATCCCAGCACTTGGGAGGCAGAGGCAGGCAGATTTGAGTTCGAGGCCAGCCTGGTCTACAGAGTGAGTTCCAGGATAGCCAGGGCTACACAGAGAAACCCTGTCTCAGAAAAAAAAATTATTTATGCAACCAAACAAAGGGACAAGAATGCAGTCTGTGGCTGAGTGCCTGAGCCACAGCCGGTCTTGCCTCGCCCATGACACCCACTTGAGGCTTCATTGACTCCCTCGGGTTGGTTGATGCTAGGAAAGGGTGACTAGCTGGAACCGTGGCATTCATTTGATACCTTATGCTTCCCACACAATTCTAACCCTTCTCCAACTGCTGTGACAAAGCATCTTCAGGAAGGGAGGGTCTCCTTTGGCTCACAGCTGAAGGGAACAAGGTCACATGCACCCAAGTCAGGAGGCAGAAGGAGATGAGATGGAAGCCGGTACTCAGCTCTCCTCACTCAGTTTGGGAGCCCACCCCACTGAATGGTGGCACATGCACTCTGGGTGGATCTTCCTACCTCTAACTAGAAACTTCCTCACGTATATACCAAGAGCCCTGTCTCCTAGATCCTGCCAAGTTGGCAATATCAGCCATCAAACTTTGGTTGCACACACAAACATGCCACACACACATACCACACCACAAACAACCATACACAACACACACACACACAACACACACACACACATATGCACACATACCACACACACTCCCCAATTAGTACACAGTAGTGGCTCATGACTGAACATAATCTGAAACTCAGGATAATAAGGAAATATGCCCCTATAAACTGGAACACTAGAAAATCTTTTCTTTTAATAATGTATTTCTTTTTATTTTTTATGTGCACTACTGTTTTGCTCAAATGTATGTCTTTGTGAGGGTGTCAGATCTTGGAGTTACACACAGTCATAAGCTACCATGTGGGTACAGGGAATCGAACCCTTGTCCTCTGGAAGAGCAGCCAGTGCTCTTAACTGCTGAGCCATCTCCTCAGCCCCTAGAGCACGTTTCAAACTATGTCACCATGTTTTCATTTAATGAACTCCCTTGCTTAACATCTTTCCCACCCACACTACAGCCTCTCCAAAAGCAACGGTAATTTGTTCTCGCCTGTCTGCCCCTTTATTCTCAATGCCTAACACAGAGATGATCAAACACTAAGTACTCTATAAATATTTATTGAACCAATGAGTGAGCACAGCCTGTTAGCTCCATCCACAGCCATATTGGATAGTTAAGGACTGTATTTCTCCCGTTCATCTCCATACCCCAGCTGGTGCCTACTAAATGCTCAGTGAATGTTTGATGAGTGAATAAATAAAGAGACCCAAAGCGGAGGAAGGAGGGAGATGAAATACCTTAGACTTGATGCTGTACCTTGGCCCCATGTGCCTATTTGCTACCCTTGGTGAAATGTGGAACCAGCAATGGAGAAATAGCAGTATCAGATGATTCTATTTCACTTACAAGATTTTTTGTTTTTGCCTTTGTTTTGTTTTTTTTTTCTTTTCCAAGATAGACTCTCACTTTGTAGCCCAAGGAACCAGCTAACTTGGAATTCACGATACAGCCCAAGCTTCCAATGAGACTTTCTCGACCACCCTCCTGTCTTGTCATGGCCAGAATTACAGGTATGTTCCACCATACCCACCTCATCTGCAAGATTTCATGGCGAGAACAAATCACTGGAACCCAAAGTTTGTGAGAGTTTGGAAAAATGCAGTTTGAGAAAACACCACAAGGGGCAGTTGAGATAGCTCAGTGGGTAAACGCCTTGCCTTCCAGGATCTGGAACCCACACAGAAGGCCAGACAGAATGACACACACTTAGAATCCCCACGGTGGCACGAGGGAGGGTGAACACAAGCATGTCCCTGGAAGGTCGCTGGCCCGCTAGCATAGGCTACAGCCAAGCCAATGACAGAGGCTGTCTCAAAGAAAACGTTGACAGCATCTGACCTCCATATCCACGCATGCATGCACAGATGTCTAAGTGCACAGGGAAGACGGCACATTGTGAAGCACCTTATTTAGGCTTTAGCGATTTCATCCTTGACCCACACCCACCCCATCCCCTATCACAAGACCTCACCTGACTGTTCCCTTTCACCGCCCATCTCAACCCCAACCCCAGCAAGCTCAGTGGATCCTGCTGTTCCTTCACTGTTCATCCCGTGGCCATCTCTCCTAACGATTCTATAAATCAGTGCAGCCAACTCATGTCGCTCACCTCCTGCCTTTGCCTGCTGCCTCCTGGGAAACGTACAATGATCCAGCTAAAGCTTCCTGCCCTGCTGAGCTCAGGAAAAGGGCAGCCTGCGCAATGAGGCATGGTTCGAATGAGTCGTGTCCCCAGAGACCCTCTTCAAGCTTGCGAATGCCAATGATGCCCAGACCCAAGCAGCTAACACAGCTTCTCCCTGCACAGAAACAAGGGCCGCAGCCTGCCCCTCTGGGCTGCTCACTTGCCTGGGAGATCATTGTGTATAGACCCACAGACCCAGCCTAGGAAACCCCTAAACTCAGAGCGCTCCAGAGCATTTGTAATTCTTGCTTCTGAACCCCAGTCCCTGATGGCTTCTTTATCACAGCCAATCAGAGCAATCTCCAAGTTATAGCAGGACAAGGGGTTCAGGTCAGAAAGCTGAGCCTGCGCCATGAGGCCAGAAGCCATCAGAATTCCTAACACCAGCTAGGGCTTCTCCAAGAGGTGAGGAGGTAATTTGTGGGTGTCAGAGTTTCTGCATTGAGATAAACACTGTAACCAAAAGCATGTTGGTGAGGAAAGGCTTTATTTGGCTTACACATCCATCACTGAAGGAACTTAAGACAGGAACTCAAGTAAGACTGGAACCTGGAGGCCGGAGCTGATGCAGAGGCCATGGAGGGGCGCTGCTTAATGGCTTGCAATCATGGCTGCTTCCTTAGAGAACCAGCCCAGGGTGCCACACCCACATGGGCGGGGCCTTCCTCCATTGGTCACTAAGAAAATGTCTTACAGCTGGATCTTATGGAGCCATTTTCTCAACTGAGGCTCCTTCCTTGCTGATGACTCTAACCAACTGTGTGTCAAGTTGGCATAAAAGCAGCCAGCCCCGTGGGGTAGAGCAAAACCTATGAGTTCAGACTTAATTTGGGTGCCAGGACGCCACAGAATGAAGCCAGCTGACATAGGACTTTCCTTGTAACAGCTATCCTGCCAAAAGAACAGTCTCCGGTACCGTGACTTGGCCGGGAGTCCCCACCTTATTTAGTTCTTTATAATCCTGTAGTCATTCTCCCTGACTGATAAACTTCTCCGTCAGCCATAGTTAGCTGCTGAACAGGCCTGGAAGACAGTGTGCAACCACACTATACTTTCTTTGAAAGAAGAAATGTGCATGCTATACTCTTTAAGAAGGGGGGTTGACTGTCCCTCGGACAGACGCAGCCTTTATTCTCTCTAACTATATCCCATACTCCTGCTTCCTTTTGTCCCATTGCATCTGGAGGTTGCATGAATTAAGACTCGCTCAGGCCCAGCATACAAAGCCCAAGTGTTCTGTACACTAGCAGGTGACCAACCACTGGTTCCCAGGCCCCTGGTTACCCCGCATTCCCCTCGCCTACAAGCTACTTTGGTCACCCTGTTAGGGAGCAGCTGGGGTGGTTCCCACCAGACCATGAACTCTCCTTCCTCAACAGCAGTGGCCCAGTAGGAATGGTCCATACCTCATTGTTTGTACCTCCAGTGAACTGCCATTTGTCTTTAAAGCCTTCTGTTTTCTCATTAGGAATTCCAACTCCATGCAAATCTTGCCACATTTGCCTCTAAGTGACCGAAGCAGACCCTTCGTTTTTCTTTTTTTTTCTTCATCACCTCTTAACTGATTTAGAACCCAATTCTCATACCAACCCACATCCCTCAATCTGCCAGAACATCTCCTACCAAGTTCTTTTCAGCCACACCAATTGATCTTCCCATGAGTTGAGCACTTGAGCTTGAACACCAGAGCTGAAAGTGCCTAGCGGGGGCTGGATACTGAGCTAGAGAACGTTGCCTCTGGAAAGACGTGTAGACCGCAGCCTCATATCCTATCACCCCTTAGCAACAGGCAAGAACTGTCACTACAGCTAGGAGGCCTGCCATCCTACCTCAGAAAGATGACTGGTCACATCGAGGCTCCCTGCCATGAATGTTCTACACATTCTTAATTATACTGGGCCCTGTCTGGGTTTAAATATAGAAGACATCAACAGACCAAAGAGTGTATTCTGCCCAAGTCCAGCCTGGTGAACCAAGTTTACTCAGGTTACTTCCAGAATTATGTGGCTACACAAAAGCTTCCCCACTAACAAAGACCACCCTAGTTAGCCATTTTCTTTTTACATAATTTGGGAGCATCTCATGAAAGCCTGGAGAGCCACACTAGCCTTCCTCTCATGGGCAAGGGATATTCATAGGCCCAGTCTCGAGAGGGTCTCAACTGTGTGATCACGGCTGCTCTGAGTCAGGACAGCAAGAACAATAACAATAGCAATAACAATACCCAACCCTGAGAAAACATCTATGCAACTTCTGCCTTGGTCAAGCATGTCCCATCCTACCATATGGAAGAAGCAGGAACTCACTCACTCCTCCTCCTCTGCTCCCCTTCTCTCTCTCTCTCTCTCTCTCTCTCTCTCTCTCTCTCTCTCTCTCTCTCTCACACACACACACACACACACACATACATACATACACAAAACACACATGCACACACAGACACTTGAAGAAGCCCTACAGGGTGGAGTGCTCTGGAGAGTCTCTATGTACCGCTTGCTACCCTGTGAACAGTGTTGGTCTCCAGATCACACTGAACCTGAGGGAGGAGCAGGAGTGACCATATTTACTGATCCTGAGTCATTAGCAATGTAGAACGTTGAGCTAGAGATACAGGAGAAGGAGCTGGAGACAGGGAAGAACTAAAACGGAAATGTTAGAGGGAATTCTTTTCCCTTTCACTAGTAGCATAATTAACCAGAAGAGCCCCGACTGGTGCTGTTATGGTGACTGTAATATGAAACTGAAACCTAATGGGAGAATTCGAGTGGAAAATAATAACACTTAGCATCGCTACAGCTTGTTACATGTGGTGGTTTTCTGTTCCCTTCGAACGCACAGACATTAACTAATTAATTGCCATAGGACCCAAGAGTAGACAGACGCCTCTCCTATCTATATTTTATAAGGCAAGAAAACAAGCCCTTTCTAAGCAAGGCAGAAGCGAGTTCTATGTCCCAGGTTCTCTTTCTTTTGCATCAGCCACAGCCCTCAGGGAACACACATTTTTACATCTTTGCACAGTTCTGAAGATTCTATTAATAGCCTTAAAATGTGAGCGGATTTGAGCTGGAAGAGACGGAAGAGCAACACAGAGACAAACCTTTCATTTCACGGAAAGAAACTTGTCTCAGCCAAGGACTTTCTAAGGTCAGAAAACAGCCGAGGGGAGCCACATCTAGATTGGTTCTGCGTGCCCAGGCGAGGGCCACCTCATACCCACAAGTTCTGAAAGAAAGCCATTACTGCTGGGCCCACAAATGACAAGCCATGTGTCTAGAAGGCGGGTTGCCTGTAGGAGCGTGCGTTATGTGTTATTTTTTGCATTCAGGTGGAATGTACGCATGCGCGCGCGCACACATATCCATTCCTGTAGAAGCCAGAAAATCGTGTTTTTTCAGTTGTTCTCCATCTCATTTTCTGAGACGGCTCTCTCACTGAACCTGGAGCTCAAGAATTCACTACACTTGCTGGCCGGTGAGTTCTAAGGGTCTGTCCTGTCCGCTCCTGTGCCACCCACCGCAGGCACCGCCCTTATCCGGCTTCTTTTTACCCCATTGATCCAAACTCAGGTCCACTTGTGCAGGAAGTGCTGTAACAACTGAGCCTTTTCTCCAGCCCCCGGGAGATAGTTTTTTGAGCACTTACTATTCAGTCACCAAACTTTCACTGGGCATGTGACATGTGACGCCTGGAGCAGTAAAGTGGAGTGCGCTGGGAAGTCATCCTTGTGAGTGAGAGACACACAGAAAACCTCTGTCCCAGAGAAGACACGGAAGTCCACAGCCTAGAGCACTTAGGCATCCATCCCTCAGCCACAGCTACTGTTCTGAGCACAGAGAGATGCACAATACATTAGGGGTGACTGTCAGCTGGTGTTCTTCAGCGGCATTCAAATGCTGCCCGAAGTCAGATAAGATGTAACAATGTTTCCATACAATAATTTTTTATTTTATTTTATTTTTAATTCTTTATGTGTCTGAATATGTCTATATACACAGAGTATAAGTGTTTAAGGAGGCCAGAGGCATCAGATTCTATAGGACTCGAGGCATAGGTAGTCATGAGCTGCCTGAGGATGGTAGGAATTGAACTCAGGTCCTGCGCAAGAACGGTCCCCTCTGTATCCTCACCGACTTCTGAGCTATCTCTCCATATAGGCACAGTTTTAAGCCTAGGGAAATGTAAGAATCCAATCTCCTGATTCACTCGGTCTTTGTCTACTTACAGAATAAAAACATGCTGTATGTGGAACATGATATGAGAATTGCAGTAGATACAAAGATTACAAAGATTATTCTTTATCTGTGTTTTGTCCACTTAGAGCAATTTAGATACACAGAGGGTTATAAGAGATTAGGTCCAGTTTCTTCATGTCTACTCTATGATTTCCTAGTGACAGAAAACCCAGAGCAAGGCTATATCCAGATGGTCAGGGGCATGGGCTGTCTACCATAGCATACTATCCTGAAGACAACTCCACCACAGGACCTGTAGTTTTGACAGCTGCAGTCATTGCTGTCATCACCGCCACACTGTGAGCATCAGATCATCACCCTGTGCCACCACCAATAGGACTTTGAGTCAACCTAACACGTGCTGTAGTGAGCTATCCCTCTTGGTGATCGGCTGGGATCTGAGTCAGAGAAGAATGCCCGAGAGCAGAATAAAACCAAGGCAGACTGGGAAAGAGAATGAAGACTCAAGGACAGAAGAAACAGGTATTTGCAAAACCTAGCTCTTTGCAAAACCTGGGCACTCTTAAGTTGCTTGTTTAAGTCACTGATAGCTAAGCAGTGATTTTTTTTAAAGTCAAATTTCTTAAACTTCTAGGTGGCCATGCCAGTTGACTGATCAAAATATTCTAGAAAAACATGAGCTGCACTTTCTAAGACTGCCTGGTTTAGGCCTCGCCTTCCCTCTCTGGTTTAGCTCATGTGTGTTCAACTGTACCTGGCAGAGATGTGCCACAGAAGGACAGAATTGCCTGTGTGGGTGACTTAAGACATCTACAGAACCTGCCTGGGGGGGTGGGGAAAAACACACTTACAGAAGCTTTGGCTCCCAAAATCCCATGTGGAAGGATTCAATCACTATCAGCCAACACACATAAAATGTCGTGGTCACACCTCTGGGGAGCTCTGCTCCTCAGCAGACCCTCTTCTGAAGATCTGCTATTTCACACCCTGCTGAGATCCACAGCAGCACTCATTCCTACCCAGGCCCACAAGCCCAGCTTCCTTCTTCACCACACACCGCAGTGCCTGAGACCCAAGGCCTGCACAGACTCCAAAGCCTGTGTCCAGGCATGTCTCTCTGCCCCAGGAGCCTTGAGTGCCTTTCAGACATGCCAGTCTCTCTTGACTCTATCCCAGCGCCAACGCAACAAAGAACACCTCCTGCCATGATGTCACCATCACCTGTCCACAACTATCAGCATGTCTTTCTCCCCATCTACAACTGTAGTCTCTGGGTCTCGAGCCATTAGCCAAGAGCCTACCTCATTTGAACTTCATTTGGAAACTGAATTACATTATTAAAGTGGCCTTTAAGGTGGAGGGCTTGCGTGCAGACAGAAACAACTAATAGGCATTGACAAAGAAGAGGCTTCCCCTTAATGGAATTTACATTGGATGGATGGCACGTGGCCCCTCAGGCTCCCTAGCCTCTAATTCACCTGGCAATGTGGCTGTAGCGCCGTCAGGCACAGCCGAGAAAAGTTTGTGCAGCTCCGGCTCCTTGAATTGCTTTTCCCACAGACCAAGAGCCACGTGGACTAAGTAGGCTGTGACTCAACCGCTCCTCTACCCACGGGCACTCAGGAAGTGGTCGCAGCACGTCGCCAAGTGCTTAAAGGGGCCAGGATCTTGCCAGCCTCTCCACAGCAAAGCAGCTGAGGAGGGAGGGCAAGGCCAGGCTATGAAAGTCCCTGGGCTCCCACAACCAAATGCCGGTAAACACAGAAATCTCGCTTTTTAGTATAAAACGATTGGTAGCCTTCTAGTTGATCATCCCTTTCCTTTCCCTCCACTGACTTTCCCACTATTCCCTGACACTGAGTGCGAGCCTCTTAGCACTAAATGCTTGCAAATGGAGTTTAAGGGAAATTAAACAGTCAGGCTCTCCCAGTACCTGTTCAGAGTTCCGATTTCCTGCTGATACAAATAATTATCCGGCTTTAAAATCTCCTAGGTGGTTTTTTTCCCCCTCTCTTTCCAAGAGAGACATTGCAAAATTGCCTTCCACGGTGCCATTTGGCGAGCAGGGAGAAGAAATTTACCATATAATTTGTTTTAAATAAACTTTTTAAAGGTATAGATAACCGAAAAACAAGGCTGAAGGCTCTCGGTAGGCTGACTGCTGCCTGATTTTCACATGTAGCTTTATCACTGTCTCCCAAGGTCAGAATTTAGTCAATGGCTCTGAATCTGGGTGTAGACAAAAGGTGGTTTTGTGGGCATAGGAAACAAGGGTAGAGGACCCCTGATGCCAAGCAACATCACTTTGTCTCTTCTGTGCCAAGGATGGGACAGTCTCTGGGGCAGTTGAGAGGGACAATGGAATAGTGAGGCCAATTCTAGCCCTTAGGAGGCTCCCTGGTGGGGAAGCAGACAAGGAAAGAGATGATCTCAATGGATCTCAGTGGGATGGCCATGGGACCAGGGAGACTGGAAGGGGTGGACAACATGCCAAAACTAACTGGTCCCATAATGCTCTCATGCAGGAGAGACAGACAGAACTAGTTTTGAGAGACTATTATCTCCTGTCCCCAAGACAGAACTGTCGTGGGTGTGCTGGTAGCCTCCTTTATTACAGTGTCTGTTCTCTGCTGCTCTGGGTGCTGCTGCCTATGGATCTTCACCGACCCTTCTCCAGAGAATGGTCCAGGACACAGAGCCTGCCACGTCCACAAATTATAATCCTCACTCCCCGACCTGTATTAGTGGCTCAATGACAGACGGTCATACGATTTTGTACTTGCCCTTCTCCCTTGATTGAGTCAACTTTATGATGCAACTCAGTTCCTGGTGGGGCAGGGGGCAGCTAAGAGGCCAGCCATGTGTAGGTCCTTCCATGGTCTGTCTGGCTTCTCTCCCCTTCTCATGCTAGAACCACGCTTGGCATCCCTCTTCCAGACTGAAAAGACAAATACCCCTTCCTCAAAAGCTCTCATTTGGGATTTAACCCTGAGACTTAGCCTCTGGCTTCCTGGTTATGAGAGATACTGGATTTTCTCAGTGAGGTGTGAGATAGAGGGAGACCCTACATGTGTGATGCCTGTCCCCTCCCAGAGAGTCCCAGGACAACCACACTGGGCCTTTGCTCCAGGCGCTTTCTTCGAAACTCATCCAGTGCTGCTGCTGACTGCAACTTCTGCTACTAGGTATCCCCCGACACTTCCATTCCCCAGCTGTCTCCAGTTGTCAGCCTGACAACACGATTCGGAAATCTCCCCAAGTTCGTCTAGTAGATCATGGCTGAGCCACTCCTCCTGGAACCCAAGTTCTTCCGTGAGTGCTCTACCCAAGTGTTCCAACTCTACACACACACACACACACACACACATCCTTGCAAACCCTGGCTACACTGACTCCTTCAGCTCTTCCCTGAATCTTCTCCACTCCTACACTTTGCCCTCTGGCCTCACCATCAAGTGTTTGAAATGTTCCACTTTCCATAAGGTTTCCCCATGACCACACAGTGGTGGAGAACCTTTCTTACCCACAATGCATAGACAAGCAAATCCTTGTTATCTCAAGGGGTCATTTCCTTCTGTCTGTGTAACCCAGTTTTCTGCATGAAGCCTTCTCTTCCTCTTGAAATGTTCTATGTTCCCTAGGTGGAATATAGGTCATATAAGTCACATTTTGTGTGTGTGTGTGTGTGTGTGTGTTCATGTGAGTGGATGCACCCATGAACATACACATGTGTATTTGCATGCATGCATGCATGTTGGGCCTGGAGGTCAAAGTCCAGTGCCTCCACTGATCACTTCCCATCTTCTCTTTTGAGACAAGGACTCTGATTCGTCAACCTGGAGCTCATGTATTCATCCAGACTAGCCAGTGAGCTTCAGGGATCCTCCTGCCTCTGCCCCACCTCCAGCACTGGAGTATATACAAGCATACACCACCATGCTCAACGTTTTACCCAGATTCTGGAATCTGAACTCAGAGCCTTGTGACTGTCTGGTAGGTACTTCACTGAGCCATCCTCTCAGCCCTAACATCAAATATTCTTATCTAGGAGACAACAAAAGAAAGATTCTCATGTTTGCTGAGCATTTACCACATGACCAACAATACATTATAGCTTAATATTTTATGCATGTCGTATGACTTACAATAATGCCCACTTGTCTCTCTTGTGCAACATAATGAATTTTATCTATCTACATCCATGAGCCATGACTCCACTCAAGGCAAGAAACTCCTCAACAACTCCTCTCATGTCTTCCACAGGGGTCACCGCTGCTCAGAGCTCTCTCTACAAAGGTTGGCTTGACCTATTTTCACACAATTGAAGTAGAAATAGAAACTCCATAAAAAGTAGAATAAAGGGCTGGAGAGATGGCTCACGGGTTAAGAGCACTGTCTGCTCTTTCAGAGGTCCTGAGTTCAATTCCCAGCAACCACATGGTGGCTCACACCCATCTGTAATGGGTTCTAATGCCCTCTTCTGGAGTGTCTGAAGACAGCTGCAGTGTACTCACATATATAAAATAAAAACGTAGAATTAAAAATGTGTACTCTGTCTGGATTTTTTCATTCTGCAGAATACCTGTGGGACTCACATATGCATGTAGAGTTAGCTAGCTGTGAAGGCTGTCCCCTCAGTAGTCCACCATACCATATTTATACCTCTTCCTCTGAAGAATGTTTCTCCATCTAATTTTTGATACTATGAATGGGGCTATGAATATTCTGTCTTTTAGTGAACACAAGTCTCTATTCCCTTGAGTGCATGCTCAGGATGGAAATCACCAGCCATGGTACACATATGTTGCCATCATTAGTCAGTTCTACTACATGATTTCTCTACAGGCTTCACTCCTATGTATAATTTTACCCAGAAGCACAAGAGAGCTGTTTCCATTCAAATACTTCACATTGTAATCTGTCAAATCTTTCTATTTTACCCATTTTACTGGGGGCGATGTGATATCTTATCATGGTTTTAATGAACAGTGATGTCAAATGAACTTGAACATGTGTTTATTGGCCATGTCTAAGTCTTTGTAAAGACATATCAGACATTTGGTTATACAAGAAAATTTCAGTCAGGCTTGATGCTAGCCCTGAAGGGCAAGTGTTGATATCTCTATCATATAGAAACTCCAAGGTCAGTTAAGTTGCCCAAGGTCATATAGGCAAGAAATAACAGAACTGGGACCTTCACATAGTTGCACAACTTTCTACCTGAAGATGAGCTCTCCCGGAACAATGTGTGTATTGTGAGAACATACTGTGCCATACTTACCAGGGGCTTTTGTTGTTGTTGTTGTTGTTGTTTGTTTGTCTCCTTTTTTATTGGATGTTTTCTTTATTTACATTTCAAATGTTATCTCCTTTCAGGTTCCCCCCTTCCCAGAAACCCATCCCTCCCCTGCTCCTATGAGGGTGCCCCTCCACCCACTTCACTCTCACCTCCCTGCCCTCAATTCCCCTACTCTGGGGCATCTATCAAGACTCCATAGGACCAAGGACCTCTCATCCCATTGATGCCTGACAAGGCCATCCTCTGCTCCATATGTAGCTGGAGCCATGTGTACTCCTTAGTTGATGGTTTAGTCCCTGGGAGCTCTGGGGGAAGGGGGAGTCTGGTTGGTTGATATTGTTCATGGTTGTTCTTCCTATAGGGTTGCAAACCCCTTCAGCTCCTTCAGTCCTTTCTCTAACTCCTCCATTGGGGATCCCGTGCTCAGTCTAATGGTTGGCTGTGAGCATCCACCTCTGTATTTGCAAGGCTCTGGCAGGGCCTCTCAGGAGACAGCCATAACAGGCTCCTTTCAGCAAGCATTTCTTGGCATCCACAATGGTGCCCAGGTTTGGTGACTGTATCTGGGATGAATCCCCAGTCAATCCTCTGTGGGCCATAGGCAATCCCAGGACTTCTTGATATTCCAACACAGAGTACTGGTGTAGTACCACCCCCTGCCTCTAGAGTTCATGCAAAGATGCCCCGGGACAAAGCACACAGCTGATACAGTAAGAGCCCAAAGGTCGCCATGCACTCTCTTAGCACCTCCCTAGGAAAATTACCAAAATTCTACTATAAATAGAGAGCGGAACTTCCCTGCATGGTTGCTTGTGGATTTGCTTTTCATAATACTGAAACTCAGTATTTCATAATACTGTACTGGTATCACTCTATACCAGTGGTTCTCAACCCATGGGTTGCAACTCTCTTGTGGGTCACAAGATATCCTTCATATAAAATAATTACATTATTATCCTTCCAGTCTGAACCTGTGCCCTGAGCAGACCTTGGGTGCTGGCTCTGCATCCAGACCCACAGCACCCAGAGGAAGCTCCACTCTCAGGTGCTCTAACATGCTCAGGATCACAGGTGAGGAGGCCACAACATCTGGCCCAACACCATGAATAACTGGGACCCCTGGGGTCCAGGGACTCAGGAATCCCTGAACGGCCAGTGGTATAGGTTCCTTCCAGTTTGAACCTGCTCCTGGAGCAGACTGGAAGCACTGGGCATAAATCAACTAAGTAAAAGCAAAAAGAACTATACAAGGAATCAACAAAACCAGGAGCTGGTTCTTTGAGAAAATCAACAAGATTGATAGACCCTTAGCCAGACTAACCAGAGGATACCGAGACAATATCCAAATTAACAAAATCAGAAATGAAAAGGGAGACAACAACAGAAACTGAGGAAATTCAAATAATCATCAGATCCTACTACAAAAGCCTATACTCAACAAAACTGGAAAATCTGGATAAGATGAAAAATTTTCTAGACAGATACCAGGTACCAAAGATAAATCAGGATCAGATAAACCATCTAAACAGTCCCACAACCCCTGAAGAAATAGAAGCAGTCATTAAAAGTCTCCCAACCAAAAAAAAAAAAAAAAAAAAAAAAAGCCCAGGACCAGATGGGTTTAGTGCAGAATGCTATCAGACCTTCAAAGAAGACCTAATACCAATACTCTTCAAATTATTCCACAAAAAAAGAAGGAACACTACCCAATTCATTTTATAAAGCCACAATTTTGCTTACACCTAAACCACATAAATGCCCAACAAAGAAAGAGAACTTCAGACCAATTTCCCTTATGAATATTGATGCAAAATACTCAATAAAATTCTTACAAACTGAATTTAAGAACAAGTAGGCTTCATCCCAGGAATGCAGGGGATGGTTTGATATATGGAAATTCATCAATGTAATCACTATATAAACAAATTCAAAGAAAAATGACATGATCATCTCATTAGATGCTGAGAAAGCATTTGACAAAATTCAACACCCCTTCATAGTAAAAATTCTTAGAAAAAATTTTCAGGAATTCAAGGCCCATACCTAAACATAGTAAAAGCAATATACAGCAAAGCAGTAGCCAACATCAAACTAAATGGAGAGAAACTTGAAACAATCCCACTAAAATCAGGGACTAGACAAGGCTGCCCTCTCTCTTCCTATTCATTATAGTACTCTAAGTTCTAGCCAGAGCACTTAGACAACAAAAGGAGGTCAAAGGATACAAATTGGAAAGGGATAGTCAAAATATCACTATTTACAGATGATATGATGGTATATTTAAGTGACCCCAAAAATTCCACCAGAGAACTCCTAAACCTGTTAAACAACATCAGCAAATTGGCTAGATATAAAATTAACTCAAACAAATCAGTAGTCTTCCTATACTCAAAAAATAAACAGGCTGAGAAAAAATTAGGGAAGCAACACACCCTTCACAATAGTCACAAATAATATAAAATACCTTGGTGTGACTCTCTTACTAAGCAAGTGAAAGTTCTGTATGACCAGAACTTCAAGTCTCTGAAGAAAGAAATTGAGGAAGACCTCAAAAGATGGAAATATCTCCCATGCTCATGGATTGGAAAGATTAATATAGTAAAAATGGTCATCTTGCCAAAAACAATCTACAGATTCAATGCAATCCCCATCAAAATTCCAATTCAATTCTTCACAAAGTTAGAAGGAACAATTTGCAAATTCATTTGGAATACCAAAAGACCCAGGATAGCAAAAACTATTCTCATAAAACAATAAAAGAATTTCTGGCAGAATCACAATCCCTGACCTCAAGCTGTATTACAGAGCAATAGTGATAAAAACTGTATGTAGTGGTACAGTGACAGTCAAGTAGATCAATGGAATAGAATTGAAGACCCAGAAATGAACCCACAAACCTATGGTCATTTGATCTTTGACAAAGGAACTAAAATCATCCAGGGGAATAAAAGAGAACCTTTTCAACAGTGGTGCTGGTTCAACTGTCAGTCAGAAAGCATATAGAAGAATGCCAGTTGATCCATTCTTATATCCTTGTACAAAGCTCAAGTCCAAGTGGATTAAGGCATAGGGGGAAATTTTCTGAATAGAACACCAATGGCTTATGCTCTAAGATCAAGAATCAACAAATGGGACCTCATAAAATTGCAAAGCTTTGTAAAGCATAGGACACTGTCAACAGGATGAAACGGCAACCAATATATTAGAAAAAGATCTTTACCAGTTCTACATCTGATAGAAGGCTAATGTCCAATATATGTAAAGAACTCAAGGAGTTAGACTCCAGAGAACCAAATAACCCTATTAAAAATGGAGTACAGAGCTAAATAAAGAATTCTCAACTGAGGAATGTCAAATGGCTGAGAAATACCTAAAGAAATGTTCAACATCCTTAGTCATTAGGGAAATGCAAATCAAAACAATCCTGAGATTCCACCTCACACCAGTCAGAATGGCTAAGATCAAAAACTCAGGTGACAGCAGATGCTGGAAAGAATGTGGAGAAAGGGGAACACTCCTACATTCTTGGTGGGATTGCAAGCTGGTACAACCACTCTGGAAATCAGTCTGGAAGTTCCTCAGAAAATTGGACATAGTACTACCTGAGGACCCAGTTATACCACTCCTGAGCATATACCAAAAAGATGCCCCAACATATAACAAGGATACATGCTCCACTACGTTCATAGCAGTCTTATTTATAATATCCAGAAGCTAAAAAGAACCCAGATGTTCTGCAACAGAGAAACGGATACAAAAATTGTGGTACATTTACACAATTGAGTACTACTCAGCTATTAAAAACAATGAATTCATGAAATTCTTAGGCAAATGGATGGAACTAGAAAATATACTGAGTGGGGTGACCCAATTACAGGACCCAATTACACATGGTATGCATTCACTAATAAGTGCATATTAGCCCAAAAGCTCTGAATGCCCAAGATACAATTCACAGACCACATGAAGCTCAAGAAGTAGGAAGACCAAAGTGTGTATGATTCGGTCCTTCTTAGAAGGGGGAACAAAATACTCACAGGAGGAAATATGGAGACAAAGTGTAGAGCAGAAACAATTCAGAAAGACTATTCAGTGACTGCCCCACCAGGGGATTTATCCCATATGCAGTCACCAAACCCAGACACTATTGTGGATGTCAAGAAGTGCTTGCTGACAGGAGCCTGATATAGCTGTCTCCTGAGAGGCTCTGCCAGAGCCCAACAAATACAGAAATAGATGCTTGAAGCCAACCATTGGACTGAGCACAGGTGTCCCGAATGGAGAAGTTAGAGAAAGAACTGAAGGAGCTGAAGGGATTTGCAATCTCATAGGAAGAACAACAATATCAACCAATCAGACCCCCACAGAGCTCCCAGGGAATAAACCACTAACCAAAAAGTACACATGGAGGGACCCATGGCCCCAGCTGCATATGTAGCAGAGGATGGCTTTGTCAGTCATCAATGGGAGGAGAGGTCTGTGAAGGCTCAATGCCCCAGTGTAGAAGAATATCAACCACAGGGAGGCATGAGTGGGTGGGTGAGTGGGCGGGGCAGGAGCACATAGAAACAGGGGGAGGGGAATAGGGTAGAGGGTTTCTGGAGGGGAAACCAGGAAAGGGGATAACATTTGAAATGTAAATAAAGAAAATATCCGAGAAATGCAGGCGGTGGCAGCGGCGGCAGCGGCAGCTGGTCCAGCAGAAGGGCCATCACCAGTGGAACCAAGGCGACAGGGTCCTGCCAGGCCCTGCGCCCACTACCACTGACCATCGCTGGCCAGCAGGGCTGCAAGCCGCAGCGTATTTACAGCGCCTTTCACCGCACTGAAGCCACATCAGAACTCTGCCTCCCGCCAGTCAGTTATGAGAGACTCTCTGCCATCTTGGCTCTCAGATGCCAGAGAGAACTGACAGCCTGAGGTACACAAACATAGCCCGAGGCCAACATCACGGGGTTTAAGCCAGACGGGTGTTGGCCTGCACCCAGGCCCTGGGCTGTTTGGGGGGCCATCGGTGTGCCCACCTGGCCAGTAGGTTGTCAGCCCGGCAGTCTGTCCCAGAGCGTGCACCGCTGGGCAGAGTTCTGATGTGGCTTCATTTTGGCTACAGGACGCCAGAAAGTTCTAGCAGGCAAAGCCAGTTAAGAGTCATAGCCCAAGGCTAACATAGCGGGGGTCTAAGCCCGACAGGCCTCGGACTGCCCCCAGGCCCTGGGCTGTCCGGTGGGCCATCTGTGTGCCAACCCGGCCAGGAGGTTGTTAGCCTGGCAGACTCTCCCAGCACTTTCAGGGATCTCGCGCGTACGTCATCCTGGCCACCTGACAGAACCAGTTAGCAGTCACAGCCCGAGGTAAACATTGCTCAGGCCTAAGCCTGCCAGGCTTTTGCCTAGACTCAGGGCCTGGCCTTATGTGCACCAACCCAGTTGAGGGAGCGGCTGCCTGGCAGAGTGATCAGCACTAAGAAAAGGTCCCTGCAGCATAAACCATCAGCACTCACTGAAGGAACAAATGGGCACCACCTGGTTCACAGAGACAAGGGGCAAGGCACACTAGGCATCCAAAGGCACCCAAGAGGAGGACAGCACATCAGCAATCTGTGACAGGGGAAACCCAGCCATCCAGTGTTGCGGAAATAGCCCTACAGCCTCTCGGGAGGCTCAAACATCAGCCAGAGACAAGACCAACTAACGCCAGAGATAACAAGATGGCAAAGGGCAAACATAGGAACGCTACTAACAGAAATCTAGGCAATATGGCAGCATCTGAACCAAATTCTCCAACATCAGCAAGTCCTGGATATGCCAACACACCAGAAAAACAAGATTTGGATTTAAAATCACTGGTCATGATGCTGCTAGAAGAACACAAAAAGGACATAAATGAATCTCTTAAAGAAATGCAGGGGAACATGAATAAGCTAGAAACCTGTGTAATGGAAACACAAAAATCACTTAAAGAAATTCAGGAGAATAAGGCTCAAGAGATAGAAGCCAATAAAGAAGAAATGCAAAAAAAAAAAAAATTAAAGAAATGCAAGAGAAAGTGAGTCAAATGGCAGAAGTCATGAAAGAGGAAACACAAAAATCTCTTAAAGAATTAAAGGAAAACAAAAACAAACAAATGAAGGAACTGAGCAAAACCATCCTGGATCTAAAAACAGAAGTAGAAACAGCTAAGAAATCACAAAGGGAGACAACTTTGGAGATAGAAAACCTTGGGAATAAATCAGGGGCCATAGATGCAAATATCAACAACAAAATACAAGAGATGGAAGAAAGAATCTCAGATGCCAAAGATACCATAGAAACCATTGACTCAACAGTCAAAGAAAATGCAAAATGCAAAAAGCTTATGTCCCAGAACATCCAGGAAATCCAGGACACAATGAGAAGACCAAACCTAAGGATTATAGGTATAGATGAGAGTGAAGATTTACAACTGAAAGGGCCAGCAAATATCTTCAACAAAATTGTGGAAGAAAACTTCCCTAACTTAAAGAGCGAGATGCCCATGAATATACAAGAAGCCTACAGAACTCCAAACAGACTGGACCTGAGCAGAAATACCTCCTGTCACATAATAATCAAAACCCCAAATGTACTAAACAAAGAAAGAATACTTAGGGCAGTAAGAGAAAAGGGGCAAGTAACATATAAAGGAAGACCTATCAGAATCACAGCAGACTTTTCACCCGAGACTATGAAGGCTAGAAGATCCTGGGCTGATCTCATGCAGACTCTAAGAGAACACAAACGCCAGCCAAAACTACTATATCCAGCAAAACTCTCAATCACCGTAGATGGAGAAACTAAGATATTCCATAACAAAACCAAGTTTACCCAATATCTGTCCACAAACCCAGCCCTACAAAGGATAATAGGAGGAAAACACCAATACAAGGAGGGAAACTTCACCCTGGAAAAAGCAAGATAGTAACCTTCTTTCATCAAACCCAAAAGAAGATAATCACTCAAATATAAAAATAACATCAAAAATGCCAGGAAGTAATAATCACTATTCCTTAATATCTCTTAACATCAATGGATTCAATTCCCCAATAAAAAGACATAGACTAACAGACTAGATGAGGAAACAGGACCCTACATTTTGCTGCAAACAGGAAACACACCTCAGTGTCAAAGACAAAACTACCTTAGAGTAAAAGGCTGGAAGACAATTTTACAAGCCAATGGTCTCAGGAAACGAGCCGGAGTAGCCATTCTAATATCAGATAAAATTGACTTTCAACCTAAAGTCATAAAAAGAGACACGAAAGGACACTTCTTGCTGGTCAAAGAAAAAATCCACCAAGAAGAACTTTCAATTCTGAACATCTATGTTCCAAATGCAAGGGCACCCTCATTTGTAAAAGAAACTTTACTAAAGCTCAAAGCATACATTGCACCTAACACAATAATTGTGGGTGACTTCAACACTCCACTCTCCTCAATGAACCGATCAGGAAAACAGAAACTAAGCAGGGACAGTAAAACTAATTGAAGCTTTGGACCAATTTGATTTGACTGATATTTATAGAACATTTCACCCTTTTTCTCAGCACCTCATGGTACCTTCTCCAAAATCGACCATATAATTGGTCACAAGACAGACCTCAACAAATATAAGAAGATCGAACTAATCCCATGCCTCCTATCAGATCACTATGGAGTAAGAGTGGTCTTCAACAGCAACAAAAACAACAGAAAGCCCACATACACATGGAGGCTGAACAATACTCTACTCAATGACACATTGGCCAAAAAAGAAATAAAGAAAGAAATCAGAGACTTTTTAGAATTTAATGAAAATGAAGGCACAACATACCTAAATCTTTGGGACACAATGAAAGCAGTACTAAGAGGAAAACTAATAGCCCTGAATGCCTCCAAAAAGAAACGGGAGAGAGCATATACTAGCAGCTTAATGGCACACATGAAAGCTCTAGAACAAAAAGAAGCTATTTCACCCAGGAGGAGAAGAAGACAGGAAATCATCAAACTCAGGGCTGAAATCAATCAAGTGGAAACAAAGAGAACCTTACAAAGAATCAACAAAACCAGGAGCTGGTTCTTTTGAGAAAATCAGCAAGATAGATAAACCCTTAGCCAGACTGAACAAAAGGTACAGAGAAAGTATCCAAATTAACAAAATTAGAAATGAAAAGGGGGATATAACAATAGAAACTGAGGAAATTCAAAAAATCATCAGATCCTACTACAAAAGCCTATACTCAACACAACTGGAGAATCTGGAGGAAATGGACAATTTCCTAAACAGATACCAAATACCAAAATTAAATCAGGACCAAATAGATCATGTAAACAGTCCCATAACCCCAAAAGAAATAGAAGGGGTCATAGAAAGTCTTCCAACCAAAAAAGCTCAGGACCAAATGGTTTCAGTGCAGAATTCTATCAGACCTTCAAAGAAGACCTAACACCAATACTCTTCAAACTATTCCACAAAATAGAAACAGAAGGAACACTACCCAACTCCTTCTATGAAGCCACAATTATGCTGATACCAAAACCACACAAAGATCCAACAAAGAAAGAGAACTTCAGACCAATTTCCCTTATGAACATCGATGCAAAAATACTCAATAAAATTCTTGCCAACCAAATCCAAGAACACATAAAAACGATCATCCACCATGATCAAGCAGGCTTTATCCCAAAGATGCAAGGTTGGTTCAATATACGGAAATCCAACAATGCAATCCACTACATAAACAAACTCAAAGAAAAAAACCACATGGTCATTTCATTGGATGCTGAAAAAGCATCGACAAAATTCAGCATCCTTTCATGCTTAAAGTATTGGAAAGAACAGGAATTCAAGGCCCATACCTAAACATAGTTAAAGCAATATACAGCAAACCGATAGCCAGCATCAAATAAAATGGAGAGAAACTTGAAGCAATCCCACTAAAAGCAGGGACTAGATAGGGCTGCCCCCTTTCGCCTTATCTTTTCAATATTGTACTTGAGGTACTAGCTCGGGCAATTAGACAACATAAGGAGGTCAAAGGGATACAAATTGGAAAGGAAGTCAAACTATCATTATTTGCAGATAATATGATAGTCTACCTAAGTGACCCAAAAAACTCAACTAGACAACTCCTACAGCTGATAAACAACTTCAGCAAAGTGGCAGGTTATAAAATCAACACAAGCAAATCAGTAGCCTTCCTATACTCAAAGGATAAGCAGGCTGGGAAAGAAATTAGGGAAATGACACCCTTCACAATAGCCACAAACAGTATAAAGTAACTTGGGGTGACTCTTACCAAACATGTGAAAGATCTGTATGACAAGAACTTCAAGACTCTGAAGAAGGAAATGGAAGAAGACCTCAAAAAATGGAAAAATCTCCCATGCTCACGGATCAGCAGGATTAATACAGTTAAAATGGCCATTTTGCCAAAAGCAATATACAGATTCAACGCAATACCCATCAAAATCCCAATTCAGTTCTTCATAGAGTTAGAAAGAGCAATTCTCAAATTTATCTGGAATAACAAAACACCCAGGATAGCTAAAACTATTCTCAACAACAAACGAAATACTGGAGGAATCAGTATCCCTGACCTCAAGCAATACTACAGAGCAATAGTGTTAAAAACTGCATGGTATCGGTACACTGACAGGCAGGCAGATCAATGGAACAGGATTGAAGATCCAGAAATGAACCCACACACCTATGGCCACTTGTTCCTCGACAAAGGAGTTGAAAACACCCAATGGAAAAAAGATAGCCTTTTCAACAAATGGTGCTGGTTCAACTGGAGGTCAGCATGCAGAAGAATTCTAATTGATCCATCCTTATCTCCTCATACTAAGCTCAACTCCAAGTGGATCAAGGACTTCCACATAAAACCAGACACTCTGAAGCCAATAGAAAAGAAACTGGGGAAGACCCTTGAGGACATCGGTACAGGGGGAAAGTTCCTGAACAGAACACCAATAGTGTATGCTCTAAGATCAAGAATTGACAAATGGGACCTCATAAAATTACAAAGTTTCTGTAAGGCAAAGGACACTGTCAAAAGGACAAAATGGCAACCAACAAATTGGGAAAAGATCTCCACCAACCCTACATCTAATAGAGGGCTAATATCCAATATATACAAAGAACTCAAGAAGTTAGACCCCAGAAAACCAAATAACCCTATTAAAAATGGGGTACAGAGCTAAACAAAGAATTTGCACCTGAAGAACTTTGGATGGCTGAGAAGCATCTTAAAAAATGCTCAACTTCATTAGTCATTAGGGAAATGCAAATCAAAACAAACCAGAGATTTCACCTTATACCAGTCAGAATGGCTAAGATTAAAAATTCAGTAGACAGCAGGTGCTGGCGAGGATGTGGAGAAAGAGAAACACTCCTCCACTGCTGGTGGGGTTGCAAATTGGTACAACCACTCTGGAAATCAGTTTAGCGGTTCCTCAGAAAACTGGGCATGTCACTTCCAGAAGATCCTGCTATACCACTCCTGGGCATATACCCAGAGGATTCCCCAGCATGTAATAAGGATATATGCTCCACTATTTCATAGCAGCCCTGTTTATAATTGCCAGAAGCTGAAAAGAACCCAGGTATCCCTCAAGGGAAGAATGGATGCAAAAATGTGGTATATCTACACAATGGAGTACTATTCAGCCATTAGAAACAATGAATTCATGAAATTCTTAGACAAATGGATGGAGCTGGAGAACATCATACTAAGTGAGATAACCCAGTCTCAAAAGATCAATCATCCAGTCTCAAAAGATCAATCATCATATGCACTCACTAATACGTGGATATTAGCCTAGAAAATTGGAATACCCAAAACATAATCCACACATCAAATGAGGTACAAGAAGAATGGAGGAGTGCCCCTGATTCTGGAAAGACTCAGTGTAGCAGTATAGGGCAAAACCAGAACAGGGAAGTGGGAAGGGGTGGATGGGAGAACAGGGGCAGGGAAGGGGGCTTATGTGACTTTCGGAGAGTGGGGGGCCAGAAAAGGGGAAATCACTTGAAATGTAAATAAAAAATATATCGAATAAAAAAAAATAAATACATTTAGGATATTAAAAAAGAAAAGAAAATATCCAATAAAAGAAAAGAAAAATAAACAAAATGTATTTTAAAAGAAAAAAGATAATTACATTATGATTCATAACAGTATCAAACTTGCCAGGCAGTGGTGGTGTACACCTTTAATCCCAGCACTTGGGAGGCAGAGGCAGGCAGATTTCTGAGTTCGAGGCCAGCCTGGTCTACAGAGTGAGTTCCAGGACAGCCAGGGCTACACAGAGAAACCCTGTCTTGAAAAACAAAACAAAACAAAACAAAACAAAACAAAAAACAAAAAACAGTAGCAAAATTACAGATATTTCAGGGGCGTGGGGGGGGGGCGGGTCACCACTACATGAGGAACTGTATTAAAGGATCTTAGCATTTGGAGGATTGAGAACCAGTGCCCTACACTAAATCTCCCCCTCCCCCTGAAAAAAATCTTGAGGGAAAGTACGCGCACATTGTATTGTTAAAAATGCCAGAAGAAAACATGACTACTTAGGGTCAAAAGACAAGCTGACTCAGCCTCTAACCTGCTATGTGTCCAGTTTCCAGACACATCCACCCTTGAGCTAGAAATCCCAAGTTCATTTAATTTATACGTTAGGGAAGTATAAATTAAATTCACAGTAAGCATACTACTTCTCACGCTCCCAGATGGGTAAAGCTTAAAAGATTGGCAATACAAAGGATTGGGTCCCTGCTCTCTCTCCCTGTTGGGGACACTTCAGACACATTTTAACTGCAGACTTCAATGAATGGGAGCAGGTTATCGATTCTCTGTTATTAAAACCCAGAATGTGAAGTCACAAGACGTTTAGTTCAGTAGCTTGCCCAGTACATTTTGGAGGGATATAATGTTATTAAACAAGTCTCTCGTGAGTTCTGTTGGAACAGCTCAAAAATAATTAATGGAGAGTTCCCAGAGTTGGTGTGGTCTCTGGTGTTTCCCCTCAAGTTTCCAAAACTTAATAAATTCTTCCAGAAACCAGTCTCCAGGCAAAAGGCAACTGGTACCATGATAAAAATCACTTTGCCACCTTCCAGCAACTAACTGAAAATATGACACCCTTGCTGCTTAATAGCCAGACAGGACCTATCTAGACACACTTGTATATGATAACTAATTGCTGCAGGTGCTATGATGCAAAGAAAGATAATGTTTTCTTAGTTTGGGTTTTATTGCTGTAAAGAGTTACCATGACCAAGGCAACTCTTATAAAGGCAAACAGTCAATTGGGGCTGGCTTACAGTTTCAGAGGTTCAGTTCATTATCATCAGGGCAGGAAGCATGGAAGTGTCCAGGCAGGCATGATGCTGGAGTAGCCAAGATTTCTACATATTGATCCAAAGGCAAGCTAGGAGGAGACTATGTATTCCACACGGGGCAGAACTTGACATATAAATGATCTCAAACCTTGACCCCAGTTACACACTTCCCCTAAAATGCCACACCTACTCAAACAAGGTCACAACCCCTAATAGTGCCACTCTCTATGAGCATTCAAACACATGAATCTACGGGGACCAAACCTACACAAAACACCACAAATGTGATTGTTAAAATCAAATAAAAGAAAAAGCTGAGTAAGACTATGTCATGTGGAAAATTGTCCTTAGGCTGAGCAGATAGGAATGTCTGCTAAAGAAATCCTATGGACACTAAAATTTTAAAGAAGTTTCTAGCCAAGGGATATAGGGTAGGGAAGAGCACTGGTTATAAGCAATCTATTTGTGCTGTCCAGAAAACTGAGATCAGGCTCCTAGGCTGAGGAAGGCAAAGGCAGGAGATATACACCAATATGGCCTGATGGGAATAGCAGGGGCCAAGCCACACAGGACCTTCTGGGTCATGCAGAGGAGTCCAAGTTCTGTTTACAAAGATTAAAAACAACTGAGGGTTTAAAGTGGGAGGAACAGTATGAGACAGGTTGCAGTCTGCTGACAGAAGATCAAGGCACCTGGAAACAGACAGAAGGAAGTGTGGAGTGGGTGGGTCTGAAGCTATTTTAATCTAATCTCTGCAGCCACCACTCTTCCTGAAAACAGCCTGTCATCAAAGCCACCTACAGGAGACCAGAGCTTAGAGCCTTCATTCGGTGCTCATGATCCACCAAGAAGGCTTCCCTCCCAGACCCCACATTCTTCTCCCCTGGGCTTCCATCATGTGTCTTGAGAAACAAGATGTATTATGGTATGTAACAGGAAGCATCTCTAGAGTGCATGGGCCTTCAAGGCTGCTTGACTTCTAAACCTAACAATGTCCCAAGACAAGCCTTGTCTGAGCTCCATCGTTGCCAACATCAGGAACCTCTGGAGGAAAAGAGATGAAATAGAAGAAAATGGATTCTTCCCCGTGTCACCTGGCCAGGTGAGCACAGTCCAGTCCATAAAATGCTAGAAGATTGTCCTCTTGGCTCCAGAGTCTAGAACAAGTCTCAGATTTATAGTCTCAGGCCAATTTCAATTCAGAAAGCTCCAAAAAGCTTGAGCTTATATGGGTCTTAATATAGTCTATGTACTGATGTTTGTGTAAGAAATTAGAACAAAGTTAATTTGTTCTAAAATTAATAGTAAAAAAACCCACTTTGTATTGATGAATATCTTTTAATCTATGAAAAATAACATCCCTTCTCAAGCCAAAGAAAGCCCAGGCTAGAACAGCATCCTCACAACACTAACATAGCAAGTGAAACCTTGGTATTACTTCCTAAATAACTTTGATCTTTTGGTGCCCTTTAAGTGGGTCATATTTTGGGAACTAATGCTACTTGCAAAGCTTTTGTCTTCTGAGTTGTCTCATGGCCGACCCCCATTCCAGCTTCATTTTTATTGCTTAGAAAAAATAACACACAAAAAAAATAACAGCTTGAGGAAAGGGGGATCGTTTTATCTCACAAAACTAAGTAATAATACATAATACATTATTTTGAGAAAGTTAAAGCAAAGAGGGTTGAAGCAGCTGGTCACACCACGACCACGGCTGAGAGCGGAAAGAGATAAATGTGTGCATGCTCACTCTAAGCTTCCTTTCTATACTCTCACACAGTCTAGAACCCAAGCGCAGGAAGTGGTCCCACCCGTGCCTGGGTCCTCCCTCGCCAGTTAAGGTAATCAAGGCAATCCCCCTCAGACATGACCACAGGCTGAGCTAATCTAAACAATCCCTCACTAAGACTTTCTTCCCAGCAGATTCTAGGTTATATCCGTTGACAAGTGGGGCAATCATGATAACTCTTTTGCATGTTTTAAGACTTGGCTCAACTTTTCAAAATCACAGAAACACTTTCTTCACCCTTCTAAGCAAATTCATCTCTTAACCACTCTTAACCACAACAGTCCATTTACCTCTCCAGTAACAACTTTCAAAGTGAGATGTTCTTGGTTCTCTGTTTATTTTTTTATATCTCATCTCTGTAATGTCTACTGCCTTAGGGCAGAGTTGCTTGGACTTAGATTGGTGTCTGCTAAGCTTCCTGATGTCCCATTGTATATTTGGTAAATTAAAAATCCATTGAAGACAAGATCATGAATTAGGAAACACTGGTCTGAGGTGAGCCATTGCTATGGATGCAGAAGGCCTTGAGGATAGGAATGGCATTTGGGAGAAGAAGGTACTTGAGCCAAATACTAAATTCTCCTGTGGATGACGGTTGTAGATAGACAGCTGCTGGTGAGGCGCCAAGAAGTAGAAAAAACAACATTCCCAGACACCGTGAATGTCACAGGAGCAGGTATTATGGGCAGTGTGGGAGGAAAAACAGCCCTTACTTGAGATGACCAAGGAATGACCACATTTCAGTGGGAGGTGGGAGACAGAAAAATGCAAAGAATATAGCCTTGAGTTCCATGCTGATACCTCCTGTGGGCACATTGGAATGTGGGGTTCAATTAGAACTAAAAGTTTTGCCCCAGAGGAATATTTGAGAAAACCTAGAGTCATTGCTTGTCACAACAGAGAGGTGGGTAGAGAAGAGATGTTAAGTATTAACAGAGCATTCATCTATAGCAAACTTATCCAACCCTTAACTTCAATACTATCTGAAACCCTGGCCATGTTTTTAATGGGTGGAATGAATAGAATGGATAGATGGATGGATGGATGGATGGATGGATGGATGGATGGATGGATGGATGGGTGGGTGGATGGATGGATGGATGGATGGATGGATGGATGGATGGATGGATGGACAAATAAACAGAAATTGGCTCTGGGATGGACATGGTGGATGGGTGGGATGGTAGATAGATGGATAGATGGGAAAGGGATCTATTGGATTGACAGATGGGTGGATAGAGGATGGATGGATGAAGACACCGATAAAACAAATAAAAAGTGATGTAGTTAATTAATATTTTCCATTCTACTTTGTCCCTTGGTTGTAGATTTTATTTACACTGCTTTTTTCTAGTTTTGTTTTAAAATATATATAATCACCTATGTAAAAGGGATAATGAAATAGAAATTATTAAAAACAAAAGACAATTCAGAAAAAACAAAAAAAAACTCTATATTATCTCAGTATTTTCCCCCATGCTCCTTTAAGTAGCAGATTTACCAAATTAATTCTATTTCACCTTGGCAAATATTAAAATTATTTTTCACTTCTTAAACACCCACCAACTGGTGGTGGGTGGGACAAAGCTAGATATAAACTGAACGGCAGGAAAAGGCAGGCTGGGACGCAATTCTTTGGAGCAGAAAAGTCACGAGCTTTATTACTTTTGACTGGATGGCGAAGAGTTTATTTATAACCCCCAAAAGTCCTTTAGGTTTCACAATAAATAATGACTCATTCCTCCATAAATATTTCCTTGCAATGATCTGTGAAGAGATATTATTTTTAAATCTCATTAGAAAGATTTTGATGGCCTGATTAAGCCTCGAACAGTAACTGAGTACACACAGTAAGTTACATATTGGCTCAAACCGTCCCAGTGGACTTTCTAGTCATGCTTTCTCGAGCCAGTCCCCTGATGATCCTTGCTACCTTGCTCCAAATGCAAGTCAGAGGTCTACCAGCTCTCCCAACCACTCAGCCAGTAGGCACTGCGATATTAAGGCTAGAACAGATTCCTTGTTCTGGAGAGCTCTCAAGATGGTTACATGAGACCTTGAGAGTCCACTGGAAGTGCAGTGTCACATGACAAACATAAAGGGAAGGCATGGTGGCCACCTGGTACTGAGGATGACAGCTCCCTGGGAAAGTCACAGGGAATCACCTCTAAGAACGCAGAAGAGACCGCCTGGTTCTGAGAGCATCCTCAGGCACGACATTTGCGTTCTTAGCACCTTTGCTCACGGATGGCAATTTCCACCTCACACCATAACAGACTGCTTAAGCCAATATCCAAGATTTTTTCCTCAGAACTGAGGAGAGGATAAAGGCACCCTCTGTGGTCCAGCGGTGATATGCAAATGCATTTGGGTAGCAAGGTCACAGAGGGTCACCAGGGGACTGGCTTGAGAAAGCATGACTAGAAAGTCCATTGGGACAGTTTGAGCCTTTATGCAGTTAAGACTTTATACCTGTATCCCTCATGTTACCCTCCCAGTCCAAAAGCCTGACCATGGCATAGGCCCATTGGAAGTCTGCTGAATGCTTCTTATAAATCTCGGTCTTACGTATCAAACGCCCATTTCCCCTTTTCTGGTGGTTATTTTAAGCCTACTCACAGAAGAGAAGCATCAATCAGACAAAGCAAACATGAAAGGCAGTCTAGTCTAGGCTAAGATACGCACTCACCTACTTGCTCTCCTGGTAATGAAACAGAGAGAAAGTATGTTGGGGCACAAAAAACAAAATAAACATTTATGCTCACTGCTTTTCTCACCAACAAGAAGCAACTAAAAGCAGGGAGAGTTTATTGTGTCCCATGGTTCAAGGCCATACAGTCCATCAGGGTGGGGGAAGGCACAGCATCTGGAGTGGGGAAACAGCTGGTTGTATTGTTTCTGCATTCAGGAAGTTGTGAGAGAGATGAATTCTGGCTCTCATCTGGCTCCTTACATTTCTCCAGGACAACAGCCTCTGTCACCAAGAGATGCATCCCTCTATTATGAGAAGCATGAAGAGATTAACATGGCATAGATGGTCTAGCCATGCAGGACCTGGTCACAGCCATACCTGTGTTTCAAGTTCCCACATTATGGAATCACTGGATAATCTCTCATTCCTTCCCAGGCTGGGGGAAGGACCACAGCATCTCTAGCCTTGCAGCACCTCCCCTAGCAATATCACTCCACCTCATCCATCAACACAGCACATCCCAGATGGGACTGTGAAATAAAGACAGCAATACAATAAGTCCTCAGTATGACTCTGGGGACCCAACCCAAGGAAAACAGAGGTGTACAAAGAATTTAGAGTTTAAAGCCAGAAAATCTAAGAGGGTCCCACTTGCTGGATGGGTACAACACCTTAGAAGTCCCCTGTGGCAATTTCTCCAAGCCTGGTTTCCTTATTTATAAACCAGAGATGATGATACCCATGTAGAGGTGACATCTCACAACATCTAAAAGGCTAGTTCAAAACCAGGAAATAATGGCGGATGTCAGCTGTGCAAACAGAACCTCAAGGACAAACTGCTTTTTACGTCAGCTGCAAACAGAGTAGTGAGCTTCATTTATTGCCATCCACAGTGTTAACCAGATCAGTAATGTTAGCTAAAAAAAAAAAAAAAAAAAAAAAAAAAAAAAAAAAAAAAAGAAGACCTCATCAGAGGCATAAGAAAGCTCTACTTAAACCACATAAAAAGGGATTCTCAGAGACATCAATTGAGAATAGGCACCTGGCTCTGCCAGTAAGGTGCCTCTTGCACAAATATGAAGACCTGAGCTCAGATCCCCCAGCACTGCTCAAGAAGCCAGATGTACAGCACACATCTGCAGTTCCAGCATCACGGAGATAGTGACAGAAGGCTCTCTGGAGCTTGTCAGCTAGCCAGCCCAGCCAAACCTGCAGGCTTCAGGGTCAAGTAAAAACCCCACCTCAAACACCATGATAGAGAGTAATCAAGGAAGACACCTAATGCAGGCTTCTGAACTGACCCCCTTGAACAGATGCACACCTACATGAAGACATGATACACACCTATGCACACACAACAATAGTCATAATAAAATGAGAAGAAAATGAGGCAGCAGTTGACAGAACACTCATATCACCAAAAGGCCCTAAGGGCTCCCAGCCAGTGCGCTGTCTAGCTATTAGTCTATCATTAAACTATGATTTTGTTCCTTTCTTGCTAAGATATCTTGCAGTGATTTGACAACCAAGCGGTTTTAAGGAATAGATGCAGTGGCCAGAGTAGAAGACGCTCCATCCTTTCCCACAACATCATTTCAGAGGTTCATCAAAGACCCAAAGGATCAACCTGTGAAAAGGTACTTAATAAATAGCCAGTGCTGTACACTGCAGTAGCTTCAAACCGTGAGCTTGTCTGGACTACAGGAAGGACAGTTGACCATGAATCATGACCTCTAGATCCATCCAGTTCATCCCTAAGGAGCCAATGGAGAGAGCCCTGGTTATGAAGAGAAGCAAGACAGGATTGTGGAGCCAAGGTTAGCAGGATTCAAAAGGAGCCTGAATTTAGCCCCGGACACACATCAGTTTATGTCCGGCTCAGTGAGTCATTCATCTCCTCACTTTATCCCCTACCATGATCCAAATGCCTATATGGCCTGCTGCAAATTCATAAATTGAGAGCTTTGCTCTCCAATTATATTTAGAGGTAAGGTCTTCAGAAGTTGATCAAGTCTCTGTGCAAAGTCCTTGTGAAAGGTATCAATGCCCTGGCAAAAGAGCTCCAAGCCCCTTTGCCCTTCATCTTACGGGTGCATGCCTATGAGCAGAGCTGCACCAAATATGGACTCATCAAGCTACAACTCTGGCAGTCAGGTCTCTCCCACTTTGCCATTATGATCCTCCAGGCAGCAAACGTGGATCATCAGACTTGCACAGCAAATGTGTTTACCTTTACCTGGAGAGCCCTCCCCAGCCTTACAAGATCAATCTGTACCTCAGGTTCCCCAGCTTGGGATAGGTAAGACATCAATTTCTGACAATCATAAGCTATTCTGGTTTTGATGCTTTGGCATAGAAAACTAGAAGCACTTAAATAATCCTGTTCGTCATTGTTTTAAGCAGAAAGCTGATGAAAAGCCCTACCAAGCGTACCAATCCCGCCTTCTAAATGCCCCTGTGCTGTTCCTTGTGACTAGACCTTGTCTCTTGTCATAGCATTCAGACTGTGGGACATCCTCTGAAGTCTGAAGAAGTACCATAATCCATGTGAGAACCGTTCACAGCACAGCATCCCTCCTCTTCGGCCCTCTTGACTAGTAGATATAATTGAGCCTTAGCAGACCACACAGTAATTGATTTATTACTTAGTATGGGTCAAGGCTAAGGACTAGAGAGTGAATAAAAGTAACTAGAATGTGACCCAGGTCTATTTTCCTCCCTCCCTCCCTTCTTCCCTTCCTTCCTCCCTCACTCCCTTCTTCCTTTCCTTCCTTCTTTCCTTCCTTCCTTGATTTATTCAACAACTACTCAGTTCCTACCAGGTTCCTGTCCTACAAATCCTGAGCTAAGCTCCTTCTCTTTGGAAAATCAAAGGCATTATATCTGACCCTAACCAGAAGACAGACCTACCTCTGACAGCCTCTGACACTTGCTAGGTCTTGAACCTTTCTGTACCTGATGTTTATTGTTTCTAAAATGGAGATGGGAAGAGTATCTATTCAGTAGAATTTTGTAAGGATGGAATGACAGACTTCATAGAAAGGCCCTAAGAGAATGTCTGCAAATAGCACCTACTCAGTAAGTCATGCCCTACATAGTATTTGTGACTACACCTCTGTGATGTAGCTCGAGATGATCCTCGTCACCTAATGTTAATGGGCTCCTGTGGCTCTCTCCCTCTGGTCCTGTGCACTGGTGCTGGTGATTCACTTCTAACCAAGAGGAACAGTAGAGGCAATGAGATGTCACCTCCATGATTAGGTTACAAGACTAGTTTCCAGCATAGATATAGCCCCCTCCCCTCTTGCAACCCCTTCTCTTTCTTTCTGAGACAAGGTCTCACTATATAGTCCTGGCTGTCCTGGTACTCATTCTGTAGACCAGGCTGGCCTCAAACTCAGAAATCCACCTGCCTCTGTCTCCCAAGTGCTGTAACTAAAAGTGTCTGCTTCCACACCTGGCCTCCCAGGTACGAGAATTAAGTGTGCTCCCCCACACCTGGCCTCCCTTGCTCTTGCTCTCACCCTCAATTTCACATTTTCACAGTTCCTCTTTTCACATGTTCGTTTAGTCAACAGAACCACTTTGCAAAGATCTGTAGGCAACCTTTTGCCAACAGTCAACGAGTAACCCAGGCTTTCAACTCAATGGTTCAAGAGGGACACAATCATACCAGTAAGTCTGGAAATAGATCCTGCTCTGCCTGATCCTTGAGGTGACTGTGTTAAGGCCTCAGTAAAATATTAAGGCCTAGATGAAATGTTAAGGCCTGGGTAAACTGTTAAGGCCTAACTATTACCTGGCTAGCCTTCCATTATAAGGAAAGTTTCTCATATGCTGTTTCTGCTGTTACTAGAACATCTTATCATGCCCAAGTTGATTACATATTCTGATTATGTTCTGTGCCCTTGGAAATGAGTCATGATAGAAGTCAGTAAAATTTCTTTGTATAGTTACCCACAATAAGCTTGGACCTGAACCAACACCCAGCTACACAACCGGCACCCTTGTAAAAGCTTTTATGGTATTTGCCATGAGATGGACCCCAACATAAGGGAGACACCTGCATCTATTTAAAATAAGACTTCCATTTTGAGTAGGGGTTGAGTCAAGCTTAAGTTCCCAAGACCTCCCTGGGAACTGACATCCTACTTGGCCAAAAGAGACACATAAGTGGGTAACTGACATCCTGGTTGGCAAGTTAAGACATGACTGTTAGACAAGACAATTCCCATCCTGGTAGACAAGTTAAGACATGAATGTTAGATGAGTCCCCTGCTACAGCTGAATACCCCAACCAATGGAAAAAGGATAAATGCACAACAAAGACATGTTCCTAAGGAAAGCCCTAGCACTAAATCCCGAGTGCTAGGATAATTTGGCAAAGACATTTGTGGATTTTAGGCTTAAAACCCGTGTAGAATCTTAACTCAATGTCAGAGTTCAGTTCCTGAATCTGACCATGGGCCTGGTCAATCAGTCCTGGGGTATGAGCTCAATAAACTAGCCCTGTCTGACTAAGTGTTTATATGGTTTTTGAGGCAATTCCTGGACCCCAACAATTGTACCCCTAGTTGACACCTGGATGATAACCATGTATGCAAAACCTTGAAGTATAAGGCCTGCTAAGATACCTGACCCACAGAAACAAAGAAATATCATTTAATTTGGGACTAATATGTTATGCATCAAGAGATAATAAATATACCACTGTTATCAA
Source organism: Apodemus sylvaticus (assembly GCF_947179515.1). Classification (NCBI taxonomy): domain Eukaryota; kingdom Metazoa; phylum Chordata; class Mammalia; order Rodentia; family Muridae; genus Apodemus; species Apodemus sylvaticus. The sequence goes on along the minus strand of NC_067478.1, from coordinate 10,352,025 downwards.
ATTTTGTAACTGTAACTGTAATTGGGCGATGTATTAGACATGATTCTCTAGAGAAACAGAGCCAACAGGACATATGTATGTTACAAAAGGGGATCTACAAGATTGATCTAGACAGTGGGGGTTGAGTAGTTTAACAATGGCCTTCTGCATGCTGGGGAGGCTGCAAACCCAGCCTGTCTTCAATCTTTACATAAAGCTGAATGCCTCAACAATCCTAATCCAGTGCTGAAGTCTGGAGAGAGTCACTCACTCTTTGTGGTGGATTGAGTAAGAACAGCCTTCATAGGTTCATATATCTGACTGCTTAGTCACCAGGGAGTAGTGCTATCTGAAAGTATTAAAAAGGAATAGGAGGTGCGGCCTTGTTGGAGGAAATGTGTTACTAGGAATGGATTTTGAGGTTTGAAATGCTCATGCCAAGCCCAAAGTCAGGCAGAGTCTCCCCTCTTCCCCAACCCTCTCTCTGCCTGTGGATCTCAGCTACTCTTCCAGTGCCTGTCTGCAGGCCGCCATGCTCCTGCCATGATGATAATGGATGAATCCTCTAAAACTGTAAGCGAACCTGCAATTACCTGTTTTCTTTATAAGAGTTGCCTTGATCATGGTGCATCTTCACAGCATTTAACAGTGACTACAACACTGGTCTTCAGTCCATACTAGAGGGACAGAGAAGCTGGTTGGATAGCAGCAGAGGATAGCAGTAGAAGCAGGAATAGGTGCTTCTCAAGCAAGAATCAAAGGCAAGCAAGCAGGCACCTTTCTCCTAGGACCTTTACATCTGGGCCACCTGCTGGGGGTGCTATTCACCCTGAGAAAGTCATCTCCTTACTCCATTCTAGACACACCCTCATAAACGTGCCTAGTGCTATGTCTCTTGACTGGTTCCAGATCCGACCAACTTGCCATCAAGATAACCATCACAAGTGACAAAGAGCATGTACAAAAAAGCCACGACATGGGTTCATGATCAGTCACATAAGGGGATCTGAGAAAGACACTGAATACTTGACACTCTATAGGGACACTGTAAAATTAGGCAATGTTCTTCTTAAATAATAAGACAAACGTGGAACTTTAAAGAAAGCATCTTTCAAGAGGTGGAGCCACGTGACTCTTTAAAGCCATGTATCATCCAAGATATGAAACTGGAAAACTTCCCAGACAATGAAGATGTCTTCTTCTTGTCCTTTCAGCTATTAGGCAAATCACTTTGGGACTTATGTCACCAAACTTAATGTCAAAGAAGAGGCACAAAAGTGAAGTCACTGAAATAAACAACCATATTAAGTTCAAAATCAATTAAATGTGTATTGTTCTTTCTGAGGACACAAATAGCACATTAATAACAGTTGACAGGAGCCATCTAGGAAAGGCTATGGCAAGTGAATGAGTTTCCTAGAGATGGTCCACCATTTTTGCATGGCTGTGATGGGTGAACGCTGGAGAGGCACAGCCCAGAGACTTTGTCCCAGGATTGCTTCTTGCTGCTGATATGCTTTTCCTGCCACTATCACATAGTCTAATGATTCCTGGGTATTTACCCACCCTATTGGGCAAATTTCCTACAGATCAAGATGAAGATGAACTTTCATGAATTAATGCTATTTAGATGAATTAATGACTTTATAACATTCCTGATTTTATTCAAATAAGTTTAGGAAGAAAGTTTAAAGAGATGGTTTTAGTTGTTTTGCCAGAAACATGTAATAAAGTTAGAATCAAGAATAGAATGTGCCCACTCCACATAGAATAGTAAGCAAAGGCTGCATAAGAAAGAATAGAATGAGCTTTCATAAATTACACTAAGAGAAATAGGCTCAGGACAAATTTTTTTCTTTTTTTTTATTCGATATATTTTTATTTACATTTCAAATGATTTCCCCTTTCCTAGCCGCCCCCCACTCCCAGAAAGTCCCGTAAGCCCCCTTCTCTCCCCCTGTCCTCCCACCCACCCCTTCCCACTTCCCCGTTCTGGTTTTGCTGAATACTTCTTCACTGAGTCTTTCCAGAACAAGGGGCCACTCTTCCTTTCTTTTTGTACCTCATTTGATGTGTGGATTATGTTTTGGGTATTCCAGGTTTCTAGGTTAATATCCACTTATTAGTGACTGCATACCATGATTCACCTTTTGAGTCTGGGTTACCTCACTTAGTATGATGTTCTCTAGCTCCATCCATTTGCCTAAGAATTTCATGAATTCATTGTTTCTAATGGCTGAATAGTACTCCATTGTGTAGATATACCACATTTTTTGCATCCACTCTTCTGTTGAGGGATACCTGGGTTCTTTCCAGCATCTGGCAATTATAAATAGGGCTGCTATGAACATAGTAGAGCATGTATCCTTATTACATGGTGGGGAATCCTCTGGGTATATGCCCAGGAGTGGTATAGCAGGATTTTCTGGAAGTGAGGTGCCCAGTTTTCGGAGGAACTGCCAGACTGATTTCCAGAGTGGTTGTACCAATTTGCAAACCCACCAGCAGTGGAGGAGTGTTCCTCTTTCTCCACACCCTCTCCAACACCTGCTATCTCCTGAATTTTTAATCTTAGCCATTCTGACTGGTGTAAGGTGAAATCTCAGGGTTGTTTTGATTTGCATTTCCCTAATGACTAATGAAGTTGAGCATTTTTTAAGATGCTTCTCCGCCATCCGAAGTTCTTCAGGTAAGAATTCTTTGTTTAACTCTGTACCCCATTTTTTAATAGGGTTGTTTGGTTTTCTGGAGTCTAACTTCTTGAGTTCTTTATATATATTGGATATTAGCCCTCTATCTGATGTAGGATTGGTGAAGATCTTTTCCCAATTTGTTGGTTGCGGATTTGTCCTCTTGATGGTGTCCTTTGCCTTACAGAAACTTTGTAATTTTATGAGGTCCCATTTGTCAATTCTTGCTCTTAGAGCATATGCTATTGGTGTTCTGTTCAGAAATTTTCTCCCTGTACTGATGTCCTCAAGGGTCTTCCCCAGTTTCTTTTCTATTAGCTTCAGAGTGTCTGGCTTTATGTGGAGGTCCTTGATCCATTTGGATTTGAGCTTAGTACAGGGAGACAAGGATGGATCAATTCGCATTCTTCTGCATGCTGACCTCCAGTTGAACCAGCACCGTTTGTTGAAAAGGCTATCTTTTTTCCATTGGATGTTTTCAGCCTCTTTGTCGAGGATCAAGTGGCCATAGGTGTGTGGGTTCATTTCTGGATCTTCAATCCTGTTCCATTGATCCTCCTGCCTGTCACTGTACCAATACCATGCAGTTTTTAACACTATTGCTCTGTAGTATTGCTTGAGGTCAGGGATACTGATTCCCCCAGACTTTCTTTTGTTGCTGAGAATAGTTTTAGCTATCCTGGGTTTTTTGTTATTCCAGATGAATTTGATAATTGCTCTTTCTAACTCTGTGAAGAATTGAGTTGGGATTTTGATGGGTATTGCATTGAATCTGTAGATTACTTTTGGCAAAATGGCCATTTTAACTATATTGATTCTACCGATCCATGAGCATGGGAGGTTTTCCCATTTTTTGAGGTCTTCTTCCATTTCCTTCTTCAGAGTCTTGAAGTTCTTGTCATACAGATCTTTCACATGTTTGGTAAGAGTCACCCCCAAGATACTTTATACTGCTTGTGGCTAATGTGAAGGGGGTCATTTCCCTAATTTCTTTCTCAGCCTGCTTATCCTTTGAGTATAGGAAGGCCACTGATTTGCTTGAGTTGATTTTATAACCTGCCACTTTGCTGAAGTTGTTTATCAGCTGTAGGAGTTCTCTAGTGGAGTTTTTTGGGTCACTTAGGTAGACTATCATGTCATCTGCAAATAATGATAGTTTGACTTCTTCCTTTCCAATTTGTATCCCTTTGACCTCCTTATGTTGTCTAATTGCCCGAGCTAGTACCTCAAGTACAATATTGAAAAGATAAGGAGAAAGGGGGCAGCCCTGTCTAGTCCCTGATTTTGGTGGGATTGCTTCAAGTTTCTCTCCATTTAGTTTGATGCTGGCTACCGGTTTGCTGTATATTGCTTTTACTATGTTTAGGTATGGGCCTTGAATTCCTGTTCTTTCCAAGACTTTAAGCATGAAAGGATGCTGAATTTTGTCAAATGCTTTTTCAGCATCCAATGAAATGACCATGTGGTTTTTTTCTTTGAGTTTGTTTATGTAGTGGATTGCATTGATGGATTTCCGTATATTGAACCAACCCTGCATTCCCGGGATAAAGCCTACTTGATCATGGTGGATGATCGTTTTGATGTCTTCTTGGATTTGGTTGGCAAGAATTTTATTGAGTATTTTTGCATCGATGTTCATAAGGGAAATTGGTCTGAAGTTCTCTTTCTTTGTTGGATCTTTGTGTGGTTTTGGTATCAGCGTAATTGTGGCTTCATAGAAGGAATTGGGTAGTGTTCCTTCTGTTTCTATTTTGTGGAATAATTTGAAGAGTATTGGTGTTAACTCTTCTTTGAAGGTCTGATAGAATTCTGCACTGAAACCATCTGGTCCTGTGCTTTTTTTGGTTGGAAGACTTTCTATGACTCCTTCAATTTCTTTAGGCATTATGGGACTGTTTAGATGATCTATTTGGTCCTGATTTAATTTTGGTATTTGGTATCTGTCAAGGAAATTGTCCATTTCCTCCTGATTCTCCAGTTGTGTTGAGTACAGGCTCTTGTAGTAGGATCTGATGATTTTTTGGATTTCCTCAGTTTCCGTTGTTATATCTCCCTTTTCAGTTCTAAGTTTGTCAATTTGGATACTTTCTCTGTGCCCTTTGGTCAGTCTGGCTAAGGGTTTATCTATCTTGTTGATTTTCTCAAAAAACCAGCTCCTGGTTTTGTTGATTCTTTGTATGGTTCTCTTTGTTTCTACTTGATTGATTTCAGCCCTGAGTTTGATGATTTCCTGCCTTCTACTCCTCCTGGGTGAAATAGCTTCTTTTTGTTCCAGGGCTTTCAGGTGTGTCATTAAGCTGGTAGTGTATGCTCTCTCCATTTTCTTTTTGGAGGCACTCAGGGCTATGAGTTTTCCTCTTAGCACTGCTTTCATTGTGTCCCATAGATTTGGGTATGTTGTGTCTTCATTTTCATTGTGTTCTAAAAAGTCTTTAATTTCTTTCTTTATTTCTTCCTTGACCAAGGTATCATTGAGTAGAATATTGTTCAATTTCCACGTGTATGTGGGTTTTTTTTTTGTTTTTGTTGCTATTGAAGACCACTTTTAATCCATAGTGATCTGATAGGAGTGATCAGATAGGAGTGATCTGATAGGGATTAGTTCGATCTTCTTATATTTGTTGAGTTCTGTCTTGTGACCAATTATATGGTCGATTTTGGAGAAGGTACCATGAGGTGCTGAGAAAAAGGTATATTCTTTTGCCTTAGGATAGAATGTTCTATATATATCTGTTAAATCTAATTGGTCCAAATCTTCAATTAGTTTCATTATGTCCCTGTTTAGTTTCTGTTTTCCTGATCGGTCCATTGAGGAAAGTGCAGTGTTGAGGTCACCCACAATTATTGTGTTAGGTGCAATGTGTGCTTTGAGCTTTAATAAAGTTTCTTTTACGAAAGAGGGTGCCCTTGCATTTGGAGCATAGATGTTCAGGATTGAGAGTTCTTCTTGTTGTATTTTTCCTTTGACCAGGAAGAAGTGTCCCTCAGAGTCTCTTTTGATGACTTTGGGTTGAAAGTCAATTTTATCTGATATTAAAATGGCTACTCCAGCTTGTTTCCTGAGACCATTTGCTTGTAAAATTGTCTTCCAGCCTTTTACTCTAAGGTAGTGTTTGTCTTTGACCCTTAGGTGTGTTTCCTGTAAGCAGCAAAATGTAGGGTCCTGTTTACGTATCCAGTCAGTTAGTCTATGTCTTTTTATTGGGGTTTTGAGTCCATTGATGTTAAGAGATATTAAGGAATAGTGATTGTTACTTCCTGTCATTTTTGACGTTATTTTTTAAATTTGATTGGTTAACTTCTTTTGGGTTTGATGAAAGGTTACTATCTTGCTTTTTCCAGGGTGAAGTTTCCCTCCTTGTATTGGTGTTTTCCTCCTATTATCCTTTGTAGGGCTGGGTTTGTGGATAGATATTGGGTAAACTTGGTTTTGTCATGGAATATCTTAGTTTCTCCATCTACGGTGATTGAGAGTTTTGCTGGATATAGTAGTTTTGGCTGGCATTTGTGTTTCTTAGAGTCTGCATGAGATCAGCCCAGGATCTTCTAGCCTTCATAGTCTCGGGTGAAAAGTCTGCTGTGAATCTGATAGGTCTTCCTTTATATGTTACTTGGCCTTTTTCTCTTACTGCCTTTAATATTCTTTCTTTGTTTAGTACATTTGGTGTTTTGATTATTATGTGACGGGAAGTATTTCTGTTCTGGCCCAGTCTGTTTGGAGTTCTGTAGGCTTCTTGTATATACATGGGCATCTCTCTCTTTAGGTTAGGGAAGTTTTCTTCCATAATTTTATTGAAGATATTTGCTGGCCCTTTAAGTTGTAAATCTTCACTCTCATCTATGCCTATAATCCTTAGGTTTGGTCTTCTCATTGTGTCCTGGATTTCCTGGATATTTTGGGTTACAAGCTTTTTGCTTTTTGCATTTTCTTTAACTGTTGAGTCCATGGTTTCTATGGTATCTTCAGCGTCTGAGATTCTTTCTTCTATCTCTTGTATTCTGTTGTTGATATTTGCATCTATGTCCACTGATTTCTTCCCAAGGCTTTCTATCTCCAAAGTTGTCTCCCTTTGAGTTTTCTTAGTTGTTTCTACTTCTGATTTTAGATCCTGGATGGTTTTGCTTAGTTCCTTCACTTGCTTGTTTGTGCTTTCCTGTAATTCTTTAAGAGATTTTTGTGTTTCCTCTTTCATGACCTCAGCCTGTTGACCAAAGTTCTCCTGTATTTCTTTAAGTGTTTTTTGTGTTTCCTCATTATTGGCTTTTGTATTCTCCTGGATTTCTTTCAATGATTTTTGTGTTTCCCTTGCAAGGGCTTCTAACTTTTGATCCATTTTCTCCTGAATTTCTTTAAGTATGTCCTTCATGTGTTCCTGTACCACCATCATGACCAGTGATTTTAAATCCAAATCTTGTTTTACTGGTGTGATGGGGTATCCAGGACATGCTGGTAAAGGAGAATTGGGTTCAGACGTTGCCATATTGCCTTGATTTCTGTTATTGACGTTCCTGTGTCTGCCTTTTGCCATCTAGTTCTCACTGGTGTTAGTTGGTGTTGTCAATGCTGGACTCAACAGCGCAAGCTGCCCCTTCCCAGGTGGCCTCTGGTGCACAGCTTACCTCCTGCACTGCCTGGAGACAGGGTGTTGTTGTCCAGGCTGTTCAGACCCCAAAGCAGACACCTGAAGGCTCCTGCTGGGACCTGCTGGATTCACCGGAGCACACCGACTTCTCCCCGCTGGCCCCCCGGAAGCCCCACTTGCCTCTTTCAGGACCTGGAGATGTGGTGTTGCCGCTCAGGCTGATCTGGATCCGGAAGCGGAGAGGTCTGAGGGCTACTGCCAGAGGCCTCAGGACTGAAGCCTAAGCTCTGTGCCACAGGAAGGAGCTGTGCTGTAAGCTCTCAGACTGCCTCTGGGTGCATACCAGGTCTCCCGCACTTCCTGGAGACCGAGTGATGTGTCAGGACAAATTTTTAATCAAGGACAAACATCCATTCTAGGTCAGGTCTAAGGATAAAGCCACAGGTATACACTATGATAAAGCAAGGCTGTGTGAAACTGTCGCATTAAACTTATAATGAGCTTACAGAGTGAAACAATGCTTTAAATTTACTATCGACAGCCTTTTGAAACTCCCCTTTTGTGTAACATTTCGTCTATGAGGGAATTTTTTTAAACAACTTTTGTCTAAGAAAGTAAAGGAGACTGAGAATGAATAAAGTGTGGCTTTGGGGCTTTGCTCCATCCACCAAATTGTGTGTCTGTCTATATGTATGTATACTGTGTCTATAGGTATATATGTCTGTCTGTCTTTATGTATGTACATTTAAGAGTTATGAGTTCAGAGTTCCTCACTAGGTACTCTTGCCAGCCCAGATAATTAAATTTTGTTCTGTCAGTGCTACTGACCCTATAAATCACCCATCACTGTAAACAGGGGTGGGGGAGACTGTTCTCAGCACAACCCCAATCACCAACACCAAACCCCCTTTCACTGGCTGCCTGTTAGCCCTCTAATGTCAAATCTGACTTTTTACAAACAGTGAAATGAGTTTTGGGGATTGCACAAAAAAGTAAGACTTTTAAACATCACTTGGCTTTATAATATCCTGAACCAGTAAGGATATATCTTTTTAAATCTTGAGTCAAGACTTCTACATGGCCCTGCCCTTGGACAAATCCCATAAATCAGTTTGAAAATGACCCAGTTTTTACACATAATCCATGATATCTATGTGTCTAGCCCTTGCCATTACAAGGGGATAGAGATAAGAGTGCCATCTATAAACAAGTCTTTTAAAAAAATAACTCAGAGTTGCTTAAAGGAGTCAGCTTCAAAAGGGAATCTGGTATGAAGAAAGACAGCAGAATCCACAAACCAAGTCTTAAGCCTGTTGTCATCAATTAGCAGAACTTTACAATTTGTTTCCTTGGTGGGTATATGGAGTGCCTGCTTCATGGCCAGCACTGGACCCTATTGAACCTGATGAAGACAAGGGTGGGTGGGCCTCAGAGGAAAGGAGTTTTTATTAGAATGTCCAGAATGCTACTCAGAGCCTAACCACTTCCCTGCTGTATTACTTTTCTCATTGATGTGACAAAGGCAACCTAAGGGGAAAGGGGTGTGTTCTGGCTCACAGTTTCAGTGGGTACAATCATCATGATGGGTAAGATAGGGTGGTAGCACCTTGCGGCAGTTAGTCACATCACAGACAGAAGCAGGGAGAGATGAGTGCTTGGCTTGGGTGTTTTCTTCCCTCTATTCAGTTCAGGACTTCAGCCCAAGGCATTGGCAGCCACATTGAGGGTGAGTCTATCCATCTCAATTAAAATTCCCCCAGGGATGAGCCATGAACCCCATCATCTGGAAGACATGCAAATTGTGTCCTGTCAGCAATGGTCAGCTATCAAAGGAACACTATAGGGTCTTCCTGGTGAAGGACACATTTGGAAAAAGGGGAGCCAAGATTGGGGAGGCAGATACCACCTCTTGGTTTCAAAGACAGTCACATGGGATCTGAGAAGGTCTGAGACCTGCATGAGGTTGCACGTGACACTCTGTTGGCATCTAGGACATCTCCTCAGCATATCAGTAGGTGATCATGGCCTTCAAGGATCTTATTCCTCCCATACACAGAACAGCTCAGAACAGTGGGATACCTCTGGTCTACCTTTCCCACCCATCCCTCAGGGGTGAGGGGAGGCAATACCAACAAGTATTTGGCAAGATGTTCAGCACCAGATCAATAACTGAAACTCAGCTCACTCAGACCTCATTCCACTCTCAAGCCTGAGTCATCTACAAAACTATCCTTAGACTTTGGTATCATTCCTCAGGCTGTGACTGGAACTCAGACCAACCCACTGGACTTAAGTCATTCACTCCAGACCACCAACTTGGCCAAACAGGACTCAGCCTAAAAAAGGCTCAGGCTAAAAAGAAGACACAGCAGGAAAATATCAACATACAAAGCACCAGCAATAACCACCAACAGACAGAGCCTAGCCTTTATGCCCTAGATAAGAGCTAAAGGAAGACCCATGCTCCAATTCACGCCTCCCTGCTTTGGGGTATTTTTGCAGCAGCCTCTTGTGAGCATTCCTCCACGGAAAGTGGTTAGAAGGGATGGCAATATTAGCTGATGATCTGGAATTAAACTGACTCCTAGGGTGTGGGATGCACTTCACTAAATCAAAGCTAATGAATTCCACAGAGAGCTCATGAGGGAAAGGAAAAACACAATTCCTCTGTCTAAATATACTTCACTTCACGAAAGACAAAGAAAGAAAGCTCACCTTTGAAAGGGTGTGGGTCCACCTAGATGAAGAAGAGGCCCAGACTCCAGAAACTGCCTGACTGAGTGAGAACAGTTGCTTCTAGCCATCTTCTCCATGTAGATTTTTGTCTTTTCGAATGCCTTTTGGCTTTTGAGAACCACCCATCACTGTTGCCGTGGTCATCAGTAGCCTGCATGGGAAGGTGAATGAAGATAGGTTACAGAGGAATTGTCCATTGGATCATGGGAGTTACATATCACCCATGATATGGACTGTCTCCTCCTCAGAAGCCAAGGAAGAAAAAAAGTGCTCAATGACTACATACTTTTTCTAAAATCCCAAAACCGGTAGCTTCAAAATGCAAGTTCTTCAGCACTTGTCCTCTGAGAGAGTAAGACTAGTCCCCCATCTGTTTCAGGCAGGCCATGCACTAGACTCCACTTCAAGCAAAAGGAAAAGGCAGATATGACGCTATGTGACTTCTGAGAGTTGCTCATAAAAGGGATGGTTCCCACAAGGCACCGAGGCACGTGCTTTGATCCCAGCACTAGAGAGGCAGACACAGGGGCATCTCTGTGAGTCAGAGGCCAGCCTGGTCTACAAAGCAAGTCCAGGTCAGCCAAGGCTAAAAAATGAGAACCTGCCCCTCCCAAAAGAAATATCTCCCATCAAGCTCTGGCTGGCTCGGATCACCGGGGAAAGCCCCCCACCACGTCTTAATGGTGCATGCTCCAAGAGTCAAGGCTACCTGTGGCCTCCACAGAGGAGGCAGCCTCCCTCCAAAAGCCAGTACCACCAAATCCCCAGCCCCATGGATGAAGCCTTATTCCCACCCCAGACTCTCATGACCTCGGAGCTACCCAGCATGACCACCTCTCAGAGAAGGAACCAGAGAAGAGGGTGCTTGTTGTGCTGGGACACAATTTGTATCAATGAAGTAGATGGTTTGAAAATGCAAGCCTGATTCATTCTCAGCAGAATACGATGACCACATCAAAGAGGAGGAGACTGGAAGGGGTTGGGCATGAAACAGACAAGATGGGGATAAAGATGAAGGAATAAAAGGGAGAGACAGCAAAGAGACAGGAAGCAGAACTTCCTGCTCCAGATATTCCTCCTGCTTCTCTGAATTTCTCCACTCATTTCCAACACATTTTCCTTTTGTAACTTGTATTGATTCTTTTTGAGTTTCACATCATGCACCCCAGTTCCGCTCATCTCCCATCCCCTCATATCCACCATTTGCCCTTGCAACCTGCCCCCCCCCAGATAAAACACACACACACACACCATAGAAAAGCATCTCACTGTAGAAGCTGTAATGTGTCACAGTGTGTCCCACAGTGTATCCCTCTGTCCACACATCGTCACTTGCAGATGTTCACTGCAGTGAGTCATCAAGCACGTTCTTATTCCTATGGTTGCTAGCTTTATCTCATTACTTGGATGGGTGACTTATTTTTTTAAGATTTATTTTATTTTATTTTTATATACATATATATGTCTGTATCTCTCTCTGACTCTGTCCTGTTTCTCTCTCTCTCTGTTTCTCTCTCTCTCTCTGTCTCTCTATCTCTCTCTCTCTGTCTTCTCCCCCCCCACCCCCCCCACCCCCGCCGTGTGGGCACCAGATTCCCTAGCTCTGAATTACAGGAGGCTGTGAGCTGACATAGGTGATGGAAACTGACCCCAGGTTGTTTGGAAGAGCAGCAGGTGTCCTTAACTGCTGAGCCATCTCTTCAGCCCCATGACATCTGTCTTCTTAAGGCAGGTGCAAGGGTCTCTCAATTCTGTGCTACTCGTCACACCTGGCACTGCATTCTGCGTCCAGTTAACCAAGACCAGTGGGCAAGGCCGGCTAGTTAACCAAATGCTCAGAGGAACATTCTAACAGGCATTGGCAAGAAGTAGCTGGCAGACAGGAAGTTTCAGGAGAAGGCCAAGACATAGTGTTTCTTAGAGATAGAATAGTTTACTATTACCTTTTAGTGGCCTTCTATAAACCACATTAGCCAATGTTCACATCTTTGTCCCCTACTACATCATCTTTAAACTTGATCATGTGGGCCATGGTGGTGCACGCCTGTAGTCCCAGCTACTGGGGAGGCTGAGACAGGAGGATCACCTGAGTCCAGGAGTTCTGGGCTATAGTATACTATGCCACTCAGGTGTCCACACTAAGTTCGGCATCAATATGGTAACCTCCAGGGAGCAGGGGACCACCAGGTTGCCTAAGGAGGGGTGAACTGGCCCCGATTGGAAACTTGATCATGTGACTATATCTGTCCACTGAGCCTGATGCAAATGGGACTTGTACAGTCATATATGGAGCCTTAGCCTCCCACAATGCACCTCAACATTCATCTACCAGGATTTGGTTTGGGTTTTGTTTGATATGCATCATTTGTACGAATATTTGTGTGCATGTTTATATATGTGAAGCTGCACATGTATGCACATGTAGAGACCAGAGAACAACCCCAGCTGTCATTCCTTCAGCACCACCCACCGTGTTCTTTGAGTCAGGATTTGCTAAGAAGGCTAGGCTGGCTGGTTAGTGAACCTCAGTGATCCACCTGTCTCCAGTTCCCAGCCTCGGGATTACAAAAACACACCACCACGTCTGGGGAATCTAACTCAGGTCCTGTTGACTATAAATCGAGCACTTTACCAACTGATTCACCTTGGCAGCTTCCTATGTCATGTTTTGAGGATGTATAACAGGATAATACCAACTTTTCACCTAATGAATAATGGCATTTTAGACTCAGTACTAACCCAGGACTCCAGTTGACCCCAGAGACAAAATCACCTATTGTGTCAAACCATGGAGTGCTAAGATAATTATGGCTGTCTATGAAGCGTGGGGTAGGAGCATTCCATAGGCCATGCACTGTTAACTTCAGCTTTAAAGGGTCCACAAGCTGGCGTTCTTCTTATCACTGCTTTCCAAATGAGGAAGGTCTGTGCGTTAGGAGGACATATCACAGGCTCCAAAGTGGCAGAGACATCTGGCTTTGCTCTTTCTGCTTCTGCCTCTAACCTGGTTCTACCTTGTATTCTCTTCTATTCATCAGGATCTGTTGCTAAGACCCTCACCTGCCTAGTGTGCCATCCAGAGTTACCCAAGGCAATAGACACCCATCTCTACTCTAACCCATCTTTCCCAGCCTGGAGTTCCAGGATCAGGGTAAAACCACACAGTTGTGTGGAGATTACTCACCAAGACTGGATTTTCTCCAGAGAAGAAATCAGTCAGTCATAAAGTGTCGTTGAGAAGACCAGGTTAGAGAGGCACAAAGCCTCAGGAAGAACTGAGCCTAGCTTTCCTGGAAAAACAAGTTTCTCCTTCATTTTCCTTCTCCCTGTTTAATCAATTTCTATTGTCAACTTGACTGGATCTAGGATCAACCACTAGGCAAGCTATTGGGCACATCTGTGAGGGATTGTCTTATTCAGTTTAACTGAAGTATGAAGACCCACCATAGATGTGTTTGGTACCTTCCAGTAGCAGTTCCAGATAGAAGGAAATATGAGAAACAAAAGCTTTTGCTTTCTGCCTCTTTGTCTTCATGTCTTACTGGCAAGTTCATCTACTCTGTTTACATCTTGCAGTGACATCTGATTAATAATAATAATAATAATAATGCCATTCCTCTACCATGAAAACCCAACTTCTCTGACCTTCCAGCACAAATCAAAGACCAATGACTATCCAGTAATCCTCCAGTTCTTCAACACCAATCAAGGGCTGCTGAAACATCCAGCTCATGGACTGAGCACCTAGCAGGTTCTAGGCCCATCGATGTCCAGGCACCCATTGTCCTACTACCTAGACCAAGCTAATAAATTGCCCTTTACTGTACCCATTGCCATTGGTTATGTTCCTCTAGAGAACCCTGGAGAACACACAGCTCCCCTGTAGTGTGCTCTTTGTACTCTAGTCTCTCCACCAACTGTGAACCCTGGGCCATTTCCCTGCAACTTACTATAATCCAGGAGCAAGGAAGCTATAGGTCTCTGTCACATGACACAGGAAGTTCTCATGGAGTTTGGGATGGTGAAACCATCCTGGACCCATCCTACAGAAAATTAAGTGTGCCTACTTTTTATGAGCCTCGAGATACAAATAAATAGTCTTCATTTTCTCAAAAAGGTAGAAGACAACTTAATGACCCCCCAAATAATAGCAACAATAGGAAAGAGAATAAATGCGACCCGTAAGAAACATGCTCACGATGATCTATATTGTGAATATATATGTATATTCATATCTCAGTAGGCCCTGCAGAGTTACAGATGAGCTAATTAAAATGCTTATGTTTTTAGCAATGGTGTTTATTGAAATCATTTCATAACCATCCAAATTGGGGTTTGTTTTCAGCTATGATGTTATGCTACCTGGAATATTCTGACCTAAATTATTTATGGGCCTAAGAATAGATTTCCTTCCCTCCCCGCCACAACCCCTGCTGACTTCGGAGATAGATCTCAGGATGTGGAGAGTTGAGGTGACCTCTTAGAGTGCTTACAAGGCTTTCCAGCATTTCCTTTACCTGCTAAGATTCATAGAGGCCCATGGAGGGCCAAGGGCAGAAGCTGACTTAGCCCCTCTGGTGAGTTACTCAGCCTCGTGTGGACCTTACAACATGGACGATTCCCAATAAGTTCTGTTAAAGGAGTGACAGCTGGTGTTGCTGATGATGGGTTCTCATAGCAACCTCTAGATTAAATCATGCGGGAAGACTCCAGTCTCTACAGAGGATAAGGTTGAAGCTCAGGAAGTCGTCCAACCTGACCTAAGCCTGCTAATTAGACCTGGGATGTTCTGACATGAGTTCTCTACTTCCGAGCTTGGGTCTTTGTGCATGGCATCCTACAGGAACAAACACATACATGTGCTGGAATCTGCAGAAGTAAGGAGCCCTAGAGATCACTAAAGCAAGGCTAGAGAAGCAGCAGAATCCTTGAGGCCAGCCCACAATGATGAGATAATTATCCTGATCTCCATCCGTATAAAGAACTCACCATGCATCAAAGCTATAGAAAATGCACAAGGTGTTTCAAACTAAAAGACACTTACTATTAAATGCTAATACTTAACAACCATGAAAGAGCTGGATAAACAGTAGATACAAGTTCAGAAACATATTACTGAGTGCAGAAACACACCAATAAGTTGTAGCCTAGGTGTTTCGCCACTACAAATGTCCATGAAGTCCAGCTGCCACAGAGGCTTCTAAAAGTCCATGGTCACAGCTTTGCTGACCATGATTCTTCGAACACAGCTACGCAGCAGGGAAACAGACTTAGAAACTCTTAGACCAAAAAGTCCTAATTTTGTTGGAGTGCATCTCACTGTCAGAAGCAACTTTGCAAAGCCCAGGTTGGTGGGATATCAGCTCATGGAACCACCTGACCATATCCATCACAGGTCATTACCTCACCATCCCTGCTTGGACTTTCGCTGAAACTTTGGCAAACCAGCCAACAGCAACAATACTGGATATGACTCACTGTCTGCTTCCTCTTCCACAAAAGGAGAGAGTCAATGCCCTGTAAGGCACTGAGAGACTGTTACTCACCTTCTATTTCTGCTCTATGACCACCTAAAACACTGTAAATTGTGTAGACATCTTAAAACATAGAAGGAAGGCAGGATCAGGGAAGGGAGATGTATACTACTGCTCGACTAAAGGCTCAGCCATCACAGAGACTGGCAGTCGATGGGAACTAACACAGAGACCTGCATCTGGACAGTGTGCAGAGAGGGAGAGATTCTGGAACACTCAGTCCTAAATGGGATGTCTTCCTCACACCCCTCCCCTCAGGGCTCAGGGAACTATGCAGAAAAGAGAGGCAGAAACATTACAAGAGCACCAGGGGATAAAGGACAAGAAGGAAACAGTGCCTTCCAGATAGAACAAGATGATACACATATTAATTCACAGAGACTGGCAGTGTGCAAATGGCCTGCGAAAGTCCAAGACAGATGAGGTCCCAGTGTTGAGAGGGGAAAATGAACATGGGCTCCCACCCCCAACCAAGAAGCTATTGGCATCTATTTTCTTAGGAAATATTAGTTTTCTCTAACAGAGTGTCCCTGGGTATCCTGAACACGCTTATGCAGTAGATCCCATGCCCAGCAGTAGATGGCCAACACAAAATGAACTCAATGGTATTTTCGTAGATTTGGTTTTTTTGCCTCATGTTGCTTTTAGCTTTATTTTTGTTTGTCTTGCTTGTCTTCTGTATATATGTTATGGCTTCCAAATTAGTGTTTTTATGGATTTGGGTTTTTTGTTTTGTTTTGGTGTGTGCGTATTCATGATTTTACTTTTAAAATATTTACTTATTATTATTTTTACTTGTGAATGTTCCTGTGAGTAGGGCACATGAATGTAGATGCCTTCAGAGACCAGAAGAGGTTAACAGTTACCTAGAACTGCAGTTGTAGGCAGTTATCGGATATAAAGCATGCTGGGAATTTCTACAACTGGTCGTGAAGTCAGAGATGGATTTCTGTTTTTCTTAACTCAGTCTTTACAGTCCAACCCAGCCTAGAATTTCAACAGTCCTCCCTCACCTTCTGAATTCTGGGTAGGTAGCTGTCCGGAGTTGGATTTTAACTCCTATAATGCCTGCTCCCTGTCCCTATAACTCTCGTCTAGTGTATGTTACTCCATCTTCTTAAACTTGTCTATGGTAGCATACACATGTTCAATGCACAGTCATAGACTCACATATACATCACACAGTCAAACATACATACACATATACATCACACAGTCATACATACATACACATGTGCATCACACAGTCACACACACATATGTATCACATAGTAATACATACTTACACATATATATCACAGTCATACATACATGTGTATCACACAGTCATATACACACACATGTGCATCACAGTCATACACTCACATATGCATCAGTCATACATACATACACATATGCATCAGTCATACATATGTATACATATGTATCACACAGTCATACACACACATGTGCATCACAAACACTCACATATGCATCACAAAGTCATACATACACACACATGCATCACACAGTCATAGATACTGACACATATACATCACACAGTCATACATACACATATGCATCAGTCATACATACATACACATGTGTATCACACAGTCATACACACACATGTGCATCACAGTCATACACTCGCATATGCATCACAAAGTCATACATACACACATATATGCATCACACAGTCATAGATACTTACACATATACATCACACAGACATACATATATACACATATGCATCCATCATACATACACACACATGTGCATCACAGTCATACACACACATATGCGTCACACAGTAATACATACATACACATATGCATCACACAGTCATATATACATTCACATATGCATCAGTCATATATACACACACATGTGTATCACACAGTCAAACACACACATGTATATCACACAGTCATAAATACATACACACATATGCATCACATAGTCATACATACAAAAATTATTTGTAGCTCAAGGAAGTTGCCCAACCTTACCCAGGGCAGCTAACTAGAGACATAGGAAGAAAATCGAGAGAATTGATATGTTTTTTCATGTTCATACATTTTTTCTTGTATTTTATTTGAATTAGGATTTTATGTAGCCAAAGCTGGCCTTGAACTCCCTATGTAGCTGCGGATGGCCTTGAACTCCTGACCTTCTTGCCTCTACCTTATCAATGCTGGAACTACAGTCTGGTTTGTGCAGTGCTAAAGATGGTGCTTATTCTCTGCAGGCGAGGGTGAACACAGAGGTTGGGAGAACATAGAAATAGATTCCCAACCTCAAAACACTTCTTCCTGGAGCCTTCACACCAGAAGTCCCACTGTGAGCATGCAGATCCTCTTTTTTTTCCCAAAAAAATTCTTTGCTCAAAAATCTTTCTATTAAGAAACAGCTTCTAGGGGTGGAGACATAGACAGCGCAGAGGTTACAAGCAAAGGTCGCTCTTCTGAAGGGGCTGGCTTCACGCAGCAGCTCACAACTGTCTGTAACTCCTGCTCCACATTATTCAATGCCCTTTTCTGGTGTCCTTAGGCACTGCCTGCTCATGGTTCACAGACCAAAAAAAAAAAAAAAAAAAAAAAAAAAAAATACAAATAAAATAATAAAATAATCGTTCTAAGCTTCTAAGGCTGGGCATAATTCAGTTGGCAGATTACTTGCCTAGCATGGACCAAGCTTAGGATTTGAACCCTAAAACCGTGCACACTGGTACATATCTATAATCTCAACACAGAGGGAGATGCAGGGAGAAGAACTGGGAGTGGAAGATCGCCCGTAGCTACATTGTGAGCTCAAGAGAAGCCTGGCTATGTGATACACAAGAAAGAGAGAGAGAGAGAGAGAGAGAGAGAGAGAGAGAGAGAGAGAGAGAGAGAGAGGGAGAGGGAGAGGGAGAGGGAGAGGGAGAGGGAGAGGGAGAGGGAGAGGGAGAGGGAGAGGGAGAGAAGAGAAGAGAAGAGAAGAGAGGAGGAGGAAAGGAGGGAGAGAGGGAGGGAGGGCAGGAGGGAGGCAGGGAGGGAGGGAAAGACACAGAGAGAGAAAGAGAGAGGGAGAAGGAAAGAGAGTGAGCTTGCAAAAACCGTGTTTCATTGTCAGGGGGATTCTTTACTCCCTAAAATTAAAACTGACAACTGAGCAGCTGAATGCCTCGGAGATGGTCTTACACCTACAAAGCACAGGAGCAGAGTGGCGAGGCTGCGTGCCCTTTGGGACAGGCCTGGGAGTGGGCTAACATGCTGGGGGGCAGGGCAGAAGAGAAATCTTTTTCTTTATTTCCCTGGAGACAGCAGTCAGAGACAGGAATGAAAGGTGACAAGCCCAGGTGGCAGGTGGCAGATTAGCTTTGATCCAGGGATCCAGCAGGACTAGGGGATTCACCTAGTGACAGCCCCTGGGCAGTGACTAGTACCAAATGCCAGCTAGGGTCGTTGCTATGTCAACAGGAGATGGGGGGTGGACTTGGAGCTGGGACAGGAATGAATAAGGACTCCAATGGGCGGGGCCTCCATGCCTCCCTCATTTAGAAAACTCAACATTCACTTGGAAGCTGATCAGAAACTGCCCTCCCACTAGATACAGACCCTTCCTGAATTAGTCCTTGTGGCCTAGGAACCATATTTCCCGATTAAGGTTTTCATGGCCAGTACAGTTCCCTGAGACTCTCCATATGGGAAAGGAAATCTCCCTGGACCTATGAGTTGAATATCAGAAATGTCCTATGCTCACCCAGCTGTCTACTCTCCAGCCCCTGGCCCCACGCTATAGAGATTTCTGCACGACACAACAATTCCAAAGCATTACTCCTTGGGACTCCAGTTGATCCAGGTTCTAGTCAACATCTTCCCTAAGTCATCTCTGCACTTATGGACCATGTAAAATACATGTGTGTAAATTACAACTGAGGTCAGACAGTCCCCCGGCCAGGGCCCGGCTCTGTTCACATGTCTACAGCTCTGTCTTTGTCGTGTTTCTCCGCCTCCCCTCCCTGAGTCGTTCTTTAAACCACATTTAACTGTCCTAAGAAACACAGCAAAGGGGCCGAGGAAATGGCTCAGCGGGTAAGATACCTGCCACACAAGCCCTAGGACTGAGTTGGGATTCCCCAGAACCTACATAAACGTAAAGTACAGAGGACAGTCTGCAGCACAAGTCCCAAGAAGACAGGGACAAGAAAGTCGCAATCCTAGCTGAGCCAGTGAGCTCCGGGCTCACTGAGAGAGCCTGCCTCAAAAACTATGGTGCAGAGCATTGGAAGAAGACATTTGCCACTGACCCTGGTGTCCACAAGCACATGTACATATATCCACACCATATGCACCCATATACACATGAATACATACACACACACACACACACACACACACACACACACACACACGCACACACACACACACACATACACAAAGAGAAAGAAGGAGGAGGAGCCAGAAGCAGTGGTGGCTTCGCTGAAATGAGATCACTGAAGAGGCTGAGGCAGGGGAATTACTGAGAGCTTGAGGCAGTCTTGGGCTACACAGTAAGTTCCAGTCTAGCCTGGGCTATATTACAAGACCCTGTCCCAAAAGGCAAAAGGAGTAGGAAAAAAAAAAGGAAAGGAAAGGAGACTCGTGCTCACATCTACTTTGCTTCTTTTGCCAGAGTCAGTATGAGAGCCAGTCTACGGCAGGCAAATTAGGCCACTACTTAATGGCCTGGAATTCCAATTAAAGGAAGGAGCCATTACAGACTTTATGAGGCTGCCTGGCAGTGGGGAGGAGTGTCTGACCCAATCTCAGATCCCAGAATGGCTACCTTAAGAGGGAAAGCAATTGCCTATCAGATTGACCATGGGCAAGAGGAAGCTGTAAACTACTGGGAGACCGGCTCGTTAAAATGGTAATGCTCCCAGCCCCACTAGTGTGCTCCGTGAAAGTGGAACTTAGAGCAACCAGGAAGCCAAGCATTTCCTCCCCTCACTCTGTCTAACTGTTGTCATCTTATGCACAGACACATGATGAGAACCCCTACAGCCAGACTCTACTCTGGAGTGTGTGTGTGTGTGTGTGTGTGTGTGTGTGTGTGCCACACTCCAGTCCCCGGCAAGGAGACACAACGCCTGATGTTATCAGGTAGAAACATGGAGGAGGATCAGCGGGCCTGTCTCATTCCCCGCATCTCCCAATTCCTTTGAGACACCTAGAAATGCCTCAAGAAAACCCCGTGATGTGGAGGGGGAAAAGGAAGGGAAGCTGGGAGGGTGGGCGGCTAGCTGGTGTGGAGGTATCGAGGTTCAGCTTCGGAAGGGTCAACCAAGTGGCAGAGCTCCAGCAGAACCCAGCTGAGTCGTGAGCTGTCATTGTCTTAGAGGTCAACTTTCCCTCTGCCGATCTGTCATTCTAACTCTGTACCCTACAGCTGATCTCCTGAGAAGGCGTGGGATCAGATTATAGAGACTATGTATGGGACTGAACAATAAATATAGAGCAAAGAAAGCATAAATTCAACACACACACACACACACACACCATTATCAAATTAATATCCAAAGTCGGAATGACAGTAGCCATTCTTGACCTCTTCAAATCTCTCCTTTATTCACTCTTTTAACAAGTGTTTATTGATGTCCTATTATGCACCAGGCATTGTGCAGAGAGCTGGCAGTATAATAGTGGAACATTCTATCCTCGCCACCCAAGGCTCTCGCTGACAATGGTCTTGGATTAAGTTCTGTACAATCAGATTCTGAGATGAGAAATTTTATGTGGAAGTTTTACATGGGAGAATTCTCAGGAGATCAGCTGTTGGGCACAGAATTGGAAAGACGAATTGGCAGGCAGGAAGCTGGCCTGTCATGCAATTACAACTCACGACTCAGGCGGGTTCTACAAGGGCTCCCCAACTTGGCTGGCCCTTCAGCATTGCCTGAAGTTGCCTTGGTCTCTCCACAGCAGCCAGCTGCCTGTCACACAAGCACTTGTCAGGGAGAATGCGACCTTGGACGAGGCAGTCCTGTCTCTAAGGGCAAGTCCAGGGCAGAGCTGTGAACCACAGGAAGGGGTATTTTTATAGCTGTATCAGCTTTGAGAACAGCATCTGTGCAGAAAAAGAAAAAGCATCTGTGCTAAAGCTAGGCCTCTCCTCTTCTCTGCCCTCCGTGTGGTCCCACCCAAGGTAGTCTTCTGTTCTAGTCACTTAATTGTCCTGAAACCCTAAATCACTTCTGGAATAACATTTGATTTCCCAGGAACAGACTGTGAAAATCTTCAAAAATACCTATAACAATTTTCTTCTATAGCTCAGGATGATAAAGCAAGCCTGTAAGGCCAGCAACATTCAGGAGAATCAGAAAGTCGAGATTATCCTTAGCTGCAGACAGTTGTGGTGAGTCTGGGCTACATAAGACCCTGTCTCAAAATTATTTTAAAGATGTATTTTAGTTGCAGTGTATGTGTCTGTGTGTGTGTGTGTATGTGTGTGTGTGTGTGTGTGTGTGTGTGTGTGCGTGTGTGTGCGCGCGCGCGCATGCTCGCATGCACATGCCCAGAAGGCCAGTAGGGCATCAGATACCCTGGAACTGGAGTTCCAGGCACTTGTGAGCCAACCAACATGGGTGCTGGAAACTGAACTTAGGGCTTTGGCAAGAGCAGCAAGTCCTCAGTGCTGAGCCATCTCTCCACCTCCAAAAGAGATGCTAACTGTAACAAGAAAATGTCATAAATGTGAGAGGAGTGGGGAGACATAGAAGGAGCTGGAGGGGGAGAGAACTGAGTGGAAATAATATAAATACAGTACTTATGTCTGAAATTCTCAAATGGAAATAATGTTTTCTCTTCATTTCCTTGATATTTATATTTTTAATACCTTCATTCTAAATCCTCTAGATTTTCACTCTAAAACTAAATAGCCTGAAAGTTTAGCGCCTACATTTCTATTCACTAGTTACTAGCTCAGTTCTGGGCGGTACTATTTTTAGTTTCCAGATGTTAACAAGGTAAAGTCCAGAGACAAATAGTGCTCAAAGGATCCCTCAGGGCCCAGGGAGGACTCAGGGTTCTTCAGCTCACCTAAAGTGTCACTGTGTTTGGGAAAAAATAGACAGCTGAGTCACCTTTGATGCACATTACAAGTCAGCTAATCCTGTGCCCACAGCAATGACATTAGCACCAAGCCCGTGCCCATGTGGTAACATCATCAGCACCAAGCCTGTGCCCACAACAGTGACATCATCAACACCAAGCTTGTACCGACGTGGTGACATCATCAGCAAGCCTGTGCCCATGTGCTGATATCATCAGTAAGCCTGTGGCCATGTTGGTGATATCATCAGCACCAAGCCTGTGCCCACAGCATCATCAATACCATAATCTTCAGCAACATCATTGCAAAGTGGCAAGTTTGCTCCAACTTGTATGTGATGCATTGAAATAACTTTTATTTCACTTCCTGTTTTATTTTATTTTCATTGTTGTTTACTTCAGTTTCCCATCTGCTGTACATTTAACAATCTTAAGGAAATGACAAAGGAAGTTCTATAACCAACATAGATAGACTGGGAATCCTGCACCAAAAGGTAAAGTTGGGGGCCAGGAAGATGTCTCAGAGGGTAGAGGTGTTTGTTACCAAGCCTGACAACTTGAGTTTGGTGCCTAGGGCCCACAGAGAGAAAAGAGAGAACCCATGGTGAACACAGTGGCACGCACACACACACACACACACACACACACACATGCTAAATAAATAAAAAGGCTTCTAAGAGGTGAGGCTGGAGGATGTCATAAGCAATGCAGGATGAAGTGTGAGACCACCTTCTCACAGCCGCTGTGGCTCTGTTGACCTGGTAAACCCATGCTTCTCACGGCCCTCATAGAGGACTAAAGAGATCTCAAGTGTGGAAGAGGTCTATGATATGCATAAAATAAAAAAATAGGGGCTGAGAAGATAGCTCAATCAGTAAAGCCCTTGCTTTGCATGCTTAAGGTCCAGAGTGTGAACCCCAAAACTCATGTTCAAGAAAGAAGAGGAGAGGAGACAGAGGAAAGAAGGGGAGGGGAGGGGAGGGGAGGGGAGGGGAGGGGAGGAGAGGGGAGGAGAGGGGAGGGGAGGAGAGGGGAGGAGAGGGGAGGGGAGGGGAGGAGATGGGAGGGGAGGGGAGGAGAGGAGTGGAGAGGAGAGGAGAGGAGGAGGAGGAAGAACAAGAAGAACAAGAAGAAGAACAAGAAACAGAAGAAGAGGAAGGGGAGGAGGAGATTTATGCACCTGTAATCCCAGAGCTGTGGAGGAGGTGGGCACAGGCCAATCCCTGGGCACTGACTGACCAGGCAGCCGAGCCAAGTTGGCAAGTTCCAGACCAACAAGAAACTGTCTCATTTTTTTTTAAACAGTGGAGAATAATAACCAAAATTTTCCTTTGTCCCACACAAGAACAGGCATGCATGTATACACATACACACACACACACACACACACAGAGAGAGAGAGAGAGAGAGAGAATGATCAGACAGTTCTGTTGCTTTCCACCTCAAAAATCTAATGTTGGAAAGAAAACAGAACATTCAAAATTCAACATCTCTCTGTGCTTCTGAAAAATGAAGTCAAGAGTCCTGGGCATGAGCCAGACAGAGGTGGCGTACGCCTTTAATCCCAGCACTTGGGAAGCAGAGGCAGGAGGATTTCTGAGTTCGAGGCCAGCCTGGTCTACAGAGTGAGTTCCAGGACAGCCAGGGCTACACAGAGAAACCCTGCCTCAAAAAAAAAAAAAAAAAAAAAAAAAAAAAAGAGTCCTGGCCATGCTTGAAGGAGCTCAGCGCTGGAACTTTGACACAGCACCGCAGTACTAATCATTCCCGAAGAAAGCCGTGACTCCACACTAACTTGGGTGAAAGGGGAACTAGTCCTAGTGCTAACCTGCATATTTCATGTGTGTTTGGGGTCTTTTTAAAACTAGTGTCAGATGGCATTGTATGGGTTCACATGTACTATATGGTATTCTGCAGGGTATACATGTGTATACCCTGTAAAACACCTATGTAGCTAATTACCAAACTCATTATATCACACACTGTCAGGCAACCACAGTTACTCATGGTTTATTCTATTTTTGAAAAGTATAAAGAGATTGGGTTTCTGAACTGTCCTCCAAGAGACAGTAGACCTGGCCTGTGAGGGGTACAGAGATGGAGCACAGGCCCTTCACGGCCAAGATCATCTACGCTGTATACAGAGTGGGACAAGTCCTAGTCACCACATAGAAATAATAAGGAAGCTTATCTCTCCTCAGACGCACCTCAGATGGAGGTGAAAAGCCTCCATGAGGCCCCCAAGTTGTAGAGTTGAGGTTTCCACAGTTTGTGGGGATAGGTTTTCACTACCTCTGTTAATGAGAATCCCCAACCAGAGGGTTCAAAGTGGCATTTTAAAACTATGCGTGAGGAGTTGCAGAGATGGCTCGGTGAATAGGATACCCAAGGTGCACAAAAGACTGGAGTTCACATCCCCAGAACCCAAGGTGGGAATAAGCACAGACTTGTAATTCCAGCACTTGAGAGCCAGAGACAGGGGATCCCAGGAACGAGCTGGATTAGATTACACTGCCTGCAATGGTGAGCTCTGGGTTCAGTTGAGGGGCCAACCCTGCCTTAAGGAACTGGATGGAGAACACCAAGGAAGATTCGCAGCATCAGCGTGAAGCCTCCACACACACCCATGAGAGAAAAAGAGGCATGATTGACTTAGCTGGTTGGGAGCACAACACATCTGAAAAGTTTCTCCATTGTCTGCTTCAAGGCGTGTCATAAGCCCAGCTTACAAGCTGACCACAATGAGGTTCAAGCTGACTCCCACCCATTAGACAGGTCTTTCCCTCTTCCGAAGGTCTAGTGTGGCTTAGGGTCTCTACAACCAAATTCTTGGAATCATATTCATCCTCTGTGCCTGACAAACGCTAACTGTTGCTTAAAGCATGGTGTGCAGACATGTGTGTGCACATGTTTATACATGTGTGAGAGTGTGTGGATACATGCAGAGGCCAGAAGTTAAAATCTGCTATCCTTCTCATCAATGCTCCACCTTATTTCATTAAATGGGGTCTCTCACTGTCTAGGAGCTCCCTGATTTGACCAGACTGGATAGCCAGGGAACCCCAGGAATCCTCCTGTGCCCCCCTCTTCAGTTCTGGGACAGCACACATATACCATCACATACAGCTTTTATTATATAGGTAATGAGGATCCGAACTCAGATCCTCAGATCTACATGACAAGCACTTCACCAATTAAGCCTTCTACCCATTCCTTAATTAAATCTTTGAAAAAATATTGAGAAGCTGGAGAATGACTCAGCAGTCCAGAGCACTGGCAGCTCCTCCAGAGGACTCTTGTTCACACCCCAGACCCACATGATTGCTCACAACCCTCTGTTACTCCAGTCCTGGGGAATTCAACACTTTCTTCTGGCCTCTGTGGGCACCAGGCATGCATTGGTGTACAGACACCCATGCAGTCAAATGCAAGTACACATAATCAACATCAACATCATCATTATCATCAACATCATCATCATCATCAAATGATTTATTTAAATGTATCAGTCAGTTTTCCTCTTAGGTATCTTCAGAACAAACACAAAGCTAACTAAGTAGCTACACCAACCCCCCAACATTCTTCAAGTAATACCTAGGCTTGCTGAGATCAGATTTGATGAAAGAATATAAAATTTACATGAAAACCATAAGCTTAAATATTGGGAATATGCCTATGAAACAACCCAGTTTGTCCAGGACCAGCCTGGTTCTACCTACTAAAGCCCAGGGGATGCCAGCTAACTGCCCTGGGCTCCCTATTCGCTTCCCAGAGTATCTGTTTAGCTAGTAAATTACAAAGTCACCTTAATTATAACAGGTAAATGGAGACATTTTGTATCTCACAAGCTATGATTTACAAGGAAAACAAATCACAAAAGAAATATTACCTAGCAACACAGCCTCAAAAATGTAGGAAACAAAACAATTACAAGGAGAACTGGATAATGCCAGTCAAGTGGAATTTCTTCACATGCCTCACTTAGCAAATTATAGATGAATGAAACAGAAAAATAGGAAAGATAAATAGGTTTTAATTAACACAATTAAAATACTATATATATGTATATATAATTGAAATACTATATATAATTAAAAGTTAGGTATTATAAATTTAAATAATATATATACAATTGAAATTTTATATATGTATATATACATATATATAATTAAAAGTTAGGTATCTATACTTACAAAGAAAGGCTCTTAACAAGTATCAGAGAAACATCATCTTACAAGTGATTTCTGATAACTGAGCAATAAATAAGGAAAAAGAAACAAAAACAGAAAGGAAAAAAACCTTCTGGAAATTGAAAAACACACCAGTAAATCACACTGCTGATAAAAGAATTCTATAAAGTATTTAGACTGCGTGATGGGAAACTGCCTATCCATATTAGTAGTTTATGAATGAAACAGTCAAGATGCATTACCAGCTGTGAATGTATCCACAGTCAGGTGGCTTTGCTTGTACCTTCCTTACCTAAACAAAGAACTCCATCACACATTATAGAGGCCTTGCATACTACAGTGTTTCTAACTGCCCTGTGCCCTCCTGGGATGGATAGTTCTAATTATCAACACAACAGGAAGTACAATCACCTGGGAAGCTACATGGTAAAGGACCGTCCAGGTGAGTTCAGCCTGCAGGCATGTCATGGCTGTCTTCATTGACTTGCAGGCTGCACCATCCGCTGGGTTTGGATACTGAACTGTCTAAGAATACAGAAGGCAAGCTAAGCAGACGCATGCACGAATGCATGCATGGCTTTCTCTGCTCTTGACTGATGTGACGTGACTAGCCACTTCAGGCTCCCACCTTAACTCCCCCACACTGACCACTGTAACCTGGAATTCTGAGCCAAATGAACCCTGGCTCCCCTAAGCTACCTCTGTCAGGGTATTTTATTACAGCAACGGAAAAAAAAAAAAACACTTCCTCACTATGATTTAAAAATCTCGAGATATAATTGCCTTCTCATTGCCTTCTCATATTTGCTTTCCAATACACAGTTCCTGACACATAGCTGACACTCATAATTGGTTTTCTGAACGGTAACATTCTAAAGAAAAAGAAATATCCTGAAAGACTAAATATCTGCCAAATAATGCAGTATAATAAGTGTATATCAACATTCAATACCCCAGAGCACTCAATGTACCAGCTATAACCAGACCCAAGGTGTGAGCAGAAAGCCACTCTTGGCCCCACCCCCATCTCCTTTCAAAGCTATCTAGTGACAAGATGCCCCGCCCCCCATCATGAGAAACACTGAGCGGCAAGTTGGCAGCTCCTGCTCAGTAAAACACTTTCTCAGGCCAAAACATGGTGCCTGTGATCACAGCACTTGGGAGGCAGAGGCAGGAAGGCTGAGCTCGAGACCAGCATGGTTACAGAGTAAGGCTTTGTCCTTTAAGATGCTGTTGTGAATCTGGAAGATGCGTCTCCATAAGATGCTTGATTGATTTCACCGTCAAGGGAAGTATACATTCTACAAAGCTTGGGAATGAACCAGTAACAGGAAGCCACCATCCATAAGCAACCAGCAGATTACGTCAGGAAGGTTCAGTCCGTTCTTTAAGAAGAGGTGGCAGCATGCAGGAAGCCTTGAGCTCACCATACAGTCAGCAACAGGACTTTCCACAGATCATCTGGAAGAAGATTATAAGAAATTGACCGTGCTATGAGGAAGAGAATGGGCTCCTTTAAGCGGAGGGTGGGGGAGGGCTTGTGCGGGGAGCTCCTGGAGGACTGAGGAGGTGGTGGCAGATGAGACACATAGAAACAGCTAACGTACAACCATAGCTCCAAAGCAACTTCTACCAATGAAGAAAACAGGCAAGAGGGAAATTTACAGCTGAATGTGGGGTGTCGGGGAGCATAATGGGCTTGAAGAAGCATGTTCACGACAGCCCTAAGAAATGAGTCTGAACAACAGATGTTCCTCTAAAGAAGAAATAGAAAAAGAAATGGAACTTTATTGGATTCTTAACACACAGTTGCACCCACTGGGAGAAACCAACTCCCCCAAAATCTTCACGTGGACAGCAAACACAATAATGAATGTTAAATTCGCAGTTCGTAGAGAGCATCCAGGGTCTGGATGCTGTAAGCAAACAAAAATCCCTGCATTATCAGGGGAACATTTCAGAGCTTTGTATAAAAGCAAAGAATACTTAACTCTGTTCATTTTTTTTAATTTTTGATGACTGTTTTTGTGCATATTGATGCTACAAGGAGCTGTGTGGATTCTATAAGTAAATGCTTCTCTCCATGTCTTGCATTCCCAAGACAAGTCATGTGTCTTAGTGATCTTGATGACTATTATATTTTGGGTGAGAGAGGTTCAAGTCCACAGCTGAAACCATGTCCTGGTACTGATGAGTCATGAGTCCTCATGATGATGAGGACTCTCACCTTATCAATGGATTAATCCATGGATGGACTTATAAAAGTATTGAGAGACATTATTGAGAGGACATGGAAACAGAGAGGTGAAACCTGATTGGAGGGAGTGGGGCATGTCCTTCAAGGGCCTGTCCTCACTCCCTGGCCATCTCCATGTCCTGGCCACCATGAGTGAAACAACCCTGCTCCACCATGCCAACCACCACAATCGGTCCATCATGATGCTCTGCCTCATGCAGACCCACAGAATGGATTCAGCCATCCACGGACCAAGATCATGAGCTAAGTAAGTTGTGATGGGTAATACTGTCAATGTGACCAGATCTAGAATCACCTAAGAGACAAGCCTCTGGGCCTGATAATGCCCAACAGGGATTATCTCATTAACTGGAGTGAAAAGACCCACCCTGGATGTTGGTGGCACCACTCCATAACCTAGGGTCCTGGGCTACATTACAAAGAGAAGTAATCTGGACAACAGCATTCAGATTGTTCTGCTTCCTGACTGTAGACGCAGTGAAACCAGCTGCTGCCAGCTGCTGCCATCAGGAATTCCTCACCAGGGTGAACTGTGCCTTCAAACTATGAGGAAAAACAAAAACAAAAAACACCAAAAACACAAAAGCCAAAATCCTCCTCCCTTAAGTTGCCTTTGTCAGGGTATTTTATTACAATAAGAGAAAAAGTAATTTTCATCCCTTAGATTTGTTGGTTGGTTTGTTTCAGGTATTTGACCTTTCATCAGAGTCACACAAGCTAGAAAGATTGAGAGACCCAGACCTGGTTCCTTGGCTTTGGTTGGTTTCTGAGTCAGAGTCTCATGAAAGAGTCTAAGCCAGCCTTGAATCTCTTATGAAGCCCAGAATGCACTTGAAATCCTCCTGTCTCTGTCTCCCAAACAACTAAGACTACAGGCCTGTGCCACTAAACCCAGAGAGTAGATTCTATTTAGAGACCTAGTAGATGTGCCTGCAAAGCTGTCTTGAGAAAATAAATGTCTCCAGAAAGATAAAGGGATTCCAGCAAGATCAAGGGAAATAACCCAGAAAGTATATGTTCACTGGCCAAAACAAGCCCATAATTCAGACAGGTTCCGTGGAAAGAAATAAAATCATTTTTAACATGTATTAATTTATTAGGGTGGAACACATCCTTGGAGATCAACAGAAAACTTGCAACAGTTGCTTTTCTCCCCCCACCACACGGCTCTCAAAGACTGAACTCAAGTCTTAGGCTCAACAGCAAGAGCCCTCGCCCACCGCACCATCCCCATGGCCCTAGAAGCTCATTTTTGCCATGAGTCCCTTTTGAGAGCCCTATATAATAAAGGAGAAATAGAATCCCGGTTTATGATTTCCAACGTGAGGTCATAAAGCCAGACAGCACAACTCCATGTCTTTTCCAGGCTTGAGCCAAATACAGTCTCTTGACTGATTGATTCTCCTGGCTCAGCTCAGATCCATTGATCCAATCGTCCTTGCTGTCACATCCCAGAAAGACTGTTTAAACTTCCAAGATACCTGGTGTACAGACCCTAATCCCTTCACAGTCCACGTCTGCACCTTGTTTCAGCATCTTTTGCCCAGTGCAGGTACAGAGCAAACTCCCCAGGAGCTAAATGGTATCTGACACCTGAAAAAGTCATCCAGCAAACCTAAACAGCACAGAGGGTCAGAGGCAGATCCAACTCCTTACAAGCCAGCACCCTGCTCACATTCACTGTAGCCAACACGAGATCATAGGCCCAAGTTCCAGTCAAGTACATTATGTATAGTACAAAGTCATTAAGACCAAAGAGATTGTAGTTTCCTTAAGAGGGGCATTTAATCTCCACCCCTAGAAACACAGCACAGTTCCTTCAAGTCTACACAAAAATCTCCCTGGGAGGTCTTCAGGCTGGCTTGAGTTTGACCTAGTTAAGGGTTTCCTCACAGCCAGCCCTGAGAAGGAGGTTTATGTCCAAGAGATTTATGGATGGAGTGCTCCCAGGAGACACCTGTAAAAGGGTAAGACAAGAAGACTGATGAGGAGCAGAAATCGTGCAATATGAAACTCTCCAGTGAAGTCT
The DNA here is from genome assembly GCF_947179515.1 of Apodemus sylvaticus. Classification (NCBI taxonomy): domain Eukaryota; kingdom Metazoa; phylum Chordata; class Mammalia; order Rodentia; family Muridae; genus Apodemus; species Apodemus sylvaticus. The sequence continues at coordinate 10,320,972 of NC_067478.1, read as the reverse complement.
AGCCTTGACCCAATCTTTCAGGCAGTCCTCAAGGCATGAATGGCACCAGGGGTCTGTCTGACACTGAGCCAGACGATGAGGGATTTGTAAGTCCCCTCCTATGAAGCACCTACCAGTCAATGGTTGCTATCTGCTGCTCCAACCTAAGAGACAGGACTCCTGTGATCTACCATCGGCAATCAAGACCCAACCCTGAGCCACAGCACACCACGGCTGGACATCCAAATCTCACCAATAAATAAAGCCCGGGACTCTGGAGAGAATATCAACACCATCACCACTTGCCGTTTTCCCCGAACGGGGCTGCACACAGAGATGGCCTTGACATCCATCTTTCAGGGAAATTCAGTGGAACGCAGGATGAATTTTTGCTTTTTCAGCAGCCAAAAAGGATTATCTAGCATCTAAGGGCCATGCTGAGAGATGATGTTTTGAGAGAACGCGTTGAATTGATACCTCAGAGGACTTCTTACAAAGGCATGATTTATACATCACAAGACAAAGAGGATTTATATAAAAGAAAATGGATTCCTTTTCTGAACTGTTTTGAGAAAGACAGATGGCTTCCTGTAAACTGCAGTTCCGTGTCTGTGAGCTGAGTGTTACCAGAAAATTACTAAGGTAACGCTGCCCCTGGGACCTGCTACACCATCCTCACCGCCACCCACGCTGCGTGTGGGGGCATGTGGATGTGGGTGTGAAAGGGGCCACAGAAACAGTTACCTAATCAGACTGATGCCTGCCACTGACTGCCCTCCTGGGGGAAACTCATATTATCCAAACGGCACAGTTAATAGCCAAAAAGGACATTTTTAGCTCATTAAATAGTACAGTAATTGCTGCTCCTCCGGCTACTGCTGTTGGCACATTTGCCGGCCCAATTCTTCCTAGAAAAGAACTGCTTTTACATTTTCTTCGGTGGTATAGCCCCAGTAAGTTGTCTGTGCCCCTGAAAACAAGCCTTGGCACAGGCTCCTCTAAGCAAACCTGATTAAACTCACTGAGGGCTGGCAGGGTTGCTCGGTAGGTAGACACTTGCCGCCAAACCTGAGGACTGGCGTGAGATCTCCAGAACTACGTGGTGAAAATAAAAAAGACTCCTGCACGCTGCCCTCTGACCTCCACATGCACACCACTGCAAAAAATGTGCATGAACGCACACATGCACCCCACTGCAAAAACATGCCTGAGTGCACGCATGCACCCCGCTTCAAAAAACGTGTGTAAGTGCACACATGCACAAACACATAGATAAACTGAACTCATTGGGTCATTAAAAAAAAACATGAAAGTGGAAAGAGGATAGTTGGGAAGAGGAGAGGATAGAAGCAATGGAAGGAGGAGAGAGAGTACTCAGGAGTGAACATGATCAAAAACATTTTTTAACATTTGTGAATGTCATAATGAAACCCATTATCATGTATAGTATGTGCCAATATTAATTTTTTAAAACAACCAGTCACCAAAGGTCTGCTCTTACCTATATGCAATCTCATTATATAGATCATTCTCCAGACTTCAGACAGCTTGACTGACTCCCTGTCTCCATCTTTATGCTAGCTATCATATATCTGTATGATGGAGAAAATATCAAGGAGTGTAAGATGTGTAGAAATGTGGATGCAGTTAAGACTGCCTGATGCTTGTGGGCCTTCCAAGTCCTTGACCACAAGGTGACTGGAAATTGTCAAAGACAATTTAAATAGTCAAAGACAAGATAAATAGTCAGATGGTGAGTTGGGGGGAACTATCCCTGAGGAATAAAAAGCAGCAGCCCCCAGGGAAACCTGGGAAACTGAAAAGCCTTTGAAGCACCATGCCACAGAATCAGCATTCAGCTCAAAGACTGATGCATCCACACAACAGCTCTGAAGACGCTCTGTGTCATTTAATCCTTAAATCGCTCTCCCCTGGCGGAACAATGACAAGCATAGGGAGGGCTCTGGTGGGATTTCGGTCCCCAGCTGTGTGAGTGAGATGACCCTCCTTTAATTCTAGGGAACAGAATTCTAGGGAAGCAGAGACAAAGAGTCCCCTTCTGGAGCAGTGGCTAGCTACAGTAGCTAGATTAGGAAGCTTTGGGGTGGGCTGAATACAGAGGGTTCAGAGGGAGGGATGGAGGAAGACGTCTCCTCATGTCTATGTATCTGTGTCCGTGTCTGTGTCTAGACAGATGATGATTGATAGATACATACATACATAGATATATAGATACATACATAAACATATAGATACATACATAGCTACATAGATACATACATAGCTACATAGATCTATGTGTCTGTGTGCGTGTCTGTGTCTAGACAGATGATGATTGATAGATAGATATATACATACATACATACATAGACATATAGATACATACATAGATACATACATAGACATATACATACATAGCTACATAGATACATAGATACATAGATCTATGTGTGTCTCTTTTTCTCACATGCACATACACACACACACAGAGAGAGAGAGAGAGAGAAGCAAGCAAATGAATGTAATTTCTTTAAATGTTTTTAAAATTTTAACTCACGTGTCCTTCAGTTCTATGCCATTTGTCTATGTCCCAATACCTGGGTCATGGTGGCCACTCATTAACCACTACTGTGACCATAGTTCAGTGACCCTTTTTTCAAATGCCTCATACAGATAGGTAACTTATCAAAATCTACCCACCCAGTGCCAGATTTTTCCTTCAAAGTTACGTGAGAAGCTAAAGCCCCTTGGATTAGGAAAGGACAGTGACTCCTAAACGTCTATCGCTGTGGGGAGAATACCTGAGAACAACGTCCAGGCTCACAGTTCAGAGGGTCCATGATGGCTCAGACCCAACATCTGGGGCTTGTGGCAAAGCAGAAGCTCTGGGCACAGCAGAATAACACTGTCACTACATGGTGGCCTAGAGGAAGAGAACAAGAGGCAGGCCAGCACACCGCTACCCCTGTCTGTCAAGGGCAAACCCTAGGATCTACCTTCTTTCACCAAGCACCACCTCCTCAAGCCTTTATCACGATTCAACAGCACCAACAGGGAGCAAAACCTTTCACCACACAAACTACAGGGATCCATTTAAGATCCAGGGTTTTTTCCCTTTAGGAAGTGTTTATCTCTGCTGGAACATAACTAAAAACAGAGAACTCTCTAACTAACACAATTGCAAATCGCCGGACAGAACTCAAGCTCAAGAATGGAAATTTAGAAAACAATTCTATCTACAGATCATCAAAAATGATGATACCTTTAGATCTGGAGAGATGGCTCAGTGGTTAAGAGCACTGGCTGTTCTTGCAAAGGGCCTGGGTTCAAGTCCCAGCACCCCCCACATGGCATCTCACAACCATCTGTAACTCCTGTTCTGGTGGATCCAATCCCCTTTTCTGGCCTCCTCAGCATGAGGCATGCACAAACATACATGCTGGGACAACACACACACTGCTATTATTCTGTGATAATGGTGGTGGTGATGATGATGGTAATGATGGTGGTGTTTGTGGTGCTGATGATGGTGATGGTGATGATGGTGGTGGTGGTGGTAGTGATGATGATGATAACGGTGATAAAGAGACTCAATAACAAACTAACAACCAAGTAGGCAGAAGACTTTGCCCCTAAGAACTAAGACATTATTAACAGTTATCAAAGAAAATATGAATAGGAAAAACACCCCATGAGTATGGATTTAAAAAAGTTTCATACTTTTACCATGTTGATAATGCCTAAAGAAGGTTACAAAGTCAATATAACACCTATTGATAAAATACTTTTATTTTTGTTTTGGATTAGGAGGATGGGGGGATTTTTGTTACTATTTCATTTTGTTTTTCAGACAGGGTTTTAGTCTGTTCCCAAGGCTGATCTATAACTCACTATGTAGCCAAGGCTGGTTTCAAACTCATAGCAATTTTCCTGAGTCAACACCCAAGTGCTGAGTTACCGGCACGAGCCACCATGCCCCTTTTGTGGAAGCAAAACAGAAGCTCATCCCAAAACTTGCATGGATTCTCGAGGGAACCTGAACAGGCAAAATAATCTTTCAAAGGAAGTAAGTTAGAGATCTCAAGCTCATTTCAAAACTTACCACAAATCCACAATAATCAAAACATCCACACTCGGTATAGAGAGGATGCTTGAACAAATGCAGTAGAAGGGGACTCAGAAGGGGGCTCAGAAATGAACCCCTATATATGATGAACAAATGCCTTCTTTTTTTTTTTTTTTTTTTTTGCAGTCCTGGGACTTGAACCCAGGGCCTGTGTGTGCAGCACACATTGGTGAGCCCCATCTCCAGCCCCTAATCAAATGTTTGTTGACAAAAGTCCCAAGGTATCCAAGGACTAAAATCAGACACTTGCCTTACAATACACAGGAAATTACCTCAAAGTGAACCAAAGATCTAAACACGAGAGTTACAAGCACTGCATTCTTACAGCAGAGCAAAGCGGTAAGTAAGTTCCTCAGCTTTGACTCGGCTGTGGTTTCCTAGGAACCAAAGGAGCAGCCAATGAGAGAGGAGAGTAAATAGTTTACAATTCACCAAAACTAAAACTTTTTATATCAACGGACAGTGAGTGAGAACAGGGCCAGATCCAAGGGAGTGTTTGCAAGCCTTATGACTGACAGACAGCGAGTGTTCAGAACACAATGAACACACACAGGACAACAGCAAACACACAACTCGTTGTTGTTGTTATTCTTGCTCTTGATTGGCACAGTCTCACGTAGCCCAGGCTGGCCTCAAAATAGTTATATAGCCAAGGATGATTTCAAATGTTTTATCTTCCTGCCTCCACCTTCCAAGCTTTAAGATTCCAGGCATGTGACACCATACAGTTTGTGCAGTGCTGGGGATCGAACCCAGGGCTTCACGCAGACTAGGCAAGCACTCTACAACAGAGCCCCGCCCCAGGCCCCAACAACACAGTCTTTAAAAGAGCTAAAGTTGTGAACAGACATTTCCCAGTAACGGAGATGCAAACAGATACCTGGGTACATCAGCAGTCATTAGGAAATCCAAGCCAAAGTTTCACGGATACCCCTTCACAGATGCTTGGATATTAAGTAAGAAACAGACAGACAGACAGACAGACAGACAGACCTGGGTGGCAGGTAGACTAACAGAAAACACAGAGGAAGAGAATAACAGCTGGTGGCCAGGGTGTAGAGAAGTCAGACTCCTTGACTGTCACTTCAGGAATGTAAATGTTGTAGACACACAGAATCACCGTGTGATACATTGCTATGTAAAATTACCGATGTAACATAGACATTAAAGAGCGGAAATACAGAATATTATTATAGAGTTACCATATGATCTCACGATTCTGCCTCTCGATAAACAGGCAAAAGAATGAAAAGCAACCTCTTTAGCAGGTGTCTGGAGAACAGGACGGGCAGCACCGGTCATCACAATGTGAAAGGTGGCGAGTTCCTAAGTGCCCATCCACACACAAACAGATAAGCCCCGTGTAGTATGTGAGTGAAAGCACCGTGTTATTACACAGCCTTTATCAAGGAAGAAGATCCAAGCTGAGAATATCAGTCAGCGGCCAAGCCCTTGCCTGGAGGGAAACCTGGGCTTCACTATCTGGACAACAGAAAACAAGGAAGTTCTAACAAATTCTATGTCATGGGTGAATCTGAAAATCACTGTACTAGTTGTAATAAGTCAGACACAAAGCCATATGTATTGGGTGACTCCGGCGGTGGCCAAAGCCTGGGGGACAGGAAGAGGAAGAGCATTCCATAATGAGTATAGTTTCAGTTTGAAGTCACAAAAAAAAAGTTCTAGAAACGTGTGGTGTTGATGGCCACACAACATAAATGCATCTAATCCAAGTCGACACAATGCAAACAGGAAATGATGTACTGTTGCTATTTTAACAAATAAAAAGTCCTGGGCTCAGAAGATGGCTTAGTCAATAAAGCACTTGCTTTGCAAGTGTCCTCAGGGCCTGAGGTCATATCTCCAGGACAAAGTAAAAAGCCAGGCATCCTGGCTTGTGCCTGTGATCCTAGCCATGGTGACAAGGGAGGTGGAGACAGCTGGGTCCCTGGGCTCCCCAGCCAGCTAGCCTGGTCTAAGAGGTGATGTGCCAGGCCACGGGAGACCTGTAACTTTAATTTTTTTTCAAACCTTATTTTTAATGATGGTTCTTAAATGCTCTAATCTCCCTTCTAGCCCACCACACACCAGAGGGAGTGGGAAAGATACTGGGAAGTGGACCTGTTTAGGAATGGTTCTTTGGAGCAATTCCCGTCTGTCTCTGGGCATTTCCGTTCACAGGCCAGCAGTGGCAGCTCGATCCACTCACAAACACTTCACAGATATACCAGCAGTCCAGTTCAGTAGAGTCGGGGTAGCAACCAGGAATCAGCAGCAGTGGCACTACCTAGCAAAGACAGTCAGTCCTCAGCCTTAGCACTAGTCAACAGGTAGAACCAGGAGGGACCAGGAGAAGTTCTCAGCTGTGTCTCTCAGCTGAGAAGTTCAGTGAAGAGGAGAGACCAACAAGCCTTGCACAGCTAGCTCTGTGAGCAAGCCTAGCCCAGCCTCCATCCTGGCAGTGGAGTCCTAGCTACACCCTCCAAACAGCATGTGTCCTCCACGGGGCTCGCCTCAGCACCTCTCAGCTGACATCGCTCTGTCAATCAGCCGGAGTCCGAGGAAGCAGCAAGAAACCAAGGCAGGCCACCAGAAGTCTTTTGGTGCATTTTTCTCTATGGAGTCCTGACAAATGAAGCTCAACTATTCAATGTAAGGCAGACCAATACATGTTTGCCTTTAGCAAAGAATCCTTCATCACGTGTCCTTTCAAATGCTCACTTTAGCAGAACATCCTCACTCCTCTGTCTGCTTCGGTAAGACATTCCTTCACAAGTCTGCCTTAGCCTTTCACCTGTGTCCACTTCAGGACAATGGTCCTTCAGGTGTGGGCCCCAGCAAAACACCATGCAACAGACTTTCCAAAAAACCCTTACGATTCCCTGTCTCAAAAAATAGAACATACTTAACACCACCAACGTTGTCTTCTGACCTGCGCACACACACACACACACCTATGTGTGTGTGCACATGTGTACATGCATGTGTGCACGTGTGTGTGTGTGTGTGTGTGTGTGCACATGTGAATAAAGTATGATCTTTAGAACTGAACTGGTGCCCTCTTGTGTCACTGCCCCCAGAGTGAAGGCACCTAAATCTGAGCACTCTTGCCTGAAAGTCTGTGACAACCAGACAGAATACTCATCATAGACCATCGCTTGTCCCAAAGCCCGTTTCTCCATGTACTTTCTCCATTCTCTTTTTCTAGGAAGTGGGTGTATGTGTGTGTATGTGTGGCACATGCACACATGTGGGAGAGTATACAATCCCATATGCACACTTGAGAAATCCAGAGGAGACCAGGTGTCCTGCCTGCCACACTGTGCCTTACCGCCTGAGACAGGGTTTATCAGTCAAGCTGGATTGAGCTGGTGGCTTAAACCCTGAGATCTTTATGCCACCATCTCTACAGCACAGATGATACAGGTACACAGGCCCCACACAGCTTCTTACACAGGAGCTGAGATCCCATCTCAGGTTTCACACTCACATAGCAAGCACTCTCACCCAGAATCATCTCCCCAGCCCCGTCGTGCTGCCTGACAACAAGAAGGAAGAATAACACCTCCCCGCCCACTCATTGGATGCTGGCATTCCTACTTACATATAAAAATACAGTAAATTTTAAAATTGCTTTTGAGAGCTGGAGAGATGACTCAGCGGTTAAGAGGACTGACTGTTCTTCCAGAGGACCTGAGTTCAATTCCCAGGAACCACATGAAGGCTTGCAACCATCTGTAATACAATCCTATGCCCTCTTCTGGTATGTCTGAAGACAGCTACAGTGTACTCGTATACTGTACTGGCTGGTTTTGAGTGTCAACTTGACACAGGCTAGAGTTATCACAGAGAAATGAGCTTCAGTTGGGGAAGTGCCTCCATGAGATCCAGCTGTGGGGCATTTTCTCAATTAGTGATCAAGGGGGAGGGCCCCTTGTGGGTGGTACCACCTTTGGGCTGGTGCTCTTGGGTTCTATAAGAGAGCAAGCTGAGCAAGCCAGGGGAGGCAAGCCAGTAAGAAACATCCCTCCATGGCCTCTGCATCAGCTTCTGCTTCCTGACCTGCTTGAGTTCTAGTCCTGACTTCCTTTAGTGATGAACTGCAACGTGGAAGTGTAAGCTCAATAAACCCTTTCCTCCCCAACTTGCTTCTTGGTCATGATGTTTGTGCAGGAATAGAAACCCTGACTAAGACATATACATAAGTTAAATCTTAAATAAAAAAAAAAAGAATTGCTTTTGAAAGCCATCAATAACTGGTTGCCTTCAACACAGTAGTCTGACACTAAATCCCAGGCCTCTACCAGCATCTTCCTGTGGCTTTTCTGGGAGACCCAAGCACCTTTGAGCATTTTGCCATAAAAAAAGATCAACATACGTGTCATCAAATCATCACAGGAATAATATTAAAGTCCAAAGATGGGTCAGTGTTTAAGAGCACTGGCTGTTCTTCTAGAAGACTCCAGTTTGATTCCCAGCACCCACCCAGAGGCTCACAACCATCTGTAACTCCAGTACCGGAGATCAGATGCCTTCTTCAATCTTTCCCAAGGCTCTAGGCACGTACATATGTATGTGATGCATAGACATACATGCCAACAACCACAAACATAAATCCAAAAGGATGTCAAGACCCAGGCATGACACTGAAGAGATGACTGTGGATAAAGTGCTGTGTGCACAAGCACAAGAATTTGCATTTGACCCCCCAACACCCACGCAAAAGTAGGCGTGGTGACACGCACATGTAATTCCAGCCCTGGGAAGGTGGGACAGGTGGCTGCTGGGGACTCCAGATTCAGTGAGAGACACTAAGGTGGAGGCAGTGAGGAAGGAACCTGGCACTGATCCCCCGTGTCCACGGAAATGTGTACACACAGGTGAGTCGCTCACACATACATGCACGCACCACACAAAGGATCTTCCTCAGAATTCAAAGTAATCCATTTGGGGTTAAAGCAAAAGATTATTTTTTTCTTTGAATTTATGAAAATCTCAGTCCCTTCTTAGCGCAGTGGCAGATTTGGAGGTGTGAGGGAGGGTGGTGTTTATTTTTGTAGGATTCAGCTCATGGTCATCTGTCCAAAACAGAATGCCCACCTTCGCACATGCTCACAGGAATTCTAGCAAAATCAAGCACAACTAAAAAGTAACTTTTAAAAAAGGAAATCCCAGCCTAACCAGATGTCAGATACTTCTCTAAAATGTTACATTCAGTTAATCTTGGATTTCGCACCTTCTCCCCCTTGGGTATTACCAAAAATGTATTAAATTCATTTTTTCTTCATATACTGATTCCATAATTCCATCAGTTAGATGCTGCTGGGTGTTTTGGCGTGAATCTTTGTTTACAAAACCTGAACTGCTTACCTCTCTTGCCTCTGTTCCCTTGCATGTGATTTTAGATTTCTTTCCTCCTGATATTTGCTCCATTATTTTACAAGGAAATTAAAATCTCTTCCAAGAGACATTCGTCTTCAGTTTCCAGTATCTTCCCCATTTTTCAAAACTGTCCCTGTGTCCGCCGGCTCCACTTCCTGCGCTGTCTTTCCCTTTCTTTATCTGCACCCTGTGTGACTTCGAAGAAAGTAAACTGAGCCAGAAGAAACCAGAACCTCTCAACTAGAAACCTCTGTGTCTTACAGGAAAAACTCTGAGGACAGTCTTTGCTGTTTTTGGTGCTACCCCTGCTTGCTTGCTTGCTTGCTTGCTTGCTTGCTTGCTTGCTTGCTTGCTTGCTTGTTTTGTGATCTTAGGTGAAGGAGCATTTGATAAATCGTTCAAACTGTTTTTCTTTTTTTTTTCATCTTCACATTTGGAAAACCAGGGCAAAGCTTGGTGGCTGGACATTCTAGCGCCCCCATGCTTCTCTTTCAGGTATTGCTTCTCAGTGATTTTCCTCCAAGGAAGGAGATAAGGGAATTTGCCTGGCCTCTGTTTTCATGGGATTTAGAATTTGACAGACAGCGGTTCAAGCCAAGCGTCAGCAAGGGTAGACTATGAAATGCCCCCTCATTCTTATGTGTTTGAGCGTTTGGTCCCTGGTTGTTCTTAGAAAGTTGTGGAAACTTTAGGAGAGGGAGCCTCACTAGAGGATGAGCAGGGTTGGACAAGGCTTTACAGTCTAGCCACTCTTCCTGTCTCCCTTCTTGTTTTCTGACTGTGGATACAGTGTGGCGGGCACCCTCGCACTCCTTCACAACCCTGTTGGCTGTACCCTAAAACTGAGCTGAAACAAGCCCCTCTCTCTGAAGCTATTTCTTGTCACCATAACTAGAGATGTAACAGATATACTATGGAGTTCTAGAAAGACATCGGAGCTCCCAAAGCCTCAGTTACACCTGTAAACTCCAACAGCACCGTTGCCTCTTTAGGACTGTTATGCAATGGTGAGCTATAGTCTATGTGCAAGGCCCAGGACACAGAGCTTCAGAATGGGAAGAGAGATTTGCAGTCATCAGCAAAGGACTAATATCTAAAACATAAGGGACTCAACAGCACAACAATAACAAATTGACAAAGCAAACCAATTACATGAACGGTATTTATCAAAAGAATATTATGAATGGCCAACATGTATACGAAAATGTGTCCACTGTCACTGGTCATCACAGACATGCAACCCAAAGCCACAATGGAGCACCATCTTACTCCCCAAGCCTAGCAAATATACTAAGCATACATATGGGGACCAGGAAATGTTCAGGCACTAGTGATGCAAATATACATTAGAAGAAACATCATGGGGAGCAGAATGGGGTGGCCCTCAAAAAACTGCAGCTGGGAGCTAGAGAGGTAACTCCTCATCAGCACTGATCCTGCAGGAGGCAAAAGTTTGGTTCCTAGCACCCATGTCAGGCAGTTCACAACCAGACAGCTCCCACTCAAGTGGATCTGGCATCCTCTTCTGGACTCCGTGGGCATCTGCACAAACCCAGAAACACAAATTTTAAAAGAAGAAGAAAAAAAACTAAAACTAGAATGGGCAAGAAAGCTCAGTGGGTTAAGGCTCTTGAGGCCAAGACTGATAACCTATGCTGAACCCCAAGGACCCACAGAGTGGAAAGAGAGAGCCAAGTTCCCCCAAGATATCCTCTGATGGCCACATGTGTGCCATGCACACACGCACAGATACATACTTGTACATACACAGAGAGAAGGAAAGGGGGAGGGGGAGGGAATAAACTAAAGGATAAATATAATGGAAATATTTACATAGAAATAGAACAACCAAATGATCCAGGGATCCACCCCTGGGTCTGTATGCAAGCAAAGCATGCTGTAGAGACATTAGCCTTTCCCACACTTATTATAGCACTGCCCACAACAGCCAAGACTCGGGATCAGCCCGAGCCTCCACCCACGTACGAATAGGTGAATACGCACAATGCATATGTGTGATGGAATGAACTCCTCGGTGGCAGTGTGAGAACCCGAGAACACTTTCTATCAAGTGAAATGTCAGACACAGACTCAGAGGGTGTCCTCACTTCCATATAGGAACTTTAAAAGCTGATATCTGAGAGGACTAGAGAGTAGAAGAGAGGTTACTAAAGGCTGGGAGGTCTAAGAGTGGGGCGGAGCTGCAAACAGGAGGGTTAACAGGATCAGGCATAGGAGACATAGCTTCTAATAGCAGTCAACAGCCCAGTAGGGAAACAATGCTAGGTGGTATTCAATGTTTATTTCCAAATAGCTAGATACAAGGATTGTGAATTTTCCCAACACGGCAGTTACCCTGATCTGACCATTACTCGCTATGCACATGTGTTGAAATAGCTCACTCAACCACATCTGCATTGATAATACCATGTATTGATTCAAAGTCAAAAAGACGACATGAAGCAGGGAGGAAGGTAGGGTGGGGCACAAGGAAGAGTTGGACGGAAGTAGCGATGGAAGGATATGATCAAATTACATCGTTTGAGTGTATGATGTGCCTGGTGCCTTGGAGGTCAGCAGAGGGTGCTGGATCCCCTAGAACTGGAGTCACAGACGGTTGTGAGCCACCATGTGGATGTTGGGAATTGAACCCAGGCCCTCTCTACAAGAGCATCGGTTAAGTGTTCTTACCTGCTGAGCCATCTCTCCAGCTTGGCTTTCTTCTTGATGCTTATTAATCTTCAAAAATCACAGCCAAAAATATATATATTTACTATAGAGCCAACAGTTGCATCATGGAAGTGTTTAAGGTCCCTTATTCTATGCTTATTCCTATATTTCCAGTTGGCTCCCGTATCTAGATGCCTTCCTCCAGGACCAGTTTTTTTCACCCTTCACTTCTGCCACATAATTTTTCTTTCTTTTTTTTTTTTTAAGATTTATTTCTTTTATGTATTCACCATTGCTCTCCAGAAGAGGGCATCAGATCCCATTACAGATGGTTGTGAGCCAGCATGTGGTTGCTGGGAATTGAACTCAGGACCTTTGGAAGAACAGTCACTGCTCTTAACCACTGAGCCATCTCTCCAGCCCAGTAATTTTTCTTTCTTTGTTGCTTATTATCTATATCTTATACTTTCTTGAAAGATGACATCGGAGTCACTATGGAAGGTCTCCTCATCATAAAATATCTTAAAACACATTCAGGGGGGACCTGAGGACTAAGACTGGGGGAAGACACAGTGGTTAGACTGAGGAGCCAACTAGGGCGGCTTAAGCTACCATGTGAAGCGTGCATCGCATATGGTAGAGCAGTATAATAGTTTGTATACGCCTGGCCCAGGGAGTGGCACTATTTGAAGGTGTGGTCTTGCAGGAGTAAGTGCATCACTGTGGGCATAGGCTTTAAGACCCTCATCCTAGCTGCCTAGAAGCCAGTATTCTACTAGCATCCTTCAGATGAAGATGTAGACCTCTCAGCTCCTCCTGCACCATGCCTGCCTGGATGCTGCCATGTTCCCGCTTTGATGATACTGGACTGAACCTCTGAACCTGCGAGCCAGCCTCAATTAAATGTTGTCTTTTATAAGACTTGCCTTGGCCATGGTGTCTGTTCACAGCTGTAAAACTGTAACTAAGACAAATAATTTGAAAGAGATGTCTCCTATGACTCTTGGGCATTTGAATACTTGATCCCCCACCGGTGCGTGTTTGAGGATTAGGGGTGTGGGGTTGCTGGAAGAAGTGTGCTTCTGTGGATGGACTTTGAGATTTCAAGCCTGGAGGCATGTCCAGTGTTCTCTCTGGTTCCTGTTGGAGATATGAGCTCCCAGTTGCTACTCTGGCCACCATGTCTGCTTGCCACCTGCTGTCTCTGTTCTACCATCATAGACTCTACCCCTCAGAACTGTAGCTCAAAGTAAACCTTTCTACAAGGTGTCTTAGTCACAAGTGTTTTATCACAGCAACCAGAAAGTAATACATAAGGAGCCCAATATCATTAACTCCAGCTTGGAAATAATCACCTCCAAACATGATAGCCAATGAGCACTTTCCATTGTTGGGTTCTCCGTGTCACATTTCTCATGGGCTGGTTCGTTCTAGTCCTTCAAACCATTATGACCCAATGTGTCCATAAACCTGATCATCACGTGATGATGCCCAGAGATCTCATGAAAACCTATGAGATGGTCAGTGTACAAGTTCAATAGTCTCATTTGCATAAAAAAGGATAATTTCTTATTACTTTGTTTAGATGCAAGAGTCTGAAAAAGAAGTCTCACGTTTCTCATGGGCTGGTTTGTTTCTAGCCCTTCAAACCATTATGACCCAATTAGTAGTGATAGAACAACTTCACAAGTAGGGAAATTGAAGCCTTATTAGTGAAGTCATCCACCCTGTGTTCCCCTGTTGCTGTCCTTGTGACTGAATACTAGACACGAGGTGGTTTATACAGCACGAATGTTCACTCAGCTTGGAGCAGAGGCCACGCTTTTTTCTTGCTCACTATGCCTTGCTCAGCCTGCTTTCTATACCATCCAGGACCTAGGGGATGGTGCTGCCCCCAGTGGGCTGGACCTTCCCCTGTCCATCAATAATGAAGAAAATGACTTAAAGACATTAGTGCAGGCCAAATCGATGGGGGTGTTTTCTCAGTTAATGTTCCCTCTTCCCAAAGGACTCTAACTTGTGTCAAGTTGACCTAAAGCTAACCAGCACACCATCTGAGGGCCAAGCTCTTGTGAAATAGAGACAAGAGGATGTCTGGAGCTCAGTGCCAGCCAGCTGGCCCAAACTTCTGGGCTTGAGACCTTTTCTCAAACAAACAAACAAATGGGAAATATGGAGAGTGACTAGAAAGAATGCTCAGTGTTAACCTGTGACATCTGCACACATATACACATACATGTACTATACATGTATAGTCTGTATACATGCAAATAATAAGTTGAAGAAAAATAAAAGAAATACCAGTTGTCTTGTGATTCCAACACAATTAAATGCTAACTGGAAGGGAAAAAAGTCACAATGGATTTTTTTTCCAGGCAGTATAAAGTCCGAAGGCAAAGACTGAACACACTATGATTTTTATTGATCTGAGGCATATATGTACATAACAGCTGTGTCCAGTCCCCACCATGGATCACTGAGGATAAAAGGGGGGAGGGGGAACATAGCCATAAACAGCATTAAGAGCAAAGGCCAGTCACAGCCACACTATTGGGAAAACTCGCAGCAAGTCACCATTGGTGACATAGGAACAGTGGCCAGCCTCATGTGGCTCTTCCTCCCTGTCCCTTCTCCTCCCAAGCCAAAAGGCATACTGGAAACGGTAGTGGATATGGACACCTGTCTCACTGCCTACCCTGCAATGAAGCTCCTGCTTTGTTGGGAAGCCTCTCGTTGGCTTGGTATCATGTGCTGTGTATTCAGATGCTGAGTTCTGTTCCCCAAAATCAAGTTGCAGCGTGGACGTGGGCATTGTATTGTCCAATGTGCTGAAAGGAGGCTCCCCAATAATCTCTGATCGGGTAATAAAAGGTGACCTGTGACTGGATGGGAGAGAGAGGAAGGTAGGACTTGTGATTGGGTAGAGGGTCTCAGGTAGAGACCCAGGAGAGAAAGAAGAAGGGAAAGAAAGAGAAGAAGGTCTCCATTAGTAAGATGGACCACAAGCACATGACCAAGAGAAGCTCACTCTGGGGACACACATGGAACGGAGCAAGCTGGGTGGGTGAAACCCAAACTACAAGTAACAGGGGTCCTATGACTAGGGTATGGGTTAAAGTAGCTCAGAGCCTGTCGGGCACAGTGCCAGTCACTTGTTAGTAAATTCTGATGTCTCTGTGTTGTTTGCTTGGGAGCTAAACAGGAAAGAGTGGGGCAGACACCCCCCATAAAAATAGTACTATAGGCACTAGAGTCTTCTTTAGGGAAAATGTCTCCTTTCTGTTGCTGATATTTCATTTCGTAATCGCCAAGGAGACATTGTGAAAGCGATGCTTGAACTGTGAATAAAAGCACCGCTTCTGAGTCTGGGTATCTGCCCTAGTCTCCACGCTGCGGGTGGCTCATACCTTCCCTGTATGAGTAACAATAGTGTAATTTGAGTTCATTACATTTGATTAGCTTAGGTTGCATATGAAAACCCATAATTCACTAGAAAACAAGCAGCAGACATTTTGCCAGGAAACTGAAAGAACTTGGCCTCCAGAGAGACTGCTGTCCCTCCCACCTAAGGACTGAGGCAATGCCACATCTCTGTGCTCATACAGGATTTAGCAATAGCATTCCCCAAAGCCCACAGCACTATGGCACACCTATAATCTCAGCATTTAGGACGCTGAGGCAGGAGGCTCTCAAGTTCAGACAGTCCTGGAATTCAGCAGGATGAGACAGGAAGGTCCCAAATTCAAGACCAGCGTAAGCTTAAAAAACAGACCCTGGGGGTGGAGAGGTGACCCTCACTTCTTATCTAATGGCCATCAATTATCAAATTAATTGTCATCAATTATTGTCGTGAGCAGGTGAGAGAAAAGTAATTCCTTCAGGTGTGTTCAAACTCATCAAAAAAGTCTAAAATATGTCACTTATGAGGCGGTCTAGCCCAGCCTCAGCTCTCTACCCCATGCTCTGAGGTACCCTGGATCAAGTTATTCTCAGCCAGGGGTGATTTTCCTTCCTCCTGACAAGACATTTGACCATGTCGGTCATGTTGTGACCGGCATCTATTACGTAGAAACCAGGGACACTGCTAAGTTTTTTGTAGGACAGTTGCCTGAAGTGAAAAATTATTGGCATGAAATGCAAAGGGTGTGGTCGAGAAGCCTGGGCAAGCCCATGTGCAGAACAGAGCAGAAACACCGACATGCCCCGAGTCCTTGCCAGGGCATCAGATCCCTAGATATCCAGTTGTCCCAGGCTTTGCACGATGAGAATGCTGAGAACCAAAAAGCACCCAAATCAGCCTCAGCAGCCAGAAGCTGTAATGAGATCAACGCCACTGAGTCATTTCAGGAGAGCAAGCAGCGCCTGTTTGAGAAAGCTCGCCTGCCGGGCTAAGCAATGCTGGTGAAGGTCTTTAGGGCAGAGTCTGGGATGCCTAGTGCTGTGCTTGGCTCAGCTACTGAATAAAGCATTCTGTAGCTACAGTCTTTCTTCAGCTTCTCATCTGCAGCTGAGGACCTCAGGGCCGATGGCTAGAACAGGGAAGCAAGGGAAAATGGCTCCCCTGTTTGGGGGGTCCATGCAACTTGATTCGAGTGACCTGTGAGCCTAGATTCCCCCCAGATGCAAAAATAAGAATGTTTATGATCTTTCTCCCTGTCCTGGATATTTAAAGGAGGTGAGAAGACTCCCAAACCTCATACACTAGCCTAAGCCAAACGAAATTTCCATTTCAGAGCACACAGTTGGTCGAGTGTTGTTGTTTAAACTCAGCAAACACACAACATCCTGTGCAGAGAAGATGCTGACTAGAGCTATTTCCATCTCCCCTGACTGCTTTTAGTTGTGTCCTACCTGAATGTACAACCACCCTGTAGAGAGACAGCAAATTCAGTGGCCCTTCCTGTTTCACAAATGAGGAGTGTGGGGTTGAGGCCAGAGCTTAGTTGGTGGCTAGCACTTGCCTAACATACACAAAGCTGTGGATTCAATCCCCAGCGCCACATAAATCAGGTATAGTGGTACATGCCTGCAGTCCTAGCAGTCAGGAGAGTGCAGTCAGGAAGATCAGAAGTTCAAAGCTGTCCTCTGCTACCTAGTGACTTTGAGATCAACCTGGGTTACATGAGATTTTGTCTCCACTAAATTAACTAGTCTCAAATGAAGTAGGAGATGGCTCGATAACATGGGTGGAACCAGGGACACTATTCTGTGTCAAGAGCAGGCTTGTATAATGGCAGCTGGTGGGTGGAGGCAAGGTAAGAGCTGGCTCTGTTCTCAGCAAAGAATGTTCCTTGCAGGGAAAGACAGGTCCAACCCAGGCTCACACAAAAGCTGCATTAATTCAGAAGAGAAGAGAACTCTGGGTTGACAGGATTCTGCAGCTAGAGCGACCTCCGACCTCCTGCCTTCTCCAAACCAGGCCTCCTGCACTCGCATCCCTCAGCCCCACAGATGCACAAACACTGCTAATAAGCTTCAGGGTCAAACAGCAGGCAGCCCCAAGAAGGGGTCCACAGTTCTGATCAGTGAAGCAATGGCCAGCCTTCCCCAGGCCTGCTGTTTTGCTGGCCTGCTCAGCAGTTCTATGGAGTTATTTTTAGTGAATTGAGTTAATAGAGATCCTGGAAGTGGTGTGAAAAAAAGCCAAGTCACTGGAGGCTCCCTGCTGACTTCCTAACCTGAGGCAGGCCACAGCTGCAGGGAGCCCAGCCAGGGTTAGATAAGTAGTGTGCCATTGCTGTTGCCTCTGGTAATAGTGGAGGGGTGTGTGTGTGTGTAATAGAGCTAAGAGCCTTGCACATTGACAGGCAACTGTTGTCTCAACTTTTCCTGGGGAGACATGGATAAAGGCCTGCTACCATCAAATAAGACACCAATGACAGACCAATCCCACCCAAGTCTAGATTGGTAAACCAGTGAATCAAGGAGTTTATTGAGCTTGCTTATAAGACTCATGTGTAAGTCAGCTGTGGTAGCACATACCTTTAATTCCAAGAATTGGAAGTGGAGGATTTTTGTGAATTCAAGGCCAGTCCGGTCTACAGAATGAGTGCAAGGACAGCCAGGGCTATACAGAGAAACCCTGTTTGAAAAAAAAAAGAAAATTCATGGATGACCCCCCCCAAACCAACCATATTATCACATGTCCTACCCTAGCATGGACGATGACATCCTCATAGTTGCACAGATAGAGCCCCCTTCTGCTAGGGTCCCACCCTGTATAGTCTCCAGCACCTCCCAGAAGACCATGTAGCTGGGACAGGGGCGTGGGGATGCAGGACCAAGCGACTGCACCTCAGGTGGGAGGGTAATGACCCTCTCCAGCCTCCCCCACTAGGAGGGATCATACGCAGACCCAACCTTGAGGATTCCGTGCAGGGAGTCCGGCTGCTCTCATGGAGGCAGCGGGGGGTTGCGATGCTTTGAGGCACCAGTCTGAAACAACAAGGGGGGTGGTCACTGATCTACACCCCCAACCCCATCACTTAGCATCCGAACTCAGGCATCCTGTGTTAGGTTTCTCGGAGCCTAGATAGGGACAGAGGGGATGAGTTTGACTTTCTTCCTCAATGATAAATATCAAGGAGAAACAGAATAGCAAGAGTCTTCAGGAAAAGGAACTAAGCCATAAGCTCAGATGACATTAAAATACATGTTAGAAAATCAAAGTCACTCCCTCCCCGCTAGTGTCAACCCTTTGGTTCGTATTTAAATAACCTCTAGCCCACCACTTTTTCCACCCGAATAACTGTCAGGATAATTAGAGATATAACAAAGAACATACAGACTTACTCAGGAAAGAAAATTATGACAGCCTTGATCAAAATTACCCTCTAAATATCATGTTACTGTTTTAACAACCACGTTTTCAGTTGTAGGCTAGGAAGATGAGTCATGCTACCAAAGCTAGACGCAGAAGTGAAATCTGATTCGCTCCTCTGCTGGCAACTGCACAGGCCGACGTGCCAACGGGAGACTCGCCTGCAATTAATGTGCACTCGGTTCCTGGCGGGCAGGGCCCCTAAGTGCCAACGCTGTATTAAGGGGGAACAGAGGTGGGATGGCAGGAGTAGAAATGAGTTCCTCCATCTTCCCTCCTATCAAGCTCCAGCATCAAGCATCCTCGGGCAGTTCCCATGCCGAGGTCAAACAAGAACAGACAACCCAACCAAGGACAGTGCAGTGGGTACCATCGGCTCACTGTTCGGTGGCCCTCTTTTATGATAATGTTAGAGGGCAACATGTTATCACCAACCATGGAACCTACCCCAGGGGACACAAAGGCAATTTGGAGAAGGAGAAAAAAAAGAAAAAGGGAGAAGACATATAGCTAAATCTGACTTTGTAGAACAAAAATCTAATGTTTTTGTGTTGTGTGTGTGTGTGTGTTTTGTTTTGTTTTGTTTTGTTTTGTTTTGTTTTTGAGATGAATCTTACTATGTACCCCGATTCGCCTGGAGCTAACTACATAGACCAGGCTGGCCTCAAAATCACAGAGGTCTGCCCACCTCTGCCTCTAGAGGCTGGAATTAGTGGCGTGAGCCACTACACTCAGCTTATTTTTTTTCCAAATGGCTCTTTTAAATGGATTTTATTTTAAACTTTTTAACCATATTTTTAGACAGCATATGCCCAGGCTAGCTCATGATTTGCCTGTTTTGGTCTTCCAGGTGCTGAGATGAATAATTTAAGGGTATGCACTTGTGTGTGTGTGTGTGTGTGTACATGCGCATATGATGTGTACACATGTGTGGAGGCCAATGGAAGACAGCAGGTGTCCTCTGTCACTCTCTGCCTCAGTCCCTTGAAGCAGAGCCTCTCAGGCTGAACCTGGAATAGATTGGCAGCAAGCAGGCTCCAGCAACCCTCCTGCCACCCTACCTCCCCCACAGCACTGAAGTCATAGGCAAGGATTTTGTCCCTGGATCCTCACACCCACCCAGCAGGCGCTCCTACCCAAGGAACTATCTTGCCAGCCCCCAGTCATTTACTTTTAAACAATGTTTTCCATTTTTTTCAAACTCCACAGAGATCTGCTCTCAATCCCTGCCTGTTATATGGAACTCAAGAAGGCAGAAGGAACAGGAAGCGGGAAGGTATCCCAGAATGCACTTGTCAGGTGTATTTGGCTTCCTCTTCGCAATCACGAAGGTTACCTGCTCTTGCTGGCAGCTGATTTGAAGAACGCCAACAGGAGAGAGGATGCAGTAGAAAGACCTTCTGGGACAGAAAAACCTTCGAGGGTTTGCCTGAGCTTAGACAGCAATTGTCACCACCATGGTTTGAATGCTTGTATGTTCCCAAATTCAGGTTGACATTTAATCACCCACGTAACATAGGAAAGACGTGGGACCTTGAAGAACTGACTTGCCCACGAGGGTTCTCTCCTTATGAATGGGCCAATGCCATTACCATATGAGTGGGCTCCTTACTAAAGAATAAATTCATGGTGTGGAACATGGACTGTGGCCATGGTGTGACCACTGGCCATTGCACTTCTAAACTGGACAGAGCTATCATTACCTGAGAAAGCAGGATGGGCCACCTCTGGGGCCTCACTCCTCTCAGATTCATAGACAGTTAATAGTTGCTCGTGTAACTTTCATTTTTTTTTTCAAAGCCTACTTTCAATGATGGTTCTTAAACCCTTTAACCTCCCTTAAAGCCCACCAAGAGTACCAAGGGTAGTGGAAAAGAAAGGATATGGGGGAAGCGGACCTGTTTAGAGATGATTCTTTGGAGCAAATCTCATCTGCGTTGTCAGGAAATCAGCAAGTCAGTTCACAGTCCACAGTGGCAACTCGATCCACTGCTGGTTCGTGGATACACCAGCAGTCAAGTTCAGTAGTGTCGGGATAGCAAACAGGAATCAGCAGCGGTGGCACTCCCTAGCAGAGTCAGCCACGCCTCAACCTTGGCACTAGTCAAGCAGGAGGGACCAGAAGGGACCAGGAGGGACCAGGAGGGACCAGGAGGGATGGCAGGAGTTCTCAGCTGTGCCTCTCTCAGAGAAGTGAAGATCGGTGAAGATGGGAGACCCACAAGCCTTGCACAGCTAGCTCTGTGAGCAAGCCTAGCCCAGCCTCCATTGTCACTGGCAGTGAAGTCCTATTTGCACCCTCCAAACATCATCGCGTGTTCTCCACGGGTCTCCATCTCAGCTGACATCTCTCTGCCAATCAGCCTGAGTCCTGGGAAGCAACAAGAAGCCATAGCACACCACCAGCAGTATTTTGGTGTTTTTCTCTCCATGGAGTCCCAACAAATGCAGCTCAATTACACGCATCCTTAGTGAAGAATCCTTCACATGTTTTCCCCAGCAAAACATCATCCAACACAACTGACTTTCCAAAGAACCCTTGAGTTCCCACTTCACGTTGCTCCCCTTCCCTCCCCTTTCCCCAGCCACCCACTTCATCTCTCCTCCTCTTGGCCACAGCAGACATGCGTGCTTGCGCCTCAAAGCCTCCAGGGCTGTGGCAAACCAGAGTATTTCTGCCCATCGGTCCTTGCTGAGTCTGAGGTATTTCATCAGAGAAGCACCCACAGACATGGCAGCTGCCGACCCTGGAATATCAAATAGCCTTGGAATTATGTGATCATCATCCCAGGGAGGCCAGATGTTCTCCAAGTGCCACCAAGGGTGGCTATTGGTCTGTCCTGCTGAGGAAGTACCATTTTATCAACAGCCAGTCTGCACTGTCTCCATCGCAAACTGGCATTCGGGTTATAATGTCTGGTGTCAACTGAGCCTCAAATTTCTTAATCCATCCCCTGCCTCATTAGCATCTCATCAGAAGGCACAGGGTAAGACCTCCATCTGAAAAAATACGCTTTTGGGGGACTTGTCATTAACCCTGAAAGTCAATGGAGCCTCCTGTCCCCATGGAGGCCACCTGAAGAGGGAAATGACTTAGACACCACCGTCTGCCATTTCTAACTTCCACCTTCTGCTTTCCCAGCCCAGTGTGGACTCTCCGATCCTCTGAATCCAGAGGCATTTCAAACCTGCTGGGCTGCTTTAAGATAACTAAAAGGTCCTTCTTAACAGAGACCGTGAATTCCCCTGGCTGCCATTTAAACGGACGCTGCTTTCTATCCAGCTGATGGACAGAACCATAAAACTCAGGCGTCCCACACCGCCAACCAAACTATTTTCCAGTCTTCCCCATTTTGTTTCCACATTTCCACCTGGATCTTGAAACTAATGGAGGGGCTTGCGGTGAGAAGCAACCATTAGATTAAAAAGATTCACGGGGAAATAATGATTGCCTAATTTAGCAGAGCAGAGAGAACTGGAACAACCTTCAAATGTCATCATCGGAGGCAGCGCTGAAATGCCTCCGTTTCCTGACACAGTTCTGTCAATTAGCTGAGGGGGACAATTACCACTCCTTTCTCTCCTTTATTTGCAAAGAACCAAAACTTTCTAAGGATGATAAATGACTCCCTGGAAAATTCAATGCCGATCCTGCTAAATTTGCACATTTCATATTGTAAGGATTTGGGTGGACTTTTTTTCCAGTTATTTCTCATAATCAATAGGATAAGCAACTATCACACACACACACACACACACACAACCATGTAGAATTCAGAAATAGGGCAAGAAATCTGGCACGCTCAGATCTGTCCAAATGACCAGTGAATGAATACATGTCTCAGTATCATTAGTGAGGATGTGCTTAGCCAAATGATGAAGTAAATTTCATTTCATTGTTTTAAATCCTATTCCCATTGCCCTAAAAAGAAAAGGAAATGTATTCAGATTATGACCTTTGAGAATTTCTGGACTCATTAGCGTTTTCTAACAACATGGCACAGAATTAAAGCGGGGACTAAAACGGCAGTGTCCCCCAACTGCAGTTAGTACATCATTAATGGCGCATAATTAAGAAGGTGGCCATGTTGGCCCCCGTCTTGGCTGACAAAGGCTCACAAATAGCATTTTTTTTGTCTATTATATAATATAGCCAGATAACAATGGCCAAACCTGTTAGTTCAAAAAGAGAGCTAATTTTTCTCCAGTACTAGGACAAGGGACAAAGGGAATGGTGAGGCTAGTCTCTAATGCAAATCCTGAGGCAGGTTCCAGAAGCCTCTGTAGCCTTGAGGGCTTCTTCAGCTATGAAAGAGGGGGAAAAAAACAGTAGAGGGGAAACACAGACTCAGATACAGGCACGGAGGAGTAAGGAGGGAAAAATCAGAGAGGGCCCTCGGGAAGGGAAGGGTCACCTGAACACCTAAGACAGACTCTCAGCCACAAGGCCATCACAGAAGGCAGAGTAAAGGAGAGAAAATAGTTCTAGGTGTATGGATCTCTAGGTAGTATCTACTGGGGAGACACTCCCACAAGGGGCCCACCAGAAATGCAACTCCACCACCTAATTCTGCATGGGGTGTAGCTGAGATTACTTGTAGTAGTAGGAAGCTGGCAGTCTGGAGCAGGAGAGTCATGGTAGCCTATTGTAATTTGGCTTCTATGACATGATAAGAAGCAAGGCAAGGGGAGAAGGGTTCATTCTGACTCCCCCAGATCTCTGCCTGGCCAACAAGGCAGACTGTACTTCAGTCATCCCAGCCTGGCTTTCAGACTCCCATACCCACCTCCTCCACTTTCTCAGACATCCTACCTGGTCAAGTCTGGGTTCACATCAAATCTCAAGCACCCCTTGTCCAAGAAAGTCATATCAGTCCCTCAAACTGTGTGGCCTCTCACCCTCTTCTCCCTCGGAGCTCTTCATAGCATCTCCATGGCATGCACTGTGAGGTTGGAAAGTCTAGAAAGCGGCTTGACTTGTGTTTGCCTAGCACTGACAATAAACACTTATTAAACAATCACTTTCAATTCATATTGTGGATACAGCAGTAACAAGGCTCTACCTGCCTGAAGCTTCCAGACAGGTTGGAGAAATTAGAAAAAAAAGTCACATTTACACCCTGATGTTGGTAAGTTCCAGACCATTGAAGCACACTAAAGGGAAAGACTGACAAAGATGATACTGTTGTTCTTTTTCTCCCTTTCATTAGCATATAGTCATTGCATGAGATTGGTTTTCATTATGACGTTTTTATATACACATATAATAAGCTGATTATATTCACCCCTTGTGGAGATACTATTTCTGATAAGATATCTACAGCAGGTCTCTCTGAAGGGGTGATGTTTGATCAAGGACCTAAGTAAAATACAGGGACAAATCATGGGACCCTCTGAGGAAGAATATTCTAGACAAGAAGACAGCAAGGGTGAGATGCCTGAGGACCACGCATGCTCCACACGCATGGCCAGCCCTCAAGAGGCTGAGCTGAGGACTGTGGGTAAGCAGTGAGGATGTAAGGATAGGGAACGGCCTGAGGCTGGAAGCGAATGTTGTGTTTTATTTAAAAAAAAAAAAAAAAGATGAAGGAGTATGTTTGGTGGAGATGAGGTATGGTGTGGGAGAAGGGTATGCCTCTGCGGGCCCACGCTGAGGCATCCCTTCCCCCTGAGGTACAGGCCATACAACAGTATAGTATAGAACAGTTTATTCAGGGCATGGGGAGAGGAGTTGAGGGAGAAATAGAGACAGAGAAAGGCAAAGAGGAGAGAGAGAGAGGGAGGGAGAGAGAGAGAGAGAGAGAGAGAGAAGAGAAGAGAAGAGAAGAGAAGAGAAGAGAAGAGAAGAGCTGTAGAGCACGAGGAGAGAGATGGGGGAGGGAAATGGGGAGAGAAGGGACAGAGAGGGAAGAGGGTAAGAGAGGAAGAACAAGAGAGTGAGGAGGGGGGCAAGCAGACCCTTTCATAGTGAGTCAGGCACCCCTGGCTATTGCCAGGTAACTGTGGGGCGGAGCCTAGATGAAATGCCAACAGTGAGGGTGAGTGGGGGTGTTCTCTATGGATGCTGTCACAACGCCACAAACTGGATGGCACAAACAGCAGACATGCATTCTCTCTCTCACACACAGTTCACTACCAAGGTGTTGGCTTAGTAGGTTCCCTCTGGAGGATCTACCTCAGGCCCCTCTCCCAGCTCTCCGAGACTACCACCCTCCACGCTCCTTGGCATGTAGACGCCCAGCCCCGATCTCCATCCCTGCTGCCAAGTGGTTACATTTCCCTCTGCATCTCCTCTTTCTGTTTCTTTGTTTTGCTTTGAGATGGGGTCTTGATGTGTATGTAGCCCAGGCTGGCCTTGAGCTTGAGATCCTCTGTAACAATTTCACAAATGCCAGGGTTGAAGGCACGCATCACCATGCCCACCTACCCTCCCATTCACAGGGCACTAGATGCACTACACGAAGAGCCCACTCTGGCCCAATATGACCACACGAGCATCCCTCTGAGTACGTTCACATTCTGAGGTTCAGGGAGGGACGGTTTCGGAGAGCCACTGTTCAGCACACTGCAGGGAGGACCTGGGGCTCTGCTCCACTTGTGTGGGAGCAAACGAGTGAGCAGACAAACGCTGGGCGGCATGACACCCAGGTGAAACGATGCAAGATGAGCCTTTGTGAGCTCACTGTCGGATGCTACCCTTGCTCAATCTGCAAGGATACTCAAAACGCATTGTTCTGAAAATCTGTCCAGGATGCAAAGACATCTCTCCAACCAACAATGCAGCTACACTCCCGGGTCCCCTGACAGGCAGCCTCCTCCCTGTCTCTCCCAATCTCAAACTCAGTTCTCCCTGCTTTGTAATTAGGCCTGAATTTGGGTCCATCCAACATAATGACAAGTGCCTAGAGAGGACCCATCTTATTTCCCTGCTCAGCCCTCATTATAAGTCTCAGCTGATGGGCTGCTAAGTCCTGACACCGCACATTTATTTAGAGTCACAAACACCTGTGGCCAGAAAAACCAGGCCAGCAGAAAGGCTTGTCTCATCCCCTCCCCCACCCGTTTCCAGGGGGACGCTCACCCTCCTTCTGCCCCCACAGCCAGAAGCCAGAAGCCAAGAAGGCAAGGCTCCTGCCTGAGCACCCGAGAAAGCCTTGCTCAGCTTCCGTGGTAGTAAAGCCCATCCCAGGCGAAGGTACCAGCTCACCATGGGTTAAAGAAATAATTATTGTGGGGCTGGGAGAATTGGAAAACACCCTTCGCCTAAGGAGGAAGCAGGTTTCCTGAGCCCAGCTGAGAAATACAATTAAGTTGTAATATTTTGTCAGGGCTTTCCCCCCCTCCTTACTGTTTACCAGTGTTAAGAGACAATTTCCACTTTGCAATTCTCCAGGATGGGGAGTGTAGCTCACAGCAGGCAGGTAAAATTAAACCGCCTGTCACAAGACACTGGCCGTGCATGTTGCTACACACACTGAACCAACAAGATGAGAGTTCTGGGTACCAAAGATCTGCTGACTGGAAACTCTGACAACCGGACGCAGGGCAGCGATGGCTCCTTTGTCTTCTCTGTTACTCAGACTCTTGAGTCAGTTCAACAAAAAGATGTGAGATCCCCTACACTTGGGCAAGCATGAGGATCTCACGTAAGGGTATCTGGTTCCCCAGGAGCAGTGAGGTCTGAGTCCTAGTTAGCTTTCTGTGGAGCAATGATAAAGCATTGACCAAAACCAATGTTGAGAAGAATGATTTGGCTTAAATGTCCCATGTCTATCATTTAGGGAAGTCAGGGCAGAAACTCACGGCAGGGAACTAAAAGAAGGAATGGAGGAACACTACTTACTGGCTTGCTCAGCCTGCTTTCTAATAGAACCCAGGTCCACCTGCCCAGGGGTGACCCCACTCACAGTGGCTGGGCCCTCCCACCTCAATGTTTAATCTAGAAAACGCCTCACAGACACGCCCACAGGTCAATCTGATGGAGGCAATTCCTCTGCTGAGGTTCCCTCTTCTTCAGGTGACTCCAATTTGTGTCAAGTTGACGAAAACTAACCAGTACACTCCATCACGGAGCCTCCCCTCCTGGAAGGAACCTATCTATAAACAAGCTAGAGACTGACACCTAGAACCTGGCAGAGTTAACCCATCCCTCCACTGAGTCTCAGAGACTGTGACCTTCCAAACGAGGTACAACAGCTCAGAAGGTTCATTCACAGTCAGCCAATCTCAAAACCCCACCAGCCTTGGATTGGTCTTCGTTTTTATTCACACTGAATAACTAAGAATTTGTTGACTCTATTGTCCTAAATTTAATTCATACTAGAGACAGGAGTGCTGGCACACCCCTATAATGCCAGCCCATGGGAAACTGAGGCAGGAGGGTTGGTGAGAGGGCTCAAGGCCAGCCCAAGCTACATAGTGAGATCCAGGCTGTGACAGCAAGATTATGTCTCAAGAAAACAACAACGTACGAGCATACATCAAAAGACTTGTACTTAAAGGTTCTGGCAGCTTTATGCAAAACAGTCCAACCTAGAAACAACTGGAATCTCCTCTAACAGAAAAGGAGATAAAAACTGTAAAAACTGAGCCCACATGACAAAATAATGTTCCTCAATAAATCAGGCCAACGAGATGGGACAAGCCAGTGACGTGGGGACATAAAAATGACTCTCGTAGTCGAGAGTTTGAGTGAAAGAGGCCAGTACCTTCTGAAGCACACTGATTTATGTAGACAATCAGAGTGGTGGTTATCTCTAGGCAGGGTGAAGGGAACGGGATGTAGGTAGGCTAGGCCATTGTCTCAGCTGAGAGAAAATTCCTGTACCTCTATCATCCTGGCAGTCACACAGTTGTACACAATTGTAAAGAGTCATCAAGACATATACTTCAGATGCATTCCTTTGACTGTACATAGATGAAACCTCTATAAGGAATCTCTAAATTTTACTCACCGTGTCTTGCGATGTAAGTGGTATCTGCCTTTCCAAGCAATCAGACTGCCCAAACCTCCAGCAATCTGCTTAAAATAAGTCTTGTTCAATATTCTTTGGTAAAGTGGGCACTTAAAGGTTCTTTGGAAAGTCAGTTGTATTGGATGGTGTTTTGCTGGGGCAAACATGTGAAGGAACGTTTGGCTGAAGCAGACACAGGTGAAAGGATGTTCTGCTAAAGGAAGCACATGAAAATACACATGAGAAGGATTCTTTGCTGACAACACACATGCATTGGTCTGCCTTTGTTGGGACTCCGTAGAGAGAAACATACAAAAAGACTTCTGGTGGTGTGCTGCACTTTCTTGCTGTTTCCTCAGACTCGGACTGATTGGCAGAGTGGTGTCAGCTGAGGCAAATCCCGTGGAGGACACGTGATGTTTGAAGGGACTATAAAAAGAACTCGACAGACAGTGACAGGGACTGAGCTAGGCTTGTTTATAGAGTTAGCTGTGCAATATTTGTGGGTCTTAAGTCTTCATTGATCTTCGCTTCCCTGAGAGAAGCACAGCTGGGAACTTCTCTTGGTATTTCTACTGGTCCCTCCTCGTCCCTCCTGCTGACTACTGCCAAGGCAGAGGCCTGGCTGTCTCTGCCAGGTAGTGCCACCACTGGTAATCTGTGTTTGATATCCTGGCACTACTTTTCTAAACAGGTTCATTAGCCCCACCCTCATCCCCCACCCCCGTATCCTTTCTTCCCCACCATCTCTGATGGGTTATGGGAAGCTAAATGCTAAAAGGGGAACTGGGCAGTAATGGTGCACACCTGTAATCCCAGCACTCTGGGAGGCAGAGGCAGGCGGATTTCTGAGTTCAAGGCCAGCTTGGTCTACAGAGTGAGTTCCAGGACAGCCAGGGCTACACAGAGAAACCCTGTCTTGAAAAACCCAAATCCAAAAAACTAATAATAATAATAATATAATAACAGTAAAATGCTAAAAGGGAAGTTAAATCATTTAAGAACCACCATTAAAAATAGGTTTTGAAAAAAATTAAAGTTATACTTGGGTTCCTGGATAGATGCATGTATAACTGAGGATGGATGGATGAAGGATGGATGGATAGATACATAAGACTGGATGGATGGATGGATGGATGGATTGTGAATGGATTATGAGTGGAAGGATGAATGGATGAATGGTGCTGGCATCGTGCTGGCACTTCAACTTTCAGAGACTAATTGCTGAATTGCTCTCGCAGAAGCTGGGCTGAATCTGTACCCACTCACATTCACCTGATCCTCCAGCTACCAGCAGCACACAGTGGAGAGATGAGCGGTGTGTGACCAGAAGAAAGACTGAAGTTGCACATTCACAAGGAAATAAAACCATAATACAGGCTCATACAGTTTGCCATCATCTGAGGTACTAGGAAACCAGGCTTAAGAACTTTAATGAAGGAAAGCAAACCTTGAATAAGTCAAACTTGAGACCAAAGCAACTTGCATTAAGGGTCTTGACAATTGTGACTGATGCCCGGATGTTTAGATCAATAGAGGCTGGGGATTGAACTCAGGATCTCACACACTCTAGGCAAGTGCTACATCACTGAGACATGCCCCTAACTAAAGCTAAGGTTAGGATTTTCTTAATGGATGAGAGGTACGTCAGCAAGTTAACTAAGAAGATGGGAGACAAATTTGTAGTTGCATTTGTTACTGTTTCATTGCTGTGACAAAACACAATGACCAAGACAACTTATAGAAGCAAGTGTTTACTTGGGCTTGTGGTTTCAGGAAGTTAGAGTCCATGACGGCAGAGCAAAGGCATGGAGGTAGAAACAGCAGAGAGTTCACATCTTGATCCACAAGCAGGAGGCAAAGAACACACTGGGAAAGACACAAGTCTTTTAAAACCTCAAAGCCTGCCTCTAGAGACACACTTCAACAGGGCCATGCCTCCTAATCCTTCCTAAACAGTTCCACCAGGGGGGGGACCAAGGCATCCAAATATATGAGCCTGCAGAATTCTCATTCAAAACACCACAGCAGACCATTAAAAACTAAGAATCAGTTACTTCTTTGGGTCTCTAACTGGTCTCATTTAGGCAGATAACATGCCTGAATCCAGATATGTTTGTATCTGTTTTATCAGCTTTTTATCTTTATCCTTTTAACAATGTATTGGTAGGATTTTTTTCCTTAAAGAAAAAAACATCTCTTTTTTAAAGAAAAAAACATCTTAAGCATGAAAACATATCTCCAGTTTTTTGAAAGAGGATTCTCAGACAAGGGTGGGCAGGACTGAGAATAGCAAATTGTATTACCTTGCTGAAAAGAAGGTTATTTTAACCTTTTGAGGTGGCGTTGATGTAAACATCTGCAAAGGAGCAGGAATATAGGTGAGAAATGTCCTAGTTACATGTGGGGAAAGCTGCAGCTACATAGGCATTGATTATTTTTAAGATAACAGCCAAGTAAGATGTGTCATCTCTGCCTCTCTATACTCTAGATCTGTGATGTTTAAGATAAAACGGGCTGGACTTCAGCTGATGATATTCTTCTAAATCTGTAGAACGTGAAGCTGCAATGGATTAAAATACTCCAGAAATCTGACCTTGAGCTGCTGCCTGTGTATACAAAACCACGTCTACTGTGTACTGTCTTCAGACAGCCCAGAGCCAAAGTCATCGGTTACCAAAGGCATTCAAGTGTAGCCCATTCCTCTTAAACAAGACTGTTGTATGCATGCACACAAACACACAAGCACTTGTTCACTCTTCCACATACACTATCCTAGCCCTGCCAACATCCCACACCACGGAACCAGAAGCTCTCACTGTTGACAACTTGGCTTTATTTGACATGGTCTCACTGCATAGCCATGGCTAGCTTGGAACTAGAAACTCTCCTGACTCAGTCACCACCTCCTACACCCCCTCCTCAGACACACAGTCCTGGCCACACACCTAGTTCTCCATGTGGCTCTGTTCCCCCAAGAGAAGTGAGTTTCAAGTACTCTCAGGGTTAGGATTGATGTCGCGCCTTTAGTTTCATCTCGAAAGATATATTGTCACCAAAGGTTTGTGCAAAAAGGAAAATGCTGAAAGCGGATTCCAAGTGGTCGGAAAGAAGAGGAGGTGAGCCCACCAGCCTCCATAACCTAGTCACTACCATTTAACTTTAGATAGTTAAAATACCCATAGACTGTTTACTCTCCATGACCACTCCCTATGTGTTCCAGAGAGTACTGGTAAGTTCTAGAAGATTCCAGAAGGTAGGGGTAGCCCTGTTGACTCCGAAACTCTGTTTTTAAAGGACAATGAAATTCTTCTCTTGGTCTTTATGGCCTCACTCACTGGCCTGCCACTGTGGCCCCAGCTCTATACAGCTTACCCACATCTCCATCCTCAGAGCCTGCCACTGAAGACTCAGGAAGTCCACGGCCCAGGAGGCTACTCACTTCTCTTGAAAAGGTGGCTTGCAGACACAATGTCATACACACTGACTGGTCACAGTGTCAGGCAAGGTTATCTGGTTGACCTGGCAGGGTTATCTGGTTGACCTGGCAGGGTTATCTGGTTGACCTGGCAGGGTTATCTGGTTGACCTGGCAACCTACAGTTCCTCTCCCTGTGCTGTAACTGCAGAAACTGCCTAAAGCCATTTGGTCAGAACTGCCCTTGAGCAAAAGAACAGAGATAGTACTGAGGCTTTGAACAAACTGGATCTCATCGTCCCATAAATGTTGTATTCTGGGTACTTAGAATCTCTCATTTACGTCTCAAAATCATCCTCAAAAAAATGAGTGTTTTCCATTTATTTGCATTTGTGAATGATGACTTTATTTTTAAAAAAGAAAATAAAATACTACTATAGGACAATACAATAAAATACCCTCCACCTTTGAGAGATTTTTTTTTTAAAAAAAATACTAAATTATAGTTCTCCAGAAACATCTTACAAATGGCCTAGACAAACCCAGAATTAAAATCAAGGTAGGAAAGTATGTTCATTTCTTCTCTCATCGCTGTGACAATGAAGTACCTAACAGTTCCTTCCTTAAGGAAGGGAAAATCTGTCTGGGCTCACAGTTTGAGCATCCAGTCCATCAAGGAGGAAAACATGGCGCAGCTGGTCACGCGGCACCCACACCCAGGAAGCAGGATGAATGCTGCCACGTGGCTGCCTTTTCTTTGTCATTAAGCATGTGGGTAAGGGGTGTGGGTACACTCACCCTCGTATGCACATGTGGGGGGATGCATTCACCCTGTATGCACATGGGGGTACACTTACCCTTGTAAGCACATGTGGTGGTGGGGGTGCATTCACCCCATAAGCACATGTGGTGGAGGGTACACTCACCCTCATATGCACATGTGGGGGGTTGCATTCACCCTGTATGCACATGTGGGGGGGTACATTCACCCTGTATGCACATGTGGGGGGAGGGGGTGCATTCACCCTGTATGCACATGTGGAGGGGTACATTCACCCTCGTATGCACATGTGGGGGAGGGGAGTGCATTCACCCTGTATGCACATGTGGTGAGGGGTGCATTCACCCTATAAGCACATGTGGGGGAGTACGTTTACCCTGTATGCACATGTGGGGGGGTGCATTCACCTTGTATGCACATGTGGGGGGGTGCATTCACCCTGTATGCACATGTGGGGGGGTGCATTCACCCTGTATGCACATGTGGGGGGGTGCATTCACCCTCGTATGCACATGTGGGGGGAGGGGGTGCATTCACCCTGTATGCACATGTGGTGGGGGGTACATTCACCCTATAAGCACATGTGGGGGAGTACATTCACCCTGTATGCACAAGTGATAACCAGAGATTGGTGTCGGGTGTGTCCTTTATTACTTGTTATTCTTTTGTTATTATTTTCTTTATTTACATTTCAAATGTTATCCCCTTTCCTCATTTCCCCTCCGAAAACCCCCTATCCCATCCCCCATCCCCCTGCTCACCAGCCCACCCACTCCTGCTTCCTTGTCCTGGCACTCCCCTACACTGGGGCATCAAGACTTCTCAGGACCAAGGGCTCCTCCTCCCTTTGCTGTCCAACAAGGCCACCCTCTGCTGCCTATGCAGCTAGAGCCATGGGTCCCTCCATGTGTGCCCTTCGGTTGGCCCCTTACCTTAATCTTTGAGTCAGGGTCTCTCACTAACCCTGTGGCTGGCCTTTTCTGCATTAGTGTCTTGCCAGCCTGTGGGATCTGCGTGTCTCCCTCCACTGGGCTGGAGCTGCAGATGCACGCTGCCACGTCTGGCTCCCAGGTACGGAAAAGTTGAACTCGGGTTCTCATTCTTGCACAGCAAACCCTTTACCTGCCTTCACAGCCTCTCTCTCTTTCAACTTTTCTATTCAGTACAGGACTCCAGCCCATGAAATGGTACCTCCTCATTCAGAGTTGCTCTTCCCACCTCAGGTAAACCTCTGAAAAACGGCCTCACAGTCACACTCAGAGCTGTCTCCTAGGTGACTCTAAACCCAATGGAGCTGGCATTCATGATTAACCGTCACAGAAAGTCTGCAGCTCCATGTGCGCTTACTTAACACAGAATCGCAACCGCTTCAGTTGTGCCCCTTTCTAGACTAGAGTGCAGGCAGTGAGCCCATGGAACGTCCTCGTGAAGGTAAGGAGGCAGCTGAGGGCGTGCCCCAAAAAGCACTCGTGTGTGTGTGTGTGTGTGTGTGTGTGTGTGTGTGTATGAGAGAGAGAGAGAGAGAGAGAGAGAGAGAGGACATTCACAACGGTCACCTTGGGTCCACAGAACAGAGGTAGGTTTTTCATAACATGGGATGAAGGGAAATGGGGTATAGAGGGATCAAGGTTGGCTGTGGACGGTTGTGGCTGTTTGTTAGTTGATGGGGTTTATTGTGTCATGTTCTGACTTTCATTTATGCCTGGGGTTTCTCTCAATATAGCCAAAAGAGTCTTTTAAGGATAAATTGATTTTAGGGTATTCTGCTTTAAAAGGGTAGAAATTATATTATGCGATTTAAAATTATGTCTTTCAATAGCAATTCAACTAAAATATGAAGGCACTTTAAAAAAGATGCTCCAAAAAGTTTATTTCTCTAAAAATAACTCAACTCATGCCGGTAATAGAGGAAGGAGAGTTTATGGGCTTTTATCTGTCTCTGGCTCTGTCTTCCCCACTCCCTCCAGCTCCTTTTCCCCCCTTTCCTCCCTTTCAGTCTTTGCCAGGTTCCAAATCTATTCTTTTTCCTCCCCTGGTTTTTCAAGACAGGGTTTCTCTGTGTAGCCCTGGCTGTCCTGGAACTAGCTCTGTAAAACAGGCTGGCCTCCAACTCAGAGATTCACCTGTTTCTGCCTCCCGAGTGCTGGGATTAAATGTGTGTGCCACCTCCACCTAGCCCCCCAAATCTATTCTTTCTGCACTAAGAATCTGTCTCTCTTCATGGGCCAACCACCTCTCAAATGGCATCTCTGTAGAATGGGCTCTGAGGATGCTGGATCTCCTGATGTGGCCTGACTCCATCCCCACCCCCTCCTCCCTTCTGTACCCTCTCCTCCCCTCTACACCCAACATGAGAAGCAGCTCACATGGAATAGATCTAACAAAAGCTAAGGATTATTGCAGAAGAAAAACTTGTGTCTTCTTTCCATGTCCCACATTTCTTTTAAAAATAAAGTCTTTGTGGACTGGAGATGGCAGATCAGTTAGCAGCACTGGCTGCTCTTGCAGAGGACCCAGGTTCGATTCTCAGCACCCACATGGCAGCTCACAACTGCCTGCAACTCAGGTTCTAGGGGATCAGATGCGCTCTTCTCGCCTTCTTGGGTACTGCACACGGGTAGTGCGCGGGCATACATGCAGACAAAACATCCATAAACATGAAATTTTTAAAATCTAAAAATAAGGAAGTACAGACCAGATCATTGACTAACAATCCCGTAGAGAGCCCTACTTAGCTGACCCTTTCAAAGCCATGGGGACCTCCATATTGCTTATGATTTTCAAAGCCTCTTTCTACCAAGGCGAAGCAATGCTAATAGCTCACTGTCACTCACAAAGCAAACCTAGCCCCTTAAATATATCACCAGAGAACAATAGGCATTTTATGTGTGTGTGTGTGTGTGAGAGAGAGAGAGAGAGAGAGAGAGAGAGAGAGAGAGAGAGAGAGAAGGAGAGAGAGAGAGAGAGAGAGAAGGAGAGAGAGAGAGAGAGAGAGAGAGAGAGAGAGATCAAGGAAGTCGGAGCCTTCGGCCAGTCCAGACAGTACAGTTTAAAGGAAATTAGACTCTAATTCAGAATTTAGATGGATAACAGGAGAATGAGGCAGTGTTATAGGCTCAGGGGGCACTCCTGCAAACCCCAAAGAAATGAAGCTCCAGTCAGGGTGGCGGAGGCCTTCTGGGATTTGGACCGATAACTGGGGTGGATCAAGTGGATTATGAAGGCTTTAACTAGGCTGATTGCATCCTTTCAGGCTTAATCACAGAGGTACTTCACTGCAAGGAAAGGGCTCCATCCTCATGAGGCGGTCAGAGATGGGAAGCCTATGGCTTCTGGGGGGTGGAGCTCAGCACAGCCTGGGAGGCTGAGATGCAGGGCAGCTGCTGTGTGTGACCGGATGGTTAAAGATGGAAGATATTTGCTTTCCAAACCAAACCACAGCTCATGTTCCCTGGCACAGACAGATTTACGACCCAAACACTGTCTGGAAAGCAAAACTTCATGTCTGACAAGGAAAGGACACTTGAGACTAGGCATTGCCGTGACTAAGAAAAGACAGACGCCATCCTTTGAGTCGGAGTAGCACAGAGACTGAGAGAGGTGATTGTGACTCCGTTCTTTGCTGGCAAACGTGGACTCCTGGGGCTGGCACACCCACTAAGAATGAAGAAGTGCTCTGCCGGCTTCCTGCCAGTCCCTTACACTGGCCAACCTGTCTTCATTCTCCCCAAATCTATCCCTTCCTCCATCCACAAGCCCCAGACTTAAAGGCTAACCCTGGGCAGTGAACTTCCTGATCTAGAGGCAGAGAGTAAATATAGACTTCGCAGAGTCTCCTTGGCTACCCCTCAAATCCACTGCAGCCATAGGCAATATGTAAATTGATAAGAATAGCTGTTTTTATAAATTTTTATGTATGGACAACAAATGTGAGAGCTTCATGTAACTTTTACACGTTGTGAAATATTATTCTTTCAATTATTCTTTCCCCAACCATTTAAAGCTAAAAGCTGGTTCCTAGCTCCCACACCACATAAAACCGGGTTGGCAGAATCTATCCCAGGAGCTTGCTAAGTCTTCATGTAGCCAATGCATAATATTCTGAGACATGAATATCCAGTGCTGTGACTGAAATACCAGCCTTCCCCCAAGGCAAAATGTATGTTAAAGTATCAGGGGTCCATTTTATTCCAAAACTGGTCAAAATGTAGGGAACAGCTGACCACAGATGCCCATCTCCAATTAACAGGTCTACAAACAACCTCTACACGTAAGGCTCGGGAGACATTGTGGAAGAAGAGAAGAAGACTATAAAAGCCAGAGGACCAGTGTGTCTTCTATGGTGTCTTCTATACATGCCAGAGACACGCCCATAAAATCTTAACATTATGATCACCTAAACAAGCCCTACCATGACAATACAAGCCAGTGTACCACTGTGCCTGTGATTAAAGCCATTACCAAGCCGGGCCGTGGTGGTGCACGCCTGTAATCCCAGCACTCTAGAAGACAGAGGCAGAGGCGGATTTCTGAGTTCGAGGCCAGCCTGGTCTACAGAGTGAGTTCCAGGACAGCCAGGGCTACACAGAGAAACCCTGTCTCGAAAACCCAAATCCAGAAAATAAAAAAAAAGCCATGACCAAAAGCAACTTGGGAAGAAAAGGGTTTATTTCATCTTATATCTTACTGTCCTCCATGGGGTAAGTCAGAGCAGGGATCTGAAGCCGAGGCCATGAACGGGTGCTACTGACTGGCTTGCTCCCCGTGGCTTGCTCACCCTCCTGTCCAGGGTTGGCACCGTCCACTGTGGGCTGCATCAATCATTCATCAAGAAAACACCACACAGATTTGCCCACCAAACAATCTGATGAAGACATTTTCTCAGCGGAGATGCCTTCTTCCCAAGTGGCCCTAGCTTGTGTCAAGTTGACAGAAAACTGGCCAGCGCAGCCCCGCCCTACATAAAGAACCTCACCTCAGGCAACTAACAGCTGCTGAGAGAAGAATCAGTCTTTTCCAGGAAAAAGACCCTTGTTAGGTTATCCAATCCCAGGTGGTCAGCCCTAAACACAAGTCCATAGGAGCAACACTAAATAAACTTAGCAGGGTGTGTTTACATCTGCAGTGTAAATACAGCAATAAAGATAATGAAAGGGCTAAGCCTTCATCTAAGCAAGCACAGTATCCTGAGAAATAAACAGCCAATACTGGGGTTGAAATACCAGCATTTCTCAGATTGGTAACAACAATAATTAAAATAGATGAGGTCATGAGTTTGCAAAGGAGTTAGGGTTGGGGACAGAGGAGGAGTTGGAGGCAGGGAGAGAGGGAGGTAGAAATGATATAAACTCGTGTGTGAGTTCTCAAGCAAAATAATAAAATACACATAATAAAAATGATTTTTTTTTTAAAGTTCACTTTCCCCAGTTGCTAGCTTTCAGCGGCTTCCTACTGTTCTATACCACGCTGCATGCTGGGAAGTAGGCCACGCATTCAGAAAAGATGTTCTAGAGCTGATGGTTGTCAGGGATACCTCTGACAGAATGGTGGGAGGAGCAGTCCAGGCAGGAAAAGAGACCGTGTCAAAAGGACGTGGAATCCACACCACTGAGCGCACAGTAGGTCTTGAACACAATCCATAGCCAAGCCAGGTCCAAAAAGGCCGGTGCTGTGCCAAGTGGTTCCCACCTCACTCCAGAATGCCCCGAGAAAGCCCTCTCCCAACACCTTGTTGTGAGTGAGGCCACAGCCTGAACTGTGGGTGGGTTGGAAAGAACTGGTTTCTGTTTGGTGTTTAGGATGTAGGACAGAGGCTGCAGAACTATGGAAGCAAAAGCGAGCTACTAACGCTCGAACCGCAGAGCTGAGCCGGGGTTGAACATCTGTTTGAAGGCGAATTTACCGATCGTAACTCAGATCTTAACACCTTCTGGGCAACAACACTCGTTTACACGCAGCCTCTAAAAACAGTGCTGTTCTGTCTCCCCAGCCCGTGAAGGGCGCGGATCGCAATCTGCACTTGCTTATTTTGTATCTAAGCAACTGTCAGATTCCA
The DNA here is from genome assembly GCF_947179515.1 of Apodemus sylvaticus. NCBI lineage: Eukaryota > Metazoa > Chordata > Mammalia > Rodentia > Muridae > Apodemus > Apodemus sylvaticus. Next base: position 10,282,788 of record NC_067478.1, on the reverse strand, counting down.
TATCTACTAATAAGAAAGGGTATAATTATACCCTGATACTTTAATTAGCAGCAGATGCCAGTGTTTGTGAAGAAAATGTAAGATTTTAGAGCCCAATTATATGCAAACTTTAGGCACCCGATGTCAGGCCTCTAATTCACCCTGTAGGTCAGCAGAGATCAGAGGAGAGGGCCGCGGACTGTGCCAGCCTTGGCTGTGTGAGGAGAAATGGGGTCCAATTTGCATGGGATTTTCCTATCATTGGTTCTCAGTGTCGGCCTGTGTTCTCCAGCCACATTCCAGAAAGTGTTGTAGCACATCTATCTCACTTACTAATTCTCCATTTCTTTCTACCCAAAAAACTTAAGCAATATACCCTAACAAAAGAGCAAAACCCCAGAACCTGAGGAACTGGGGCAGCCCAGCCCAGTGCAAATTGTGATTGGGTCGTTTGGACAGCACCTTCCTGAGAGTGCTTTTGAGCTTTTCTGTGGCAGAAGGTATATGCCCTCAGGCCTAAAAAGAAAAAAAAAAGAACTTAAAAACATTTAACTAGTTCAGTTTATTTTTCTCTCTCAGAGTACAAGGCAAGTTACTATAATAAAGCAGAAACTTTCTTCTTAAAGTCTCAAAGTACTTGTCTTGTATTAAGCCTTTCTTTGGGGAAGGACAAGAGTGATTAGCTATGTCCTTGGAGTCCCCCAAGTTAGTCATCTTTGACTAGTAACGTGCAAAATCCTCTCGTGGCTTCAAATAGCATCAGATTTCTTTTTCTTTTTCTTTTCCTCTTTGGTGGTCATTTTTGTTTATCTGTTTTGTAATTTTGAAGGCAGGGTTTCTCTTTAGCTTTGGCTTTTTCTGCCCTCAATCCGTAAACCAGGCTGGCCTCAAACTCAGAGACGCATCAGCCTTCTGAGTGCTGGATCAGAGGTGTGCACCACCACCTCCCGGCTCAGATTTTTTTTTTAAAGGGTCAGGAGAGGCCAGAGTTGTAGCCCAGCTAGTAGAGTCCATTCCTAGCATGCGTGGGCATTCCAACCCTGGCCCATAGAAATTGGGTGTGACACCCATACCTGTGACCCCAGCACTGAGGAGGCAGAGAGACAAGAGACTCAGAAATCCAAGGTTACCTTCAGCCACACAGCTTGTTGAGGTCAGCCTGGGCTACATGAAACCTTTCTCAACAAAAAATAATAATAATGTTGAAAATGTAAAAGGTAGAAGAAAAATAGGAAGGAAAAGGAAAGAACTTAAGAGAGAAGGAAGAGAAAAGAAAGGTGGGAGGGAGAGAGGGATGGGAGGAAAGGAGGGAAAAAGGGAAGGAATGAAGGAGGGAGGGAAGAAGGAGAAAGGAAGGGTAGGATGGAGGGAGGAAGAGAAGAAGGAAGGAAGGAGGGGGAAGGAAGGAGGGAAGGAGGGAGGGAGGGAAGGAAGGAAGGAGGGAAGGAAGAAAGGAAGGAAGGAGGGAAGGAAGGAGGGAAGGAAGGAGGGAGGGAGGGAAGGAAGGAGCAGCAGGGATTAGACTTGTGCCTCACACCCTCTGTGTCTTCAGCCCTCAGCACAGAGCCTGGCTCGTGTCCACCCGTCTTGGCTTTGCTAAAATGAGCACAGTGGCTCTCTCAGAGCCTCCAACAAGACACGGCTAAGACATGTTCTCCCACCCATCCTACAATCCATAACCCTACTGCCACTGAGCCCACAGACTTCCACAGCACCAGCAACCTCACCAAGCCTCAGTTTCAGTTAGAGACAGACGGTCCCATGAAAAAACTCAGAGTCTAAATCTCAACACTGAAGTCTCTAAAACCAGTGTCCGCACCGGGCTGTTTCAGGCAGCACCGCCATCAAACAGGCCGGAATTCATTCTGTCTTCTTTTTAATGGGTTCCCAAATAAGTTTTCAAATTCTCATCTTCACTCACCAAATAGACCATCTTGAACCAAGCACCATAAGATAAAGAGACCAGGCTAGGCGCTGGGGAGATAACGTAGCAATTCAGAGCACTGGCTGCTCTTCCGGAGGATCCGAGTTTGATTCCTAGCACCTGTGTGATAGCTCACATCCTTCTGTAACTCCAGCTCCAGGGGAGTCTGAGGCCCTCTTCTGGCCTCCAAGGGAACTGCACATACATGGTGCACAGACACATACAGGCAGAAGGTCCACACACATAAAATAGAAATAAGTCTTTTAGGAGCTGGAGAGATGGCTCAGTGGGTAAGAGCACCAACTGTTCTTCCAAAGGACATGAGTTCAAATCCCAGCACTCACCTGGTGGCTCACAGCCATTCATAGAGATCTGATGCCATCTTCTGGTATCTGAAGACAGCTGCAGTGTACTTACATATAATAAATAAATAAATCCTTTTTTAAAATAGAGAGGCCAGGTTTAATAAGATGGCCCCACAATTCAGGGGGTTGTCTTTCATTCCAAGCCAAATTCTTCCAGTCCACAGAGGGTTTCCCAACCCCTCTAACATGGTTGCTGGTGCCCAAAGGGGATGCAAAATGGAGAGAACCAAAGAAAGCCTGTATGTTCTTTTCCCAGTCTGGTCAGTCAACGATGTGGACGTGAGGGCTCAATACACCAACAACTCTCCCTCCAGGCTTTCAGGCCAAAGGCAGCAAAAGTCAGCCTCTAAGAGGTGTGTAGGCACATGCCAAGGACCTGGAGTGTGGAGAAAGGATGTTCCCATCCCTGTAGCCTGCCTGTGACTAACCGGTGCTGCACACTGTCTGGCCGCTGCCTCCCATGACCTCTGGGAGCAGAACCAAGCAGACCGGGAGGTTCTTACCCACGCTTCAGTCTCTGCATCTTCACCGTTTCCAGCTGCTGATGCCCCTCCCCTGAGGGGGACAGTGTGTGTTTAACATAGCTAGAGGCCAAAAAAGCAAAAGAAAAAGAAGCAATTACAAACGCCCAACTCTCTCATTCCACAAGACGGACTTTCCGGTAAGTCTCCATTGCTTTCACGTCACCCCGACAATCTCCTTTCATGGCCCAACTTTGCTCAACTGCCCCCTACCCCGCCCAATGCGGCCTTATCATTTTGTCTTTCCCCTAGACAATAACCCAACTGCCTAGCAAACTTTTTTCCAGTGTCCTTCTGCTGCCATCTAGTGTACACACACTGTCACAACCACCAAGCCAGGAGCTACTAAGACACTCATTGCCCTGGAAATAAATGCAAGGGTTAGCTTTGTCCATCCTTGCAGGGAAATGTTTATTTCTGGGGACACACTAGTGTGGAGCATTTTGCCATGTCCCTGACACCCCCAGATAGCCTGCAGTCTTTCCTTTCAGAAGAACCCCTCTGTAGCAGTTCCTGGATTTTCGGGTGCATTCTAATCACAAGAAAATCTTGCTAAAATGCATATTCTATAGCAAATTCTTGTTGGTAGGATTCTTGCCTGCCCTGTGTGAGGGCCAAGGTTTGATTCCCCAAGACAGAGAAAGAAAGAAAAGAAAGAAAGAAAGAAAGAAAGAAAGAAAGAAAGAAAGAAAGGAGGGAGGGAGGGAGGGAGGGAGGGAGGGAGGGAGGGAGGAAAATCAAAATGCAGATTCTGAGCTGATAGTGCTTGGCTTGAAGCAAGAGGAACTGAGTTCAAGTCCCAGGACCAACATTAATATATATATATATATATATATATATATATATATATATATATATATACATATATACATACATACATACATACACCAGGCGTAGAGGTGCATGCTTACCACATTCCATGTGACAGCAGGGCGGGGCAGATCCCTGGAGCTCACTGAGCAACCAGCCTAGCCTGCCTGGCAAGTTCCCAGCCAGCAAGAGACCCTGTCTCAAAACTACAACGTGAGTGGGACCTGAGGAAGGACACCTGAGGTTGTCCTGTGATTGTCACATGCACGCATTCACATACACCCTCAGAGATACATGCACACACAAAAATAACTGATTAATTAAAGTGCATATTCTGACGCAGCAATCAGGGTTGCCGGGCTCTGCGTCTATAACAAACAAACTGAGACCCAGTTTGAGCAAAGAGCTAGAAACGCAGCCGAGGATGCAGGAACCTCTGCTCAGACTCTGAACAGCACGGGGTTCTGCGAACGCCACAGGACAAACGCGTCACAGCCCACAAGCCACGACGACAGCAGTGTGAGAACAGTTTGAGCTTGAAGATTGACATCCGACTGCTACTTGCTGTGCAGTCTTGAGGGAGACACTGAATCCATCAGAACCTCTTTTGCCTCGGTAAAATGCAGGAAACCGTGTGACCCAGTGAGAAAAAATGCATGGGACAGGCCTGTGTGTAGCACTCAGCCATAGGAAAGCATTAAAGCCCCTCCTCTGCTCTCGAAGAGAGGGGTGCTTCAGAACCCAAAGAGCAGACTCCTATGCGAAACAGGCCAGGAAGTGGAGAGGGGGTGGGAGGGCTGATAAGCAGCCATTCTGCCCCTCTGCATAAAACTAGTCAGCCCCAGCCCTGGGAGATGTTTGCTCCTCTGCTGGTACTTCTTCCAGGACAGGTGGGTAATGGTCGGTCCTACCCAGTTCCCAAACTGATGTCCCCTTTGCTGACGGCGTAAGGAACTAGAAGGGTAGAAATTATTTATTTCGTCCATTCTATTTGGACTACTGTTATTAAAGTGCCTATCTCAACAGCGTAAATAGTGTCTGAAGTCTCAGAATCACCCATGATCCTCTGGGCTCCAAAGGGCTTGGGTAGCCCGGTTGCTCCGGCTCTGCCATCAGCACCACGTGCGGGCTGTCACCCAGGCTCCACACCTGCCACTGTCCTTAGTGGTCTTCCCGCCAGTCTTGCATCTCCAGTATGGTTGGGGTCTCCATGGAAACGGCTTCACCCGCAGCCTCCTGGCCCCTCTGCGGGAACCGCATCCCTACCGCATCAGCTATCCATGGCTCCGTCCTGCCTTCTAAGCCAGTACCATGCTGGAGGCTCTTCGTATTACCAGGCTTGGCTACCATCTCGAGAGGCAGCCTCGGCCTCCTCCCTAAGCCACGGCATTCTGAGTGACGGCCCTGACTGAATAAATCCCGGGAGATTTCATTTCAGTGATGCTGATCTCTCTAGGATGGCAGCCGATTTCTCAGTCCACGCTGACCAGTAGGTCTTTAGGGGGCTCTGAGGCGTCGCTCTGAAACTTCGCAAGCCAGGCCTCCAGCCTTCTCACTTCTCTCTGCATTATCTGCCAAGCTCCTACCTCAGCTCGCTGAGCTCCGAGCACGTAATGGCTTTCCCAGCCCAGAGCTACAAACGTGTTCCCTTTCTTCCAATTACATAGTCTAAAATCTAAAAGCTTCAAGGTCAGCATCCCATTATCTGTTAACAATTTCTGTCCTGGTTCAATTCCTGCTGCTGTGACAAAACACAGACCAAAACCAACTTGCGGGTGGTGGTAACTTCAGCTCACAGGTTACAGTCCACCACTGAGGGACACCAAGGAAGGAGGACAGACGGGATAACGCTTCTAACTGGCTTGCTCTCCCTTGCTCAGCCTGCTTTCTTAGACAAGACTACCTGCCTAGGGTTGGCCCCGCCCACAGTGAGCTGGGCCCGCCCACATCAGACATATATCAAAAAAATGCCCCCATAGCCTTGCTCTCAAACCAATTCAGAAGGCAGCCTCAACTGGGGTGTCTGCTTCCCAGGCGATCCTACTTTATGTCAAAGTAACAAAAAAACAAAAAACAAACAAAAACAACAACAAAAAACTGAACCAGTGCACCAGCGTTGCTTGGCTGAGGCAGCAGCAGTTGGGCAGTCAATCTTCAGGCCCTCCCAAGCTCCTCCTAGCTACCATCATCTTTTATTCCTTCCTGCCCACAGACGTCTCAATTTATCCTCTCTCACAAAGGAAAATGATTGCAAGGTCCTACCCTCTTTTTCGTGAAGAGAAAAGAAAACTAATATTGTTTTTCTGCTCGGAGCCTTGTCAGAAATGCCTAGAAGACAAAATTAAATCTCAGATCAATCAAAACCTTGAGCAAAGAGATAAGCCAGACCTCCCTCCCTCAGGGCTCAGGCTACACAGACCCCTGCCAGGCACTGGAAGCCCAGGCCCTGGAGGTGACCCAGCCCTGGGGGGGAGTTCTGGATGCCCTGCCTATCCCAGGATTTTGCCTCCTGATGATGTCATCCTTGCCCTGCTCTGATCCCAGTTTCAGGTGCACAGCCTTGGTCCCTTACCACCTATTCCAGAGTGACATCGGGTACGGAGGGCTAAGGAGCCCTGAGCTGTGAGCCTGGCTTCTTAAATACTCTAAGGGTGGTCTCCATGACCCTCAAAACAGCAGCCGCAGCTAAGCATTGTGTCTTTCCCCAGCATAAGGATGAGATAGGTTGATTGAGGATTTTCTTTTTTGTCCTTTTAAATTGTAAGTGGCTGCAGCTCAAAATGTCACAAATACAAAAATAACAGCTCTTGACACTCCGAAGCTTAAAATCAGTTCCTGGGATGAGGTCTATGTTCTGTCTCTCCACACCCACTTGGCTGGCGCCTCCCTCCCTCCCTCCTTCCCTCCCTCCCTCCCTCCTTCCCTCTTCTATGATAAGCATCATGTCTTTTCATAGTCTGTTTTTGCAGGCGCCCTGGTCTCCTGCAGTATTTTCCCCATCTCTGCCTAGCTCTTGCCTCCTCGGACCCACCCATCAGAGCCTCCTCAGCAGTCACAGCTCAGGCACGGCCTTTGACCAGAGACTGCATGCTTGCCTGTACCCAGGATCCAGTTTCCTGCCTTCCCTCTGCTTTCAGACTTGCTTTGCTGCCCTCTGGGCAGAGGTTCTGCGGAGCTGAGACTTGTGTGGCTCACCTGGGCTCACTCCCAGTGCCCTCAGCCACCAGCATGAGGATGGGGGCAGAATCCTTGCCACCTCATCTAGGCGGGGAGCCATGGCTTGGAGCAGAGCAGCAAGTGTCTGGGGACCAAGGAGGGAACTGATGATGGAAAACGTGTCAAAAGAACAGGCGACCACTCTAGTTTTCTTTCTCAAAACACCTGACCAAGATGCCTCCTCTCTGTTTCTGTCAGACTATCCCAAGGCAGCCAAACGGGTCAGCTGCCTCACGTGAGGAATGGAGCTATGGCCAAGCACACAGAGGCACAGTCCAGGCCTCTGGGCAGAAATGCCTTGACACAGTGTTCTGTCGCCCAGGGCCTCAGTGTACTCACTCGTGAAGGTAATAACTTCTCAAGTTCACAGAAGACAGCGGCCATAATAGACTTGAGGCACCACTGTCTCTTGTCTTCTGTTCAAAACTTTTTCCCACTGAGGGTGGTAGTGCACACAACTTTAATCCCAGCATTTGGGAGGCAGAGGCAGTTGGGTCTCTGTGAGTTCAAGGCCAGCCTGTTTGACATAGTGATACTGTCTTAGTCAGGGTTTCTATTCCTGCACAAACATCATGACCAAGAAGCAAGTTGGGGAGGAAAGGGTTTGTTGAGCTTACACTTCCATGTTGCAGTTCATCACAAAAGGAAGTCAGGACTGGAACTCAAGCAGGTCAGGAAGCAGGAGCTGATGCAGAGGCCATGGCTTGCTTCCCCTGACTTGCTCAACCTGCTCTCTTATAGAACCCAAGACTACCAGCCCAGGGTTGGCACCACCCACAAGGGAGCCTCCCCCCTTGATCACTAATTGAGAAAATGGCCCACAGATGGATCTCATGGGGGCACTTCCCCAACTGAAGCCTGAAGCTCCTTTCTCTGTGATAACTCCAGCCTGTGTCAAGTTGACATACAGAACCAGCCAGTACAGATGCCTTATATCAAAAAAAAATTAAAATGACCTCTCCCATCTCTAGATAGGAAAGGTTGGCTCTTGGATAATTTCTCCTAAGAAAGCTCTCTTTCAGTCAGTCAGTCAATCAATCCACTTGTGAAAGTTTCCCGAGCACCTACACTGTGTCAAGACCCTTTGCCAAGTACTGGGCATTAAAATCAAACGAGACAACACTGCTATCTAGGGGATCCCAAGGCAGTGGAAGAGACAAATACCAGGTAAGACAGGCCACCTCAGGAATGCAGAGGAAGGGTAGCTATCAGATTCGTGGGAACAACTCACGCTCTCTTTGGAGCCGTGGCCTCAGTCAGGTGACCCGCCCTCCTTGAAAGGAAAGACTTCTGGCATGAAAAACAAGGGGCTGGAAGCCGTCAATATCTAAGGTTTGTAAGTCTTCCATGCCCTGCTCCACAAGGTCTTGCTATGAAGAAAACATGAAGAAGATGGGGCTACGGAGATGACTCTGCTAAGGAAGGGTTTGCCTCCCAATCGTGAGGACCTGGGTTTGGTCTACAAGACATGGGAGAAGCCATAATGACACACACTCAAAATCTCATTGCTGGGGAGCCTGAGACAGGGGAATCGCTGGGACTGGCTGGCAAGTGACCTTGGCCTATTTGGAAAGTTCCAGGCCAGTGAAGAATCTGCACCACATAGTATGAATAGTGCCTGGAGTGGCTCTTCCTGATTGTCAACTTGACTGCATCCGGAATGAACTATGATCCAGAATTGGAAGGCTCACCTGTGATCCTAATCTGGAGGCTGGGAGATACACATTTCTGACCTGGATCTTGGCCTGGAGATCTTGAGGCATAGTGGCTATGAATCCCAGATTAAGACAGGGAGATCCCTAAATTCAAGGTCATCTGGGACAAGGCAAGTCCCAGATTCTGGCATGGTGGCACACATCTTTAATCTGGGCCACACCCTCTGCTGGAGACCTACATAAGGACATTGGAGGAAGGAAGATTCACTCTCTCTCTCTCTTTCACCTGCTTGCCTCGCGGGACTGAGCAACTGCTAGATCCTTGACTTCCATGCACAGCTGCTGCTGACCATTGTTGAGGAGTTGGACTACAGACTGTAAGTCACAACAAATTCCTTTACTATATAGAGACTACCATACGTTCTGTGACTCTAGGGAACCCTGACTAATACAGTGCCTGATGCCTTCCTCTGGCTTCTACATGCGTGTGTGTGTGTGTGTGTGTGTGTGTGTGTGTGTGTGTGTGCGCGCGCGCGCGCACACACACACATACACACACAAAAAAATACTAAATAAATAAAAAGATTCTAACCTCCAGGTAAGCTTTATACTCTCACAGACTCTCCCCTCTCCTCTTACACAAACACACACACACACAGACACACACACACACCAGCACTCACTGTAAGAGCATTTGTGTATTACTCATAGCAAAGCAACCAGCCATCTACCCCCACACTCCTCTCTTTGGTCACGGCTGAGAGGTACCGCAGGGATCACCTGGATGCACCTGGAATGAATTCAAGTCTCATCCTAGCGTGGCACGCAGCTGCTGGAGTTAGTAAGGAAGCTCTGGGTGCTTTGGGAAGCAGTTCAGGGCTTTGAGCTATTTATAGACACTTCAATATGCACAACTGCCGCCTTACACTTTCCATTAACCCCTCCGAGGTTTGAACCGGCAGATTAATTTCACAGTTCTCTGAGGAATGCTGGCCTTTATTAACCCCATTAGGACATTTTCTTTAGGGGTTCAACTCTCTGTGTGTGAAAAAAGACACTCTGAACATCTTCATAGGCTTGTTCAATTTACCTTGCACTTAAGTTATAAAGTAATAATAATAATTTCAACTCCAAATGATAAACATTCCAAACACTTTCCATAGCAAATAAAATGCATGGCTGGGGCATGCAATTTCAAAAAAAAAAAACCCACAAGCCATGCATAAGCATGGTGCTTTATGCAGTTGCAAAAAAAAAAATGGTAACATGTATGGCTTTGTAAGTATTTTTATAAACTAAAAAAAAAAAAGAAGGGAAAAAGGAAAGAAAGAAAGAGAGGGAGAGAGAAAAAAGAAAGGAAGAAAGGAAGTAAGAAAGAGAGAGGGAAAGAAAGAAAGAGAGAGAGAGAGAGAGAGAGAGAGAGAGAGAGAGAAAGAGAAGGAAAGAAAAAGAGAGAAAGACTTTGCATATGACCTGAGTTCAAGTCCCATCTCTGCCACCAATGACTCTCTTTGTGCTGAGGTTGCCTTTGATATAAGAGAGGAGAACTCAGTTGAAGAATGTGCTGGATTTGATTTGATTCAATCAAATCAAAAATGATTCTCCTTTGAGCATCAGAATCCTCCTAGTGATGGTGTGGAGGGCCTGGCATGTGGCTCGGTTGGCAGAGTGCGTGAAGTCCTGGGTTCAAGCCCCTGCACTACAGAAACCATTTGTGATGGTGCTGAGCCATAATTGGAGCTTTCTGGGGGTAAGAGGAGGATGCTCGGAAGTTCAAGGTTATTGTCAGCTGTGTTGCAAGTTCAAGACCAACCTGGGCTACAGAAGACCCTGCATCAAAAGTTTTAAAGAGGATATTACAGATTGGTCGCATTGTATAAAATAGCAAATGCTCCACCTGCCCAGGGCATCTGAGTTCTACCCAGTGTTCCCTCTTCTCCCCGGTGTTGGGTCCATGGGGCTCCGAGGGATCCCTAGAGCATAGATTGAGGCTTCTTAAATAAGTTCTAAATCTCCCATAAGCCTCAAGCTTTGTTATTCTCACCACCAAGCCCTTGCTTCCTCAACCCAAACAGCACCTCAGGGTGGTGTCCTGCTGCCCTAAGTGGTTCTAAGCCTGTAAGAGAGACCTTCATAACAACACAGAATGACCACCTCCCTTGAAATAACCACATGTGGTGTGGTTCTGCCAGTGCGCAAAGGCATTCAGTAAGGGACGGGGGACTGAGGCGACCTCACTTCACAGCAACAAGAGTAGAATAAGGACACTGAAAAAAAATGGCTCAAGAATCCCCAGGAAGATGCAGGGAAATGACAACCCCCATCTCCAAGCACATGGCAGAGAACTTCTCAAAGACAAGCTCCATGTCCTGCCGCACATCACTAGAGACTGTGGAGACGGTCACCATGGCGACGGTGAACCCTCTCACCATCCTCTAGGGGGTGGTGAGCCCTGAGCCTGAGCAGCCCCAAAAGCAATGGACAGAGGATGGTGAGTACCATCCCAAGGTCCAGGATCTCAAAGCCATTGTAACTGAATGGGGAGACGCCACTCACTCCCACCCCAAGGGCATGGACACAGACTGAAACTCCAGCAACTCTGGAAAGTATGGAAATCCCACTGGAGACATTTGAAGAGATGACTGGCCGGTCGAAAATCTGGAAGAAAAAAAAAGAATCTGGCTATTTGTGAACTCCATAGCCAAATCAAGTTGGCATTGCCCATTCCAATTGCTGCCTGTTTCTGAGGTCTGCAGACCAGGGCATGGGTGAGATTTAGTTAAAAAGACACACCCAGGGAAAGATAAAACTCAGTGGACAGAGAATGTTCTGCAGGGCCAAGGAATCCCATAGAACTGTAATTATTGTAATCCTTGCCCTCAGCACCAACAGCCTACAGTGTGAACTGGATCACACAGCAGCCACTAAAGAAAAGAAAAGCAAGCCGGGTGGTGGTGGCGCACGTCTTTAATCCCAGCACTCTGGGAGGCAGAGGCAGGTGGATTTCTGAGTTCGAGGCCAGCCTGGTCTACAGAGTGAGTTCCAGGACAGCCAGGACTACACAGAGAAACCCTGTCTCGAAAAACCAAAAAAGAAAGAAGAGGAGGAGGAGGAGGAGGAGAAGAAAGAAAGAAAGAAAGAAAGAAAGAAAGAAAGAAAGAAAGAAAGAAAGAAAGAAAGAAAGAAAGAAAGAAAGAAAGAAAGAAAGAAAAGCAAGACAAGCTGGTGACACAGCTCCTGTCCCTTGATAGGGAAAAAAAAAACCTATGGAGATCAATGTGTCTGACTCCCAAGAGGGATCAAAGAGAAGGCCCCAGATAGCAATGGGGTGATCGGTGTTGGCTCTGTGGCTGCCTCGTAGTCCTGCACGTGGCATGCTAGGCCCTTCTAGTTCTGAGGCCTGTCTTCCAGTCTCCTCCTTCTGCTTCCCTCTCTCTGCATCTCTGCTATGTCTGGTTGTCTCAAGAACACAGTCTTGAAGGCTGTGATAATTAACCGGGGTAGGGCTTAGTGCAGAGTAAGCACACAGTGGCTGTGGACCAACATACTACAGCACAGCTAAGCATGTCCCCGGCATCACTGCCCACTTCAACATACTACAGCACAGCTAAGCATGTCCCCGGCATCACTGCCCACTTCAACATACTACAGCACAGCTAAGCATGTCCCCGGCATCACTGCCCACTTCAACATACTACAGCACAGCTAAGCATGTCCCTGGCATCACTGCCCACTTCAAACTCTAGCGCACACAATCCAGGCTTTCCTGGCATTTAGCATGAGGGACCTTGGCTAGGGTCGCTCAGCATCACTGTCCCCCGGGACCTGGGAAATGGAACAGCAATGCTTCTTGCCTCAGGTCTGTCGTGAGAATTTGAAAAGACAAAACAGAGAAATCAGAACACTCCTGGACACTTTAGGCAAGCACAGTATGGCAGGGTGGCCTCTGTCACCACACACAGTGCCATTTAGCACCCCTGTGGCCATTTCATCAGAGAACTCACACCCATCTGCCAAGCATCCTTTCATGAAGGGAGACAGGTTTAGGTCCTTTTTTTTTTTTTTTTTTTTTTTTTTTTTTACCAGAAACTTCCCTGATATCCACACCATCCTCTTCCCTGAGGCCTCCCCTGTCCCTGTCCTCCTAGAAAACAGGAGAGGATACCCTGAGGAAGCAGAGGTCCACGGGCCAGGGTCTGCTGTGCAGCATGTGTCCATAAGTGTCCATCCCAGTCCCTACTAACCTAGCAAGAAGAGAGTTCTCATCCCAGCTTGCTGTTCCTTCCTCTAACAACAACGGCAAGATGCCAAGGGTACCTCTCTGCCCTGTAAGGAGAGAAAGTCATGCTGGACCTGTATGTTAGAAATCAGTCCAGCCCTAGGGTAGACCGTGCAACCTTTCTTCCCGTCACTTCAGTAATGAGCAGAGTCTCCCTGGGCAGGCTCCATCCCCCACTGATGCCCTCAGAGCCCGGCACCCACCTACAGCAGCTTTCTGCCCCTGACCAAAGTGGCTGCAATCTCTCTCAGGTCATTAATTCAGAGTGCCAGTATCACACAGAACAGGGGAGGTACTTACTGCCTCAGCTACATCTGCTGAATAACAGAAAAGGAGCTGGGAAGAGGTGCTATCCCCGGCTCTAACCAAACTATAAACTTAGACAAGAGTCTAGGGAAATAACTCAACTGATAGAGTGCTTGCCACAAAATCTGGAGATCCCGTGTTCTCATGGTTGTGATCCATGGGAAGTTCAGACACGGTCAAACTCCTATAAAGGAGGCAGAGGTAGGTGGATCTCTGGAGTTTGCTGGCTAGGCAGTCAGTAGGCTGTAGCTTCAGTGAGAACCCTGTCTCAAAGCATACGGTGGCAACCAATCATGGAAGACACCTGAGCTCGGTGGCTGGCTTCCACTGGCTTGTACATACTTGTGAATCTACACACACACACACACACACACACAACTTACACAAGGTACTGGAGATGTAGATCCACTGACAGTCTTTGACCAGCACGCCCAAAGCCCTATCCACATCCTATGGTCTGCTCACTCTGTGGTCCGAGAATGGTTTATTTTGACCAGATGATGATGAGGTGTGATACAGGATTCGTGTCTGCAGGTGGCAGCCACTGGCTGGGGACAGAGACTAGTGATAAAGTGCTTACCTTGCAATCAGGACACTGGGTCCCCAACACTGAGGAGTTTTTGAGAGATCCTTAATATGACAGACACATGTCTCAATGTGGAGGTTGTTGTCACTTAGGTTTGTCTGTTTTGGTTTGGCTTTAAGACAGTCTCTCATTGTAGCCCTGGCTGACCTGGATCTCACACTGTAGACCAGGCTAACCTCCAACTTACAGAGCTCTGCTTGGCTCTGCTTCCTAAGTGCTGGGATTAATGACACGTACTACCTGATAATAGCCAGGTAAGCAGTTTGGGCATTGGCACAGGGCACGTTTGGAGGTGCTGAGAGGCCGGAGTCCCTGTGGCTTCTGAGTTGAGGCTGTAAAGTGCCTTGGGAGGACATGTGGTATTGTGCAGGAAGGGTCCCTTCATCTCCGTGGCTGCCGAAGGCCAGGGCTATCCACTCTCCAGGGAAGGTGGCAGCCTGCCCCCGACACAGCTCTTCTTTGTGGTCTGGGTGTAAATAAAGGCAGAATACACAAGACGGGGTGTGATTCGGTATCCAGTATTTCAGTTCAGTAAACATTTGTCAAGCCACGGCTGTGAGCCTAGCGAGCCCTCAGATCTGGAAGGCTCTACATTCAAACCAAGCCACCAGCCCTCCACCAGCTGGCCCTGCCTCACTCCCTGGCCTTGAACCCCTGACTCTCCGCACGCCTTCATTCCTGGCCTGCTCTCGTCCACTGCCTCCTGGGATACCCCACGCCCCCCAGTTGATCTAGAACACTCCTCCTCGCCTCTCAGTTCCCAGGTCCCAGGTAATTTGATGGAGAGCGTCATTTCGAGGGGAAAGTGTCTCTGAGGTCTTTCATTTGGGACTCAACCTGCTGCTCCCTGCTAGACTGTGATGTCTCCAAGATCCACGGCTGTGTCACAATACTGGCAGCAACTGAGAAGCCCAACAAGATACAAAGGAAATCACTTCATAACTGAACAAAGGAGAGAGAAGGGGAGGGGGAGAGAGAGAAACAGAGAGGAGGGGAGGAAAGGAGGGGAAAGGAGCGGGAGGGAGAGAGGGAAGGAGGAAAGAGAGGGAGAGGGAGAAGGAAAGGCCCAGGTTTCTCTCCCTTGACTAATATGGACCATTACTGATCCTTTCCAAGCAATGGCTCCAGAGAGTTTCATCTTCCACACCTACAGGCTAAACCAAGAAGCGTGACTAATACAAGATGCCTACCCAACAAACCGCTCCACTTTCTGAAATACTAACCCAGAAGATAACCCAAATCTACTATAGCCAACCCCGGTCAGTCCAGCCCAAATTATTTCATAAACTCAGACCCTCCCTCTTGCCTCAAACACTGTGGTTTCCTTCAGTGGGGTAAACTAGGAAGCCAACCCTGACTCGACCCAGGCCCGGTGGCTTTGAATGGGTCATTGACATCAGTTGCTGCCCCACCTCACAAAGTAACATCTTGACACAGTCCACGGCAGCACACCCTGCAATGCCCTACACTTCTAGGGGGGTACAACTCCCCCACCCCAGATTTCCTTCCTGGGTTTTGGGTTATTTCTTCCAGACAACTGAGGCAGCTAACCCAGGTGGGCGCGGAGCAGGCCACACCTGGAGTTAAGTCATCCAGAGCCTCCCTGCAGACCTCTAAGGATCTTGACCAAGCACTACAAAGGGGTTCCTGATGGTCACTCCTTCCCAGCCCGGGTTCTGAGAGCAGAACCCCAGGACAGGAAGGGAAGAAAATTGTGCTTTCTCAGCACTTCCTGTGGCTCCGTTCGTTTGTTTGTTTGTTGTTTGTTTGTTTCGCCTTCCATGCTGTTTTTACATTTGCAAAATTGCCATGACACTGCTCAACTTCTGAGACCACCGCTGAGGCTCCAGTGTCTCCCCAGATGGCACTTGGCTGATTATTGCAAGCAGAGGGCCGCAATCTCGGGCCCTTAATGGGAACACAAGTTAATGAGTGGGTAACAGCAAGAGCTTTCTCCAGAGGGAAGAAAGGGCCAGTCCTAGGGCTTAAACATCTCTGTAAAACAGCCGCAAATAGGACCGGGGAGGCTGCTGGGAGCACAGGGCTTCCGTATAACATGTGCAATTAGCGTTTGAGGATGCTGTTGGCTGAGGACACACAGCCCGGCCCGTGTGCGGACCTCACATCCATTTCTCCGCCGGAACGCACCTCAAACAGCTTCACGGTCTTCGTCGTAGCTCCCACTCCAACAACCTACCATCTCCAAGGACAGGGACCGCGGCGGACCCCTCTCTTCAAAGGCATACTCGAAGAAGCTGCAGCTTTTCTCGACAAGGAAAATGTGATCTTTTTTTCCTCAGCTTTAAAAACAGTGAGGCAAAAAAAAAAAAAAAAAAAAAAAAAAATCTGAGTGATCAAAAATAACAAAAGTGTTTAGGGCCTTTTAAAAAGAAATCTCTCTTTCTTACATTCCTTCTTTTCTCTCTCCAAAATGGTTCTTGAACTGGCAAGGGCAGTACAAACAACATCCAATCTTAAAAGATTCATAGAAAACCTGCACGCCTCCTCCCCCCCCCCCCCGTGTCCCAGCTGTTCTGTGGCTCATCCCCCCCCACCCCAGTCCCGCCCTTGTCGGCAAGGAAACCAGGTCACCCGTGCCAAAGCCACTCAACCTGGCTCCCTGAAAGGACCGAAGAAACAGATGCCGGCAGCCCCTTTCCTTCCCTAGTAAAGGAGATGGAAATATAACAAACGACCTTTTTCCTCCAACAAAAATCCATTCCACCAGCGCCATAAAGGGTTGCAAACCAGAAGCCACTTTGCTTGAGAAACATGAGACCTGGAGACGAACTTCAATTTTGTCACCTGTGAAGTGAGGTTCTTCCGCCTGACCCTACATCAAAGGCGTGTTGTAAGAAATAGCTGAACAGTATCTTTAAAATGCCTGTGGTTTCTCAGAGGGGAAAAATATAAAATGAGACTATAAAATAAATGTGGGAAGAAGAGCAGTTAAGAGCACTTTTTCTTGCAAAGGACCCTGGTTTGATTCCCAGCACCCACATGGCTGCCCGCAGCTGTCCGTAATTCCAGTTCCGGAAGATCTAGCTCCTTCCCTCGGCACCAGGAACATACATGCTTCACATACTTAGATGCAAACTATCCACACACATAACATAGTTTTTAATATCCATGCACATAAAATAAATAGTTTTAAATTTTACAAATGTAACAGGGCTGCAGAGATAGCTCATTGGCTAAAGCACTCTCCACACAGCCTCAGTACCAGAGGTTGGCTCCCCTAAAACCCACAGAAATGTGGGCGAGGTGTGATAGTCTGCCTGAAACTCCACCCTCAGAAGGCAGAGACCGGATCCTCAGAGCAAGTTGGCTACTGAGACCAGCCATATCGGTGAGCTCTGGGTTTGATTGAGAGACCTGCCTCAATGAATAAGGAAGTGAGATACAGGATGAATCCCGACATCAGCCCTGTGCCTTCATGCAAGCACGCATGTGCACACACACACACACACACACACACACACACACCACGCCTGCAAACATGTATATATGCACAAAACCAGAAAATAAAAAAAATAATTATTAATTGATCAATTACTTTAGTAAAACATCCATAAATGAATGAGGCAAGTTATTGGGCAATGATCAGAACCTGGTTTAGCTGCCAACACACCAGGACCTCCAAGAAGACAGTTGGGATCCTGAGGGGCTGCAGTCATGTCAGCTACTGAAGGCGGCGACCTGTGGTGCTGGTCAGTAAGGAAGCACTCACAGAGCTGAGAGAGGGAGCATCTTACCTCCCCACACCGCCTCCACACAGCTCCAGCAATGTCTACCCCATCCTTCCTCCTCCATGCACCAGTCCCTCATCATCCCTCCCCCGCCAACACCCCACTGTCGCCGCATGACCGCATCAAGCCAGCCGACCACCCGTCAATCACCTCCATCACCTGTTTTGTTCTGACTTTAAAATGCGTCCCCAAAGGGGCTCACGTGTTCCGTGTTTGGTCCTCCAATGGCTATGCTGGCTGGGGAGGGCGGGGAGCCTGAGCTAAGGGAACAACCTCCGCCAAGTTCCTACTGCCCGGAACCAGAGTCAACCGAGCACGAGCCCTCTGGGACGGTGGGTGAGGTGATTCCAAACCTCCCAGGCCAACACCTCATCGGTCTGTACACTCCACCGAGCAATGGCGCCACCAGCTCCTCACCGCCTGGCCTTCATCCTCACCGCAACCCCACCCCGCGCCCCTGCTCTTCCGCCCACTCCCTCTTCACTCCACGCCCCTCGTGTTCGGGACACGGGATCCAGAGATGTGCGATGGCAGGTCTACACTGCCTTTAAATGCATCGCCGGAGCACCGCCTGCGAGTTAGCCAGAACAACAGGCGTGATGACCTCAGCAGAGCCTTGAGCGGCTGCAGCCCGCCAGGGCCTAAGTGCTCATAACCGCTTTATTCAGAAAGCTGCTGTTACAGGTTAGAACTGAAGCGCCGAGACCCTACGTGGCTTAAAGCTTGCAGTCAGTAATCGTCCGACTGGGACTTACCACGGCCCGGGCAGCTCGGGGACCTGTGCCCTTACACAAGTCATCATGCTGTCAGCTCACAAACTCAGTCTCGGGCACCTTAGGGAAGGGCGTCTATTAGGTTCACAGGGTTTAGGACACCAGTGCCATCCATCTGGTGAAGCAAGGTATAGTAGCAGTTCGCACTCTTGGCTACAACAGTCCACGGGCCCCACGCTGACCGAGCACACCATGTTCACCGTCTGTTTGACGCTCTCCCATTGTCATCCTGTGAGGCTGGTAGTTCTGTTTGGAGCAAAATTATTTCTGTTTCGTATGTGAGAAGACTGAAGCTCAGAAAAGACAGTAAGTCACCACCCGGTAGGCATGTCTCAGAGGACTCACAAGTTCCCCAGCATGTCCCAAGCGTTCTGAAAGGTCCTCTCCCTCTCCTGGGGCTCCAGCATCTGGGATGGAGTCTGGGGAGGACAGCTTCCAATAGCCTTGTGAATGAATGAATGAATGAATGAATGAATGAATGAAACATGGCTCATAATCGATAGAAGGGTGAGAACAGGGTAACCAAAAGACCTCGGGGCCAAGGAAGCAGGCGACTGAGGAATGTCTGTTTCCGTTTCAGAGCCTCACAGACAGACAGAGCCTCACACCCAGACACAGAGGCTTCCTTCCAGCCTGACCTACTTCAGGCCAAGCAGGGTTTGCAGAGCTGTCCCCTTGAACAAATGATGCTGACTTGTAGAAGTGGCTGCTGCCCTCTGCAGTTAGACGCTTTGAGACCTCTTCTCTGTGCCCTGCAATAAAGGCGGTGACCTAAGTGCTGATGTGGCCAAAGGACCAGGGACGATGTGAAATTGTTCCCATTAAAACCAGCCCTGGGGCAAAGAGCAAAACCAAGCAGAAAGCCTGGACGGGCCCTCAGGTTTTGAGTGCAGGATCACAGCCTATGTCCGTTAAAAATGTCCTCCTACCCTTCCTTCACACCCTTCCAGCCCCTCCCCAACACCACACACACACACACACACACACACACACACACACACACACCGTGTTAACAGAAAACCTCCAGCTATAAGCCTATTCAGAATAGCAAAATAAGTATCTTCTCCGACGTCTGCAAGGTTTGGATGTGGGGGTGCAGGGCTGCAGCTCACGGGGCGGGATGGGGGTGCAGGGATGGGGGTGAGAGGCTGTTAACACTAATGTGCATGTTCTCACCTAGCCCTGGGGAAGCCACTCTTTCATCTCTCCTTCCTGGATTCACAAGACAAGAATTCTTCCGCTCCTGGTGTGGAGCCACCACAGACCCTCATCACAGGGCTCCGATCACACTGTTAACTCTGAGGAAAACTTGAACCAATTTTAGAACAAGTACTAAGGGGGCCAGAAGAAAATCCCTGCTGCCAGGTCTTGAAACATAAATTGTGAAATGTCTCCATCTTGTGGTCACCTGTGGAATTGCCATTCTTATTCCATACCCAGTAGACTTGAATTCTGTCAGCTGCGGCCACCATCTCCCCTTTCCCTGAACTGAAACATCAGAATCAGTTTTGCCGATGCAGCAGGCTAAAGCGCAGGCTTGCACAGCAGAAATACGTCTGCTTCAATGGCAAGACGGGCCAGGGACTGGGGGTGCTTTGGGTGAACTGACTTCAGCCACTGGGATCCACATAAAGGAAGGATAGAAACAACTACATACGATGTCCTCCGACCTCCAGACACGAGCTACTGCACACGCGCAGTAGGAGTAAATACTTCCGCCCTTGGAGACAGCCTTATGCAGGACGCGACCATGGACTAAGCCTGTTAAGTGAAAAACATTTTTAAGTGTTCGGCTTTCGTCTCTGAAGCACATCCTCTGGGGTGGTGAGAAACCATCTTAGTGGTCACTGGATCTTCACACAGTCAGCCACAGTGGTGCAGGTACCACCCTGGATGACCACACACCCTGTCCCTTCAGCTGTGGGCATTTCACCTTACAGGAAGCAAGCATGACAGTTCTCGGAATGTCCTAACACCACTATGCCGCTCCTCCTCCCAGGTTGGATCTTCGACTCTTAGACACAGAGGCCAGCTCCTGCTTGCACCTCCAACGGCCACACCCAGGGAGAGGTTTCTATAGTGCAGTGGTTATCATGCTTGCCTCATAATTTTAATACAGTATTCACCTTCACGTGTTCTCCTTCAATCTCACTCTCACTCAAAATGCAAATACCAGGCAGCAGCAATATCCCCAAAACCTAGAACATAAGTCGTCTCTCGCCGTGCAATTTAGTTTGGTCAGTTTTTATACATGCGTTCTCTCTTGCTCTCTCGCTCTCTTCCGGTTTTTGTTGTTGCTGTTTTGAGACAGGGTTTCTCTGTATAGTTCTGACTGCCCTGAAACTCACTGTGTATAAACTAGGCTGACCTCTTACTCACAGAGATATTGTTTTCCCTCCCAAGTGCTGGGATTAAAGGTGTGTGCCACTATGCTTGGCAAGTTAGAAAAAGAAAAAAAAAAAGTTCAAGGCCAGAGGTCTTAATCCCTGAGACATCTCTCCAGCCTCTCCAATACATTTACAGGAACTGCTGGAAACCTGGTGTGTGCTAGCCTGAGAGCTTCGTGCTGCTCAGTCCTAGTCACACACACACACACCACACAAACACCACACACAAACACCACACAGGACACCAGATACACACCACACACACACACCACACCACACACCAAACCACACACACAAACACACACACACACACACCACACACACAAACACCATACCATACACCAGACACACACACACACCACACAAACACCACACACAAACACCACACAGGATACCAGATACACACCACACACACACACACACCACACACCAAACCACACACCACACACACACACACACACACACACCACACCATACACCAGACACACACACACACACACTTTCACTCTTTCATGACATCTATTCCAGGATCCATTTGAGAAAGTGTCTTCATGGATCCAGCAAGAAGGAAGAGACAGTGGCTGCCTCTGCGTTCTGCTCTACCACAGTGGACCTTTCCAGCCCTTCTATCCTAAGACCTCATGTAAGGAGGAAAACCAAGATGGGAAGCACTTGTTAAAGATCATAGCTCAGGGCCACAGGCTCAAGCCCCAGGGTCTTCTCAGGACCCATGTGGTCACCTTACCACACCAAGAGTGCTCCTGCCTGGCACGGCCACAGCTACCGCTGAAGTAACTCTCGGGTCCACTTAAGGAGCTCCTAGGGAAAGCAAAGGCACTTTAAAAGACTACACACACACACACACACACACACACACACACACACGAATGAAGGAGCTGGAAAAATGGCTCCCTGGCTAAGAGTACATATTGTTTTTGCAGGGGACCCAAGTTTGATTCCCAGCACCCACATCAAGCAACTCACTAATGCTTGGGATTCCAACTTCAGGGGGGCTGATGCCACTCTGGCCTCCCTGGGAAGACACATACACATGTGCACACACATAATTGCCATTTTTTTAATGAAGCCAGAAGACATAACAGCCACAATAAACTGTAACCAGTGGCCAAGCCAGAGGAGCATTAACCTTGATCCTACAGTTCTCTATCTCTGTCCCTTTATCCAACATGCAGTGTCTTCCTTTTCAACAAACGCATGCTGAAAGGCAGAGTCTAAAGAGACATAGGCAGCAACAGAAGCAGATTCACTGGAACACCTTACACAACTGCTCAGGAAACACTGCAGGGAGATGTTTCATGTTGAAAAGAAATGACCCCAGCCTAGAATTCTGTGTTGGAAAAAAAAAAAAAAAAGCTTTGAACTGTCAATGTTGATTTACATGTAAAACACTACCTACAAACTCCTAGGGTCCAGGAGAAAAATTTAGGTGACTCTAGGTTGGGCTGTTTTACACAACAAAAGCATGCTCTGAAAGAAAGGGCCCTTAGAGAAGGTCGCTGATGTTTTTATTTCCAAGGTTTTTTATAATAAAGTTTTAAAATGTCGAATTTCTTAACTTTGCAATCTATATTGTGTATTTCTATAATACTCATTTTAAGATAACTACTTGAATTTTGAAGGTTAGCAAAATAAGGAAGCAAGCCACCAAATTGGGAGGGGTGGGAGATACAAAATACATCTGACAATGGAACTACAGCCAAAATATACACAAAATCCTTAAAACTCAATAAGAAAAGAACTCTCAGTTCAGATAGCTGCCTCTGCAGTTAAAAGCACTGGCCGCTCTTGCACAGGACCTCAATTCAATCCCCAGGGCCCACTCCAGTTCCAGATCTGATGTTCTCTTCTGGCCTCCATGGACAATAGACACACACATGTAGTGCACATACACACTTGCAAGCAAAACACTCACACACATAAAACAAAATAATCTCCTTTAAAATGAGCGGATGATCAGCATCTTCAGTGAATTATGAATTCAAAGCAATAGCATAACACCACACACATATTCATTCCAATGACTAACACCCAGAAAACAGATCACATAAATATTAACAATAATGGAGAGAAATAGGAACTAACTATTGCTGGTGGGATACAAAATACTAAAGAGACTTTGGAAAAGTATTTGGACAGTTTCTTTCAAAGCTGTCTACAGTCTATGCAGAAGTTGCAATGAGACTTTCACCCAGGTGGCACTGGAGCTGTATGGACACACGTTTCCTCCCGTGTTTCAAGAATTAAAAAGCACCCAAGATCCATCAAGAGAGGGGCAAATACCTGGGCAGGGATATGTCCTGGTAAATCCACATACACTGTGCTCTTGAGCCATGAAGAGGCATGGAGGAAACAGATACAAAGGAATCAGCCTTGAAAGGCTGTACTGTGATTCCAACTCTGAATTCTAATGTTCTGGAAAAGGCAACACTAGAGAGACAGTGTGAAGACCAGTGGTCACTAGGAGTTACAGAGGGAGGGGCAGTAGCTGGCACACAGGGACTTGAATGGATACATATGCTTCTGGCAAAACTTTCAGTGCAGAAATGGGCCTTAATGGGAAATATGAACTTCAGTTAATGTATATTGATTCATTCATTTGGTCAATGAACCATGCAAAATGTTAACAGAAGCTGGGTGGAGGGGCATGGAAACTCCTGCTTTCTGCTCAACTTTCTGTAAATGCCCACGTGCTGTGAAAAAGGAACTCAAGAAACTAAAAATAGAACCACCATCTGATGCCCTCATCTCATTCCTAGGTATATGGTCAAGAGATCTAGTCATGTGAAGGAGTGCCTGGACCCATGCATACTGTGGTAGCATTCACAATGGCTACATCATGGAGTCAGCATGAGTGCTAACAACAGACCAACAGCTCTATTCTGCCAAACAGTAAAAGTGTGTCCCAGGAAAATGAACCTGGAGATTACATCAAACAAAGATAAATATTCATGTTGTCGCTCATATGCAAAATCTAACTAAAAAAATAAAAAGACACAAAAGAGGAAGAGAGAAAGGAGATGATAATTTGACTCTTAAACCTTGTTCCTGGAGGAAAGACATGGGGGGGGGGGGAGGTATGATCCAAGCCCTTTATATATATATAAATGAAATGCCATTACATGCATTTATTTTTATAACCAACAGGCATTAATAAGGAGGGGAGAGAAGAGGAACACACGTTATTACCCCTTCTCCAATGAAATGAATACAGTAGTAATCATGTTGACTTGTCCCAAAAATTAGACCACAAAAGATCTCTAGAAGAAAATGCATGTCTGGAAAAGCTGCAGCCAAATTGCTAATTAATGAGAACCACAGTTTGCCCATAACAATTAAGCCCCAAGCTGGACAGCTGTTAAAAGCTGACAGGCGTCCTTCTGCAGTCTTGTACACTAGGCAGAGGGTGTGGCTTCCCAACCCACCAGCTGCCAAGGCAGTCATGGAAACTGAAACTCGAGGAGAAACACTTTAAATAAGAATTCATACTCCACAGAAGTAAGAATCTTTCAACTTTTATTTCTAGGATACATTCATCCGGTATCTTTTTGTTTCTTTACAATTTTCCCCCTAAGAGAAATGAATACAATAAAAATATAATCCAACTACCAGCAATGTTTGTAACCAGAAAGGAATCTAAAATCTCTGGTGTGATAATATAGGATATATTTCTAAAAAATATAAATTTCATACCAGAAATAAAGCCTGAATATTCTCTTTTGTTAAAAATATAATTTTCCTTCTTTGCTCTTCCACTTAGTTCTAAAGTCTGTACTTAAACCAGTAACTTTAACTTTCTTGCAAAGGTTTGTCCAGCTTGTGCCCGGTTCTACACTATGAGTCAACTAGATGCACAAGTCTTAGAGGCCACAGGGCTGCAGCAAGGCTTCAAAACATACTAGTCATTGATTTAAAAACTCCCGCTAGCAAACTGAGGCCTGTTTACTATTTTATCCTGTTCATGAAATTAGGAAATGTATATAAAGGAATGTTTACAAACTATAAATCTCAGTTGAGGGATAAAAACCCACTTATCTGTCTTGGCTAGAAAGGTAGCTGGCTAGGACAGAGGTGGGGATACAACTGCCACCTCCACACTTGTACTGGGGAACGTAACTGCAAGGGTGCTGGGGTATAGACTCAGGGTCTCAGAGTCTGGCTGCTGTGCAGTGTGATGTGACTGCTTTTCTCAATTGAGAAAGGGACTGAGGAACAGAGAAATCGTTCTCCATCTCAGAGAATGACACCACACTGAGTAGTCAAGCCACCCATCTCTGGGGACAGGAAATCCAAGTTGGATGGCTTTCCCTGTCTTCTGACTGGTGTCTCAGCAAAGCTTCAGTAGTTGGCAGGTAATCCATTCATTTCATAAGAGACTTAGAGTCAACATAAATGGCTTGGGAGCAGGTACCTTCATTTAAGAAGGTAGCAGAAAGTCTGGTTATAAACATGGGATACCACGCTTGAGCCAGAGTGGAACCCTCTACCTCCAAGTAAACAACCATCGTGCAGACGAACCTCTGCAGTGCGTTCTGAAGAGCACGGCAGCCAAGCACAGGTTAGGATGTGCTGACAAAGCCACCAGGTGAGGGCCGCCATCCATCGAGTTTCCTAGGAAGGACAATACACACGAGGAGGCTTCCCACCAGTCAAACCGGATAGGCTCAAGAAGGCAAAGCTAGCACTGTAGGCTAATGGCACCTAGCCTGAGACCCAAAGACCATTCTGAGCATTAAAGGGCGAGACCTGGCCAGCGCTTCCCTCAGGAGCTGGGCTGAGCAAGTGGGCAAGGCTGCCCTCCCATGCTGCCTGTCCTCTGGGACCTACAGGTATAGCCCGGGGCATGAGGAAATAGCCTCAGGCCTAACCCTTCCGCCCTTAGGCTCTCTAATACGCTTACCTTCCCTTTAGACCTCCAACCCTCTTTCCCCAAGAGAATATTCAGGCCATTTTTTTCTTTTTCTTTTTTCTATTTTTCTTCTTTTGGTGATTACTTTGCGTTAGTAAGGAATAGACTAGCAGTCTGGGAAGTCCCTAACTCAGGGAATATCTTATAAGATACTCGGGAGGGGAGAATATAAAATTCAAATGCCATTTACAGAGGACTCAAATAAACCTGTCTCATACAGCGAACAACCCAGGGCACGGGGCTGAGCAATGAAACGCCTGCTACACTTTGCAGAGGTTTAGCTCTCGGACTTTAAGCCAATGTCCATGTTCCCGGCAATCAGTGATTTATACTGAATTAGCACATCTGTGTTTTCTACATACAACAACAAAGTAAAGTGCTTTAAAATAACACACATTTAAACCAGCTTACTCCCTTTTACAATCATATCTCCAGTCTTACATTTGAGATATCGGCCTGAATTGTCAATGAGAGCAAAGGTGGACTGGGTGACAGCATCATTTAAATGAGGTGATAAGGTGACAATGTCAGCATTGAACTTAGGAAACATAGATCGAAAATCGTACACATGTCGGAAAGAACCTCACACGGGCAGAGCCGCCGTGTGAGGACAGCTCCTGCCTGTGACCTCCTGGTCCAGGATGCAGCTCCTCTCCGTCACAGGGCTTCCGCAGCACCGGGCGTATTCTGGACTAGGCACATGTCCCAACAATTGTCCTGTACGCTCCCTGGATTACAAAGTAACCTCGGCTTTCAGGAGCCACAAGAAATAAAAAAAAAATAAGAAGAAACTTTAAAAGAAGGGTTAAGATCTGTTCAAATACACTGTGCAGTAGACATTACAGGATAAGAATAGATGGAACCGAGGACTAGAAAGGCACAGGGAACTTTCTCCAGATTCTACCACATCAGTTGAGGCTGTATGGCTAAAACTACTCTTTTGAACCAGATTATGGATCAGGGAAATGAATTATTACCAGAATTTGCATCATTTTCTTGGAAGATCTCACAATAAAACATTAATACAAACGTTTTAAATGTTCTATTTATTTGAAGACTCTTTGGTAACAACTGTGTGTGTCTTCCACTTTAAAGGACCTTAAAGCCAACGTCAACCTGAGCCGACTGAGGAGCGGACGAAGATGAGCTCGGGCTCCTCAGCTCCGCAGAGCGGCCCTCGCCTGACCGCTAACCTGACTGCTCACGCATTTCAACACAGCACATGGAGCCTGTGAACATACAAAAGGAGAGGCTAATACCAGAAAGGAATTAGACAGCAGTGAGAATTAATGACAAAACATAACAATGACAACTGTTCGTAAGTAATTTATTTTTAAATTATAAGATTTACAATGCCTTGATTATGCAAAATATCATAATAGAAATTAAGCTAAATCAATAAACCAAAAGAGAAAAAGAACTTTTTCCTTAAATATCAGTACTTAAGCCATCTTTGTCCCAACCGCATCTTATAAAGTATGCTAATTTCAAATGTTTCACTTGCAGGTTTAATTTCTCATTTTCAGCGTTTTACGAACTGTAAATTTTTTCAAATGCTATTATAGCTAGCGTTTATACTGCAACAGCAGCAGAATCTCACGAGTGCGATCAAATGTGGAGGTGGGGCCCAGCCTTCGGCTTTTAGCCACAGACAGAAATCATCCACAGCAATCAGTAGAGCAAGATACTCTCGAGTGGCCAGGGCGTGGCTTAGAGCTGGTGGCAGCTGCTGTCCTGTCGCTCTGATCTGAACCAGCAGCACGGGGCAGCGTTACTGCTGTGGGTAGTAGGACTGCTGCGGGGGCTGAGGGAAGGGGTAGGTAGGCTGCTGGGGTCCTGGGTATGGAGCCTGTCCGGGGCTCTGGTGATACACCGGTGGGTACGGCATGTTGTACTGGCCATATGCGTAGGGGTTGTAGCCCATAGGCATGGGCATTTGGCAATACCTGACGGCGAGAAGAAAACAAGACACTGGGTTGATAAGCAGACCCTACAGAGTGCCTCACAGTCACTGCTTTAACGACAAGAATCTCTTTCCTTTATTTTTATTCTTCAGGAGAAAGGGATTGAGGCAAAGGTCTTATTCCAAGATACACAGAAAAAAAGCATTCCTACTATTAATTAAAAAGAATATAGCACTTTTAATACTACCCAGAAAATAATAATGTTGAATCCAACTACTAAAGGAAGAATAAAAAAGAGACAGTTTGTTTTAATGAGGCAATCTAGTTCTCTAAATATGTTCCTGTGTAGCTAAAGAAATAGCATAGTAGTTCAGAGATCTGGTTGCTCTTCCAGGATAGAACCATCCATGAATGAATGAATGAATGAATGAATGAATGAATGAATGAATGAATTGACAGACAGATGAACAAATGAATGATCCCCTGAACAAGGTTAACCTTTGAATGCATCCTATGACTAATTTTCTATTCATCAGTTTATTAGATACTGAGATTTCCAAGTATCAGTATATAAACAAGGCCTTACTGTCTTTGCTTCACATAAATAAGGGCGGCCATGAAATATATACTGAATTTCAAACAAAAGAGATATACTTATATAAATTCAAGATGCAAAAAATAAAAATATATATCTTAGACACCTAGTAAATAGCTATTCAGCTACTCAAACAAGTAATTATAACATGATCTTTAATTTCTGGGCAAGTTGACAACATAGCTAATTCATGAGACCTGTGTTGAAAGAAGGGACAAACCTGCCATTAAAGATTAATCACAGCTAGAAATTACTCACTCCTTGATGACCCAGAGGGCCACTGCCTTACCCGGGATATCCTGGATAGGTAGGGTACGGTGGTCCCTGAGCCTGCGGAGTGGGAGCCGAGCCAGGGGTCTGTGGTGGCGCTGCTGAAGCAGTCCCCACACCTGCAGGAGCAGCAGCAGCAGCAGCAGGAGGAGGAGGAGGAACTCGGTTTGCAGGAAGCACAGGAGGTGGAGGCCGGGCTGGAGGCTGGGGCTTAGCAGGCTGGAAGAGATAGCAGTGACAGGATGTGACGTGTGAGTGTCAAAGAGCCATCAACATTCAGGCGGACACTCCTGATCACCTGCCACTCCTAACACCAGCTTCCTGCACTAGAACGCGGCTGAGCAGAAGGCTCTCTCTCCAACTCTCAAGAGCCAGTGTTCTTCCTGGTGCTGATGTCTAGTCACATGCTGCCTCCACCAACAGTCAGACACATTCCTGGACCTTCTGTCAGGCCCCAAATTCTTTTTACAAAAGTCTTCAAACCTGTGAACACTTTTAAAATTCTCAGTCACATGTGTAGCCTCGAAATTCAGCGACTGCTAACACTACTTTATCTCCTATGCTTCTGTGAAACCATCTGAAGCTGCTAGCTTCACACCACCAGCAGACAGCAACCCTCAGCACGGTCACCTAGCAGTCACCCAGTCAGAGCCAAGATTCCCTAGTCACCTGAAAGAAAGGGCTCTGTGGCTGCTTTTGTGAACCAAATTTGAATCAAGGTTCATGCCACAAAAACCATAATGAACTGTTTACTCTCACCGACAATTCCCTCCCTCCTGCCTTCAGATGCCTGGAAAACGGCCGAGCCCACATCCCTGCTTTAAAAGGTCTGTCTAGCCATTTCTGGCGACAGGGCTGAGCATCAGTCTCCATCGCTCCATTCATTTGTGAGAGAAAGTCTGTCCTAACGTTCTAACGTTTCACTCAGAGGATCCATGAGCACTGCTGGGTTTACACTGCAGGCATCAGAGGTCAGGCCTGGTCAGAGGTGGAGGCCACCGGTCTCCTCACTGCAGCCTTCCTTCAGAGCTGACCAGCTGCAGAAGACTGGGCCTACTCACCGGCATGGTTCTCGGGGCTGGAGTTGGAGGAGCTGTCGCGTGCCCCCCTGCTGGAGAGGACTGATAGGCTGGGGGAGGGATTGAAGGAGCGCTGGGCTCTCTGGCAATGCTCTGCTGCAGATCCCTTGTGAAAGACAGGGGGTTAGATTGGCACCATGAAAACAACACCTAGGCCATTGTTTGTTTGTTTTTCTTCACACATGAAGTAGAAAGTGCCTCCAAATAATGACAGTATTCCAGAATGTGTTTTCAGTCTTGCCTAGAAAGTAAGTCTTTATTCCTGCAGCTAAACAAGGTTATAGCCTAATATTCCTAAAAAACTAGCAAAGAGGGTAGATTTTTCAGACATCTTAGTTACAACTCAAATATGGAATGTATTAACTAGACAAACAGCCTTCTGAGAAGACTGCTTCTTGTCTAATAAGAGGTAATTACAAAACAAAAAAACTACAGTCCATTCAGTCACCTGGCTAACATTTCAATCATGATATGACATCAGTGTCCAAACAAAATAAATCCCAGAACCAGGGATCGAAGCAGAAAGAGCACAGTCTAGGCGTAGCCCTGGCTATGTAGCAGAAAGCCTCTTTCAAACAAAAAACAAAGGATTAAAACAAAGATGGGAGCTAATTATGCAAATCATCATGTAAATTTCTAGAACAACTCTTAACCTATTATTTAAACACATGGCACTGAACTATTTTATGTTCAACGATAATATAACAATGTCACTAGGGTAATCTGTCACTAGGGTCATCTGTCACTAGGGCACAATGTCACTTAGGTACTATGTCACTGAGGTACTATGTCACTGGGGTACTCTGTCACTAGGGTAATCAATCTATCACTGAGGTACTCTGTTAATGAGGTACTTTGTCACCAGGGTAAATTCACAAAAGATACATTACTGAAAAGACATCAAAACACAGAAGTATTAAATGACAGATTTAAAGTCTCTTCAAATCTAAAGTCTGTTCAGTAAATTGGAATTAACTTCAAAAATCTCACTAAACCCCAAGGCCTATACTCAGTGACATACGGTGGCCATCAGCTTCTTAGGGCATGATCAATAGCTACAGGAGGAATAGCAGTCCTGAAGCCACAGTCACCCTTATCACAACCACCCCTCCTGCCTGCCACTCACACCCTTACTCTCACAAAGGGTGAAACATGTATTAGAGGAATATTCTTCAGTGAAAGAAGTCGATGTAGGCACTTAATGTAAGGAAACACTACTTACAAATGGGAAGTTTTTAGTCAGTAATAATATTCTAAAGGTCAGACTTTGAAAGATCTAAAATATATACATATACTACAAAGGCTTACTTATCATAAGATTCCCCCCTTAATAAACTCCAGTAATTAGCATATTCATAGGCAAATGAGAATTTCCTATGCCTTACTAGTACTGTAAATCAAAAACTATGAAGTCACAGGTCAATAATGTACAACACAAAAAGTAAACTGTGAAAAGAAATTGAAGTAAAAGCAAAAAACATTCAATCCTTTCAAATGTTCTGCCTTTAATTAAAACATTTCAATTAACAGTAAAATTAGGAAATCTGAAGGCAAATGGTCATAATTGGATAATTAATTACACTGATCGTGGTCACCTAGATCCAGAAAGACCAATGTTGAGTGTTCTCACCCACTTTAGATTTGTGTGTTCACGTGGAACCCCTGCACAAGGCAGGGAACTACAAAGGGGCTACCAGGGGGAGAGATGAAAGATCTGAAGGGAGGTATGGATACAGAACACAGGCAACAAAGGAAAGGAGAATAAAAAGAGAGATAGAAGGAGGGAGGACAACAGGAAGGAGGGTGAGGCGGAGGAAGGCTTGGGGGAGGGATAACCAAACACTAAGGATATTTCAAAGAGCCATCCAGAAACATACAATTTTATAAAGTTCCTAAATATATAGAGATATGTGGAGATATATATCTATATGTGAATGCATATATATATATGTGGGTGGGTGTGTGTGTGTAAATATATGTGTGTGTGTATATATATATTATGTGTGTGTGTGTGTGTGTGTGAGAGAGAGAGAGAGAGAGAGAGAGAGAGAGAGGGAGAGAGAAAGTGTGTGTATGTGCGCACACATGTGTATGTGTGTAGACTTAATTGAGATCCCACTACACGGGATAGTGTTCTGATAAGCAAATGAGAAGTCCAGTACCAGGCATGAATTTCTCCCCTTGGTTAGAGGTGTCAGTCAACAGTTCCTAAATCATGTCCTGTTATTCACATTATGAACACAGTATCTGTGTGAATACGGCCCAGCTTTCTCTGGGTTACTGGCTGTGTCGTCCTCCATCCCAGGCCCCTTTCGCAGTGGCTCCTGATGAAGGGGCAGTGCTATCTTCTGAACTGTTCACCTTCCGCAGGGTAATACACCTGAGCCTTTACCCTCTGCACCCCACTGTACTTCCTCAGCCTGGTTTTCTGCCCCTTTTCGTTCTTTCATCCCAGATCAAGATGTCCTATGACTCTGTGAGACGCTCAGAGGAGAAGGGCAACTGCTGCATCTGCACGCTCACCAAACACAAGGACACAGCTCCGCGCACCATCTGATACACAAAACAAACTCACTTCAAGAGCTCATCTCTTTCCGTCTTCCGTGCGAACACTATATCACTGCATTTGTTCTGGAACCTGACCAGGATTTCAGTCAGCTCATTGTAAAACTATAAGCAAAGAACAAATACAAATAATAAGTAAAAAGCAATTTTAATCTGGGGGAAATACAATCTAATAATAATTTATCAATGCTGCTGAAACTAAAAGCTGAAATCACTCCATGAGAAGCATTCTTACAATCAATCAAGTAGCATAGTCCTAAATATGTCCTAAGATTGGTAAGGAAAATAAAACTAATGAGATGATGTTTGTAGAATACTGACACTAAACATTAAAAACCAGTAAGTTAAAAGTTTTATCACTGAACATGTTCCCAATCCTTAAACAGAACCCTGTGCGCTGACTTCAATGCAGGCTCACGAAGGGCAATGTGCAAGACTCCCTCAGTCATCTGCTTGAACAGAGCACTGAGCCCCAGTGAACGCCACCACACTGTCACTACCCCAAGGCTTCCTGGGGCCATCTATTCAAAGGACTGCTGAGGATAACCACTGCATCTCATCCAAGACAACTGTACTCAGTGACCATTACAGAGTTAAGAACCAAAAGGAACTTTGCATCTGAAAAATTTAAAAATCACTTGTCTCAAAAGCAAAATAATCAGAAATATAAAAAAGCCTTTCTCTAACCCCTTAAAGGGCAAAGCAAAGAAAGCACTCAGGTAGAACTTACCTTTGCTCTCAGGCAGGCCCAAGTCTGCCCTCACCACACCACCAGCACAGAAGATCACAGCCGTGTGTCTCCTTCCACCACACGTCAGCCCCAACTACCCCTTCAGATGTCTTACTGGCTTCTGACAGCTCTGATTCCTGCTACCTGCAATTCACCTGTCCCTTCTCTACAAAGTTTATTCTTCAGGGTTTATTCAGCAGTTAAGACGCTGCTGCCTCCACTAAAAGTTCTCCCTCTACAAGCTCGACAGAAGGAGAAGGCACTAAACTCAAATCAACAGCACAAAGCTTGGCCGCTCGGGAATACCCGCAGCAGCCGCTCCTTTCCCATCTGTACTTAGCAGCTCTAGTCTCTCATGCGCACACATACCTTTGTGCCCTCCTTCAAGTTAGCTACAAGCTCAACAAAGTTGTCATACGCAGTTGCTAGGTTCTTCAGAACTTCTTCTCTCAAGTTGGCCTCATTGTTAGACTGCTTCATTTTGGAGAATTCCTGGTGTGAGACCTTTGTAAAAAACAAACAAACAAACAAAATGTATATTTATGAATAAATTTAATTCAGCTTGAAATACTTTTTAATTTTTCATTTATTACTTATAGAATACACATGTATGTGCTCAAATGTACATATGCCACAGTACACATCAGGAGGTCAGAGAGTTGGTTCTCGCCTTCCACCACATGGGTCCCAAGGATTGAACTCAGGTCATCAGGATTGGTGACATGCACCTTTATCCCGAGCCATCTTGATTTGTAACAGGAATGGGTGTAGGGCATGTGCCTTTAATCTCAACACTGGGGGAGGCAGAGGCAAGCAGCTCTCTAAAACTACTGAGCCTCTCAAAGAACAAGAATATAACCACAAATGTCCTCATCTCTTTTCCAATTAGGAAATCAGGATTGCAGATATGCAAATTGACAAGAAACATCTGGAATTTGTTTTATGCCAGTACACTGCTTTGACTTTAAGTAAAATCTCACAACTCCAATAAATATCAAAACATAATCAGTAAGTTAACAGTTTCTATCATTCTATAACGAAAAAACACTCAGATAAAAGCTGTTTACTTTAGAACACTTTATACCACTATAGAATTCTGCACTCATATAAAAAGGCGCAGTCTCAAGTCCTGTTAGTATAAACTTGTGTAAATGTGTAGCTAAAGTCTTATTATGTATTAGTCAGTTAATTCTGTAAGCACTGATGATTTCAACTAATTTTGACTCTTCCCTATGCATAGCAAGAAAATTAAAAAGGAAATACTACAAATGATTTGGAAAACCCTTGTCTGAAGTAACAAGGCCTTCTAACCAGGAAGCAGCACCCTAGTCAGAGGTGGCTTTGTTTCTAGTGCAGGGGACTGAGCGTAGGGCCTCAGCTCACATCAGGTGACGACAACCTACCCTAGAGATGCCTGGCCCTTGGGCGTGCACACTGCTCTGAACCCCAGACACACAAAGATGGCAGGTTTGCATCCTGCCTAAGGCACAGTGACAGTGAGTTCTGTCTAGGCCAGCCTGGGCTAAAAAGGACCTTTATTTTTGTAAACTCTACAGATATACCATCTTCTACTCTGTGAATTCTTCATTTTTACAATTTTCAATGGTCACAGGCTGGCATACACCTCCTATTAAAAAAATAAACTTACCTGTATATTTTTTAGAAGTCCCTCCTGCTTCTTCAGAGACTCTTGAACTTTACTTGTTAGACCACCATAGATCCGATCCAGCTCAGTGACAGAAAGAGCCTCCTCATTTATCACGCCATCTTGGGCCAGAGCTGTCAAAAACTTGCTTGTCATATCAAAATTCACTGACTTCAGGTCATTCTCAAGACCCTCTCTTTCCTTCTTTATTTCATCAAGATTTGATAGTAAGGATTTTAAGACATTTACAACCTAAACAACAAACACATACATGGTCAGTGGCAGAGCAACCCTGGGACCAAGGTTCAGGCTGAGGAATGCAATCCCTGAGGACAGGGTTCTGAACATTTTTTATATATTCAAAACACAATACTTTACTATTGAAAACAAATGGGCCTATCAAATAGCTACTTCAAAGAAAATATTTTAAACTAGGCTTGGTGTTACTCTCCTTTAATCCAAGCATTGGGAGGCAGAGGCAGATGGATAACTATTGAGTTCAGGCCAACCTAAACTACATAAGTTCCAGGCCAGCCAAGGCTACACAGAGAGAGAGCTTGTCTCAAAAGGAGCAGGGAGAGGGGAAGGGGAAGAAGGGGGAAGGAAAAGAAGAAGGGGAAGAAGGGGAAGGGGAGAGGAAGAAAACTACTTCAGCACTGGGTACCAGCAGTCAGAATGATAGACGGGACAGGTGAGCTCCTGGAAAGGTCCACTGAAAGATGGGAACAGTCCTTTGTTAGGAGCACTGTAAAGACCATGGTGACCCATATGAAGTGTTCCACAGAATTCCCTGCAGAAGGCAGAGCACCTACACCACGCACCCACTACTCCCTGGTACTCAAGGTTTGTAACGCCCAGCACAAGGCTGGCCGAGCCCACTTTGCAGCCTGGCACCTGAGCTTTATGGTATAACTGCAAACCTTGCAAACATTCTGAACTACAGAGAGGCTTAGAAATCTACACACTCAGACAGATAAAAAAGCAATACGAAACAGATCAGGACTTACAGTCCTATTTATTTAGTGAATTTAAACTTACGTCTTTAATTATGTGCCATAATTTTGGTGAAGTAAGGTTTAAAACTTTAAAATGTTAGACAATCTATACATCGGGAGGCTGGGGAGATGGCTCAGTGGGTAAACACTAGAGCCTGAGCCTGGAGCCCCAGTACCCATGGTTTGGTTTGGTTTGGTTTGGTTTGGTTTGGTTTGGTTTGGTTTGTAAGGCTAAAAGCAGTAGATCAGCCTGCGACCACTCTCCACCTACTCTCCCCAACCTGGGGGCTGGGGGGGGTGGGGGGGAAGGAAGTGAAGAGGAGCAGGAGGAACATGGGGACTCACAGGCCTGACAGTCAATCGAGACAGCATCAAGCTCCAGATTTACTGCAAGATCCTGTTTCTTTGTTGTTGTTGTTGTTGTTGTTGTTTTTATTTGTTTTTTTTTTCTAGACAGGGTTTCTCTGTGTAGCCCTGGCTGTCCTGGAACTCACTCTGTAGTCCAGGCTGGCCTCAAACTCAGAAATCCGCCTGCCTCTGCCTCCCAGAGTGCTGGGATTGCAGGTAAGCGTCACCACTGCCCAGCAAGATCCTGTTTCAAAAACTGAGAAGAAATGCTAGAGGAAGACATTCAGTGGCAATCTCTGACCTCAGTGTTTGTTCATGCATGTGTGCTCGAACACACGCACGAACCACAAAAAAATAAAAAATAAAAAAGTTACTTAATTTTCTATTAGCACATTTAAGTTGATAACGGACTAAGTTTATTTTAAATCTGTATACAAACTATATGGCTAACAAAAAACTCAGAATGAATGAGGGAGGAAAGGAGAAGTGGTTCCATCCTTGGATCTCATAGCAGATGGGGCTCATGGACAGCAGGGGAGGCCTCCCCACCACTCCAACAGTCTAACTGCCCACATCCCCTGCCATACTGAGTGACATAAAATAGGGGATCCTAGCAAAGTAGTGGAACCTCAGAATGGGCCCAGAACAAGGCAATGGCTGCTTCCCTGTTTCTATGGAAATCCTCTCAGGTGCTGACTGCCTGCCACCTCTCTATAAGGCCACTGGGATGGTTGGTTACTCCAGAGCTCCCCCCATCGGTCCAAAGGCTGTATAAAAATGCCTGCTGCCGCACAGTTCAGGAGATCTGCACCTCGATGATGTTCTCTGGAATCTGTTTCCCCAGGTTCATGATTCTGCCTCCCCCACTCTCTCCTCATCCTGGTTCCCACATCTCATCAGCCAAAAATGAAACTAAGTGTAGAAAAAAGGAAATCTGTAGAAGGGCGAAGAAACTAGGACCCACAGCTGGAACACACTGTCTGAAGACAAACTGTGTGCCTCGGACACAGCATAGAAACCTAAACTTAGATCCTCTCACCAAACAGCAGGCCTAAAAGGCGGTGAGAATCACCCCACTAGTAAGCGGCCAGGAAGAGCTGATGGAAGGGTCACACATGGACACAGGTTCCTCCCCAGTGAGGAACTGCATACAAGCGGTGAAGAATGAAGGAAGAGCCCTAAGGTTTCTAAGAAAGTCTAAAACCAGCTCTATTCATAGCTAAAGCCTGCCTACCTCCTGGTTTTCGTGCACATCGCTTTTTAATCATGGAGATAATGAGTACGTTCCTACACTTAACAAGTCTTGTGCTATTTCAAAATGTCATGGTTCTAAGTCTCTGAAAAATATATCATTTTAAACTGACTTATGAGTATGTGAAAGGGAACCACCAAGATGCTCCCTGTGTCACAGGGGCCTCTGTTCTAGCCTGGTAATTAATGGGCGCCTACACTAGCTTAACTATAGTTCAGACTGTGTGATACTGCCCTAAGTTTATCAAAGTGGATGAGAAAAATGGATTAAACTGCTTGCACAGATGAATGACCAATATAACCAAATTTAAAAAAAACACTGCCTAAATAATCTTATAAACTCAAATTTGAGGCTTACACATTGATTATCATATAAAAATACAGAAAATTCTGATGAATTTATTTCTTTCTTTCAAGTAGCTGCCATTATTACTTTTTCTTAACAGGGTCTCATTATGTAATCCAGGATGGCTTTGAACTCTCTACCCTCCAGTTAAGTCTCCTAGTGCTGATATTATGGGTTTAAGTTTATCATTACTACTACATCTGCTTATAATCAGCTTTTAAATGCAACTGCTTGAATTACTTTATTAAATTAAGCTGCCGCCAGGCAATGGTGCCACATGCCCTTAATCCCAGCATTTGGGAGGCAGAGGCAGGTGGATTTCTGAGTTCGAGGCCAGCCTGATCTACAGAGTGAGTTCCAAGACAGCCAGGGCTACACAAAGAAACCCTGTCTGGAAAAACAAACAAACAAACAAACAAACAAACAAACAAAAATTAAGCTGCCAGCAGTTACTGTTCCATCAAATGTGGGACATCGTCCTGAGTTATTGTCTTAATTATGTTAATTACCACTCCAGTTAGTGGCTCCCTTCACTTGGCAAGCAGACAACAGACTGAAACAGCAAGGACGGAGGAGCGGCTGGGATCTGAGACACGGAAAAGGCATGGTTGGGTGGAAAGTCCTTAAAGAAAATATAAACGTACAAAACTCCTGGGGTAGGATGGTGTTAACAGATCAGGGAAGGAAGAACTTGTCACAGCACAGAACCAAGAAACTTTGGTTTCTGGAAAAAGTATATGTCACAAAACTTTATCAGTTCAATAACTGTTTCAAATGGCTAGGTGTTTGGTTTTTGGTTTGTTTTTCTTTTTTATGAAAATGGACTTAAAGAGGCACCTTGGTGGTGTTTTGTATCAGTCAGGGACAGAGTTCTTTGTTTATCTTAGCCTAATGCCTGGCTTGGTGGCCAAAGCTTTTTTTATGCCTAGGACTCATAAAAATCAATCAAATCCAGAGAGCACAGCACAGGAGGAAGACAGACCTGCTGCCCTCCAGAGCACTGCACAGGTGGGCTACAGATACCTGCTTGCTGCCACGCCACACAGCAAGGACACGTAGGGGCCCACCAGCCATGTGGCCAGCCTGCAGAGGGAGCCACCACAATGTGAAATATGTGGTGGACAGATGGGAGAGAGAGAAGTGGAACAGCTTGAGTGTGGGTCAAGCAGACCACAGCACCAGACAGAAGACCTGGTAAGATTGACGCATGTTTAAAAACCCCACGAATTTTTATAATGAGAATGGCATGTATTAGAGCCAGCTTCCCACTGGGGTCTACCTGTCCCCCAATACATAACCATAATACCCCATCGAGAGGACCATGATAACCTGTCACGTAGCATGCTAATGAGGTATCTAGATAGGCCCCGAGTGTTTACCCTATAAGCTTCCCTTCCTGGGCATCCCTTTCTGCAAAAGCTATTTAATCCCTTTGCACCCTGATTAAGTATGCATTCACATCCTCCATAACAATAAAACATTTTGGATAAGCACGACGTCTCCTTCATCAATGATCACTGCAGGGAAGTGGGCAAGAGCCTTGTCATAAAGAGCTGGGTCTAAATCTCCCAGAAAAGGCCTCTCTTCCAGCCCCTCCGTACTCCAGCACTCACTCAAACAGACCAGAATTTGCCCCACTTTGGGCTCAGCCATCCCCTTCCCACCTGATGCACAGAGGAAGTGGGGGCCTGTGGACCCTCGTTCTCAACTCGTCATGGTCCCCCAGCAGCACCTGGGTACCCAGGAGGCTGGGAACCTCCATTCACAGCTTCTCACAGTCCCCAGAGGTATCTGGGTACACAGAAAATTGAGAACCACATCTGTTCCTACCCCTGCTGTTTCATACCCGGGTGACCCAGGCTAGGAGCCCCCAATCTCGGGTTGTATTCTGCCTTCCCTGAGCAACATGATGATGGCGGTGCCATCCCAGGGTCCCAGGGAGAGGCAGGCACACAGCCCACACTTGACCATTACAGAGATGGGAGTGGACAGGCAAGACTAGAGAGGAGCAGCCTGTTGTGAGTGGCCAATCCAAAATCTATTCCATCTGCAAACAGTTGGGAGGCTTGAAAGGATCAGTCCTGCTGATCCAAAGCTGCAGGATCTCCATGACACAAAGCAACAACAGGATAACTGGGAAGATGCCCAGTTAGGATCCAATATTGATGGTGTCACAGAAGCCGGAGATCTCAAACCAGACCAATGACTCATTGCAGTGAACATTTGCAAGTGAAGATGTGCAGACAGAGGGATATAGTGTGGGACATATTGTGACATACTACAACTTCCATGATGAAATGTGTAGGCATGTTTTTGCACACTGTGTAAAAATCATCCTTCTGTTATCAAATGCTGATTTCTCTTGCCCTCATATCTTGTTTCAATCCTGTAATGTTTATTTCATGAATCTCCTGTCTCAAGTTTCTATACACAATGCTTATCATTTATTCTCTGCCTTGTCAATAAAAGCTGATCAGGCAAGAGCTGGGCAAAGAGAGGATAGGGTAGAACTTCTACCAGCCAGGAGAGGGAAAGAGAGAAGAGTAAGGCTTACTCAGCCATGAGGAAGGTGTCCAGAGAAACATCAAGGCAGAAGACAACTGAAGCCCAGAGGGCCAGGCCAATACTGAAATACAGGTATCTTGGGATTCTGGCTGGGAGATAGCCAGATTAGTTTATAGGATTAAGAGAGATCAATGACTGCCCAGGTAAAGTTGGATTAAATAAATCTTTGTCTCTGTGTGTCATTACTGGGGAATCAGCTAGAATAAAGAAAAACAGTTGTTATATTTATTGCATACAGTTACCCTTACAAAGATATCTTATATGCTTTATATATTTTTGGTGTGTGTGTTTATTTTATGGGGGTAGGGGAGAGTTGCAAGGACAAAGGGCAGATACAAGAGGACAGAGAGATGTGTGGGATTGGAGTGCATGATGTGAAACATTGATCAAGAATCAATAAAGATTTAATAAAAGGAAATAGATTTTTAAAATGATTCCTGATGATATCATGCTATTCTTATAGACCGGTACCTTATCCAGTCATCATTAGAAAGACTTCCTCTGGCAGCAGATAAGAACAGATGCAGAGATCCACAGGCAGACATTATGTGGAGAGAGCCATCAAATCTCTTCCCTTAGAAGAGGAGGTGGAAAGTGTTGAGGGCCAGAGGGGAGGGAGGACACCAGGAGAGCCTCCCGGTCACCTGAGCAAGGTGTGTGCGAGCTCACAGAGCCTGAAGCAGGTGGCACG
Source organism: Apodemus sylvaticus (assembly GCF_947179515.1). NCBI lineage: Eukaryota > Metazoa > Chordata > Mammalia > Rodentia > Muridae > Apodemus > Apodemus sylvaticus. The sequence continues at coordinate 10,242,327 of NC_067478.1, read as the reverse complement.
GGGCCTACAGGGTCTGCACAGCTCTTCTGCATGTATGTCATAGCTGTTAGCATGGTGTTTTTATGGGACTCCTGACTGGGACACAATTAGCAGATCTGTGACTCTTGTGCCTGCTCTTTTCCTCCTGACATGTTGCCATGTCCAACTTTAATATAATGGCTTTTGCTTGATTTTACTGTATTTTACTTTGTCATGTTTGGTTATTATCACTTTAAAGCCTGTTCTTTTCTAATGAGAGGGAAAGGAAGGGAGGGGAGGGTGTCGAGGAACTGGGAGGAGTAGAGGGAGGGGAAACTATAATCAGGATATATTCTGAGAAAAGAATATTTTTAATAAAAGAAAAAATGAATCTGAGAAGAAGAAATGGAGTGTGGATAGGATTAAAATGCATTGTGCCATCTATGAAATGCTCAAGATAAAAAAACAATAGACAAATATTTCTAAGACTTAAAAAAAATTGATTTTTTTTCCATAGAATATATTCTAATTAGCGTTTCCCTTCTCCCAATTCCTCCTGGTTCCTCTCCCCCTCCCCATCCATCTAGATCCAGACCCGTTCTATCTCTCCTTAGAAGCACAGGTATCTAAGGAATAGTAATAAAATAAAACAAAAACAAACTGGAATAAGTCAAAATAAACAAACAAAAGAAAAAACCAAAGAGAAAGAATAAGAAACACATATATTTAAGACAGAGTCTAGCCGGGCGGTGGTGGCGCACGCCTGTAATCACAGCACTCTGGGAGGCAGAGGCAGGCGGATTTCTGAGTTCGAGGCCAGCCTGGTCTACAGAGTGAGTTCCAGGACAGCCAGGGCTATACAGAGAAACCCTGTCTCAAAAAAACCAAATCAAAAAGAAAGAAAAAAGGAAAAGAAAAAAGACAGTCTCATCAGAGAGCCTGGCTAACCTGGATCTCACTATGTAGACCAGGTTAGCCTCGAACTCAGAGAGCTCTTAAGTGTCCACCCAGGCATGCACCACCATGCCTGGCTCTCAATGGCAATACTTTACCATGAACACTCTGGTAAACTATCATCAAATTTCATGATAACAGTCTGAAGCAGCTTTGATAACATACAATGCTGATCTTAATTAACAGAGGCTCATGACACATAAACAGAGTGCTGAGCATTTCCTTGCCACCTCTGTCAGGAAATTCAGCTTCAATACAATAGCTTAGTGTTGATTATAAAAGACTTTACTTCTGTGTGCAATGGCATTAAAGATTATCAAAAAGCCTCCATTAATATAAATTAATAAATTTACCAAAAACTACCAGAAAATAAAGGCTTACTAGTTCTGACTTTGCTTAGCACAAATAATTCTTGCTTTTCCATTAAAGGGAAATCAAGCCATACAAATTTATCAATAAGACACCAATGGGCTGGGACTGTAGAACTTAACAAACCTTTGATTTCAATTCCCAGGTTGGAAAGAAAAAAGAAGACACCAAAAAGAAAGATATGTCCCACAAGCATCTTTCTCAAAATTTAAAAAGAAAAAAGAAAACTGCAAAGGGCTGGAGATGCAGCTCTGTGATAGCACGCTTACCCAGCATGCACAAGGCCCCAGATTCAATCCCTGGCTCTAGAAGGTTGCAGGTAAAAGGCTTTCTTGGGCATGTATAAAGGCTCTGTGGCAGAAAAGGGGGTTTGGGGTAAGCTGGGGACTCAGGTCAGTGCTAGAATGTCCGTATAATATGCACCAGGCCCTGGTTTACTCCTCAGCCCAGCAGGGCAGGGGTTAGGAATCCTGTTGCTTTCCCTGGGGCTAGCCTCTTGTTTGTTTAGATTCCTTGTTCCTCCCATCCTTGCGTTCTGACCACATGCAGGCATCATGGTCCACCCATCCTGTAGACCTAGATCCATTAGACACTCCGCTCTGCAGCTCTCCTACTGTTGAGTGCTGCCTGGGACCTGCTCTGTTCTCCACACCCTCTACCAGTACACTCAGACTAACTCAGCCATGAGGAGCCTTACCTGTCTCTATTTATTCTACCTCTGTTCTCACAGTGAACCAATTTCCCAAGAAGACTCCCAAACTGGTGCCCCACACTACTGTCTAAATCCCAACAGCAACCCCTTATGCTTTTCCTGCTGAGTTTATAAACTTGTAACCAATCATTGTCATCTTTGTACATGACTAAGGCTCCAAACTGAAAAAGTTGAGATAAATAAAGGCTGTATTCATTTGCTAATTTTACGAAGTACTTAACACAGTATCTCATGCAATAAGTTTTGCTAGAATATATTAAATTATTATGTACAAAGAGAAATAAAGAACAGTATTAACAACTTTAGAAATCTATTATGCCTGGAAATGTACCTTTTCAATACACTGTGTGTTTCTTCCTTGCCTGAACTTATTTCCTAGGCAGCAGGGAAGCCCTACCCTAGTGTAACACAACCTTCCTTACAGTGGCCACCACCACATTTAGCCTGCATTTTCCCTCCTCTGTAAGACTTTCCTAACCAAGGGGCTCTGTGGATTTTCTCTTTACTGCTATCATTAGAAATATCATCCTGATGCTGTCCATTTATTAATATGCATACCTTGCCAATTTTCCCTTCAAACCAGCCCCATGTAGAATATTATGGGAGGCAGAAAAAAATCATAAAGAACAAAGAAATTACAGTTGGAAGGCTCCCTGTCTTCTTCACCCCAAGGGAAGTTTCTGTCCTTTCCAAGCCTCCCTCTTTTACAAAATCTGAGTTAAACACAGTTAGCATATGAAGTACCAGCTCACGAAAGTAAGTAAAAATTTCCAACAGGATGTTAATCGATAACTCCATTACCACTCCATATATAGAATACCAGTTTTGATATAATCCTAATTTTCTTCTATATGTGTTTATGTGTCTGTGTGTGAGTGTACAAGAATGTGGGGTACTTGGAGTCAAACCCAAAACTTGGTACAAGCTAAGCAAGTAGTCTTCCATGAAGCAACACCTCAAGCCCCCTTCAGCTTTGTTTGAGTTGACAGTAAAACCCTCACGGGTCTCTACATAGGAACTTGAACAGAGTCCCATAAACACAGGACGCCCATCAAGTTCCCCCTTCTCACCTCGCTGCCCTGCATGGTCTTTGCTGGGTTGGCAGAGGGGATGGCGGCATTGAGCTCGGGCTGCGGCTTACACAGAAGCGCGATGGTGTCGCGATGGCACTGGTAACGCTCCTTCACGTGTCCGTCCGCTTGCACAGCTTTCTCTAGAACGGCTCTGAATTTGGATCCCTCTGGGAAAAAGAGTTTCCAGAACTCAGCAGGCTGACGGGGCTGACTAGATCTTTAAAGCTCTGGTCCTCATCTTCCTTCCCCTTCTGTAAGCCCTAATTCACTAGGCAATAGACCTTCCATCCATCTGTGCAGTTGTGATTTAGGAAAAAACCAAAATTACTTATGAAGCTAGGGTGCAGTAATCTGTAGTCACTTGGTTAACAGCTGCCCAGTAAAAGAAAACTGGCATTTGTCTAGTTTCTTTCTAGCATTCATAAATACAGAAAGAAATCATTCATGCCAGAATGGGGTACGACTCACGGAAAAAGTAATCCTCTGTCACGGGATGCTCTCACTTCAAAGATAAATAGAACCATTTTCAGATATATCTAACAGAAATAAAATCTCTAGCTAAAATGAATATTGATATTATTTATTGTAAGCACAAATCTTAATAATCAAATTCTTAAAAAAGCATAATTTATTTCAAAGTATCTGTTATGGTTCTTTTTTTTTTTAATCACCTAGAATTCACTACTAAGTCAAAAAGGAATTACCAAATCATACAGATCACCTCCCTCGCATCTTTAAAATAAACATGGGCTTGGAAAAGCTGGAGCAGTACAGGATCTGCCTAAACCCATCACAGCGAGACTATGTGAGCTTCACTACAGCTCTGTCTTTGTTATGGACAAATGCCTGGGTTCATTATTCATACACAGCTAAGTAAAAAGTGAGTTTACAACTGAGTCTAGTTTTTAAAAATATATGCATAAATGTGAAATTCCTTGCATGCTGGTCATCTGTGCGATGGGTACCTGCTCGTAAAGGCTTGTACAGGTCATTAGACGGAGTCCTTTGCCAGCGCTCCTTGAATTTTGCTCTTAAGTCATTATCAGTTGCTTCTTCTTCATCCAACAATCTTAGCGACTAAGGAAGCAAAAATCATTGAGACAGCATTATTAGTATTGAAAAAAGAAACCTCAAACATTTTTATCGTTGTTTATGAGGCCTGAGAGGGTTGTTCATATGCTTTGGTTTTATGAGTGTCTAGCTACACAGACCTGGCTAGCCCAGAACTTGCTATGTAGAGCAGGCTGCCCTCAAACCTACTGTAATTCTTCTGTCTCCATTTCCCTGAGTGCTGAAATTATAAGCATAAAGCTACCAGGCCTGTTATTCTTTTAATGATTATATCCAATAAAGAAGATAACTAATGAGGTGGAAAATTTTCAAAGCCACTAATTGACTGCTATGTTGATTTTGTTTTGTTGGAAATGGTCTCAATATATAACCCATACTGGCCTCAGATGTGTGATCTTCCTGCCTTCTAAGTGCTGACATTATAGTTGTAAGCTACCACATCAGCTTAGTACAAAAGTGGTACATTCTTGTTGCAGAAATCTGAGTTACAACATGACAGAAACTTGATCTGGGGAGGTAGCTCAGTGTACTGGGTAGTTTTGTGTGTCAACTTGACACAGGCTGGAGTTATCACAGAGAAAGGAGCTTCAGTTGGGGAAGTACCTCCATGAGATCCAGCTGTAGGGCATTTTCTCAATTAGTGATCAAGTGGGGAGGGCCCCTTGTGGGTGGTTCCACCTTTGGGCTGGTGCTCTTGGGTTCTATAAGAGAGCAGGCTGAGCAAGCCAGAGGAAGCAAGCCAGTAAGAAACATCCCTCCATGGCCTCTGCATCAGCTCCTGCTTCCTGACCTGCTTGAGTTCCAGTCCTGACTTCCTTTAGTGATGAACTGCAATGTGGAAGTGTAAGCTCAATAAACCCTTTCCTCCCCAACTTGCTTCTTGGTCATGATGTTTGTGCAGAAATAGAAACCCTAAGACACTCGGTAATAGTGGAGAGCTTGCCTAACAGGTGCAAAGTACTGGATTCATGTACGTGTGTGAGTGCGTGTGTGTACTCGTGACACAAGTGTTAAGGGTAGCTATTATCTTTCTCAGTGAAAGAAAACAGGATGCTCAATGGTTACAGTGTTTGCTAGTATGCTTACAGCCATGGCTTCAGTCTCTAGCACCACATAAAAAACCCGGGTACAGTGAGCATGGTGGCGCATGCCTTTAATCCCAGCACTTAGGAGGCAGAGGCTGGCAGATTTCTGAGTTCAAGGCTAGCCTGGTCTACAGAGTGAGTTCCAGGACAGCCAGGGCTACACAGAGAAACCCTGACTGGGGGGTGGGGAGGGACCACACACACAAAACAATCAAACAAGTATAGTGTCACATGCCAGTCATTTCAGCACTCAGGAAATGGAAGCAGGAGGATTAGAAGTTCAAAGTCAACATTCCAACATGGATGGGAGAGGGGCTCAGTGGTTTGAACAAGGATGGCTGCTGAAGGCTTATATATGATATATGTGAATGTTTACTCATCAAAGAGTGGCACTATGTGAGAAGGATTCAGTATGTGGCCTTGTTGGAGGAGTGTGTCTCAGGTCTGAGGCGTGAAAAGCCCACATCTGACCTCAGTCGGCTCTCTATGGATCAGGAGAGAGCTCTCGGCTACTGCTCCAGCACCGAGTGCTACCATGCCCCTCACCACCGATAATGAGCTACCCTCAGAAAATATAAGCAAGCCCCCAACTAAATGCTTCCTTTGCCTTAGTCAAGGTGTTTCTTCACAGCAATAGAAGAGTGACTACGACAGGTGCTCACAAGGCTCACCCCCTAACTAGCAATTGGTGGCTGCTGGGGGAGGCAGCATTTCCTCTGTGTGGTGTGGGCTCTTGTGGGTTGCCTACATGGACAGCATTCGTATACATGCTAGCAGCACTAACTGGACGTGCCGGATTGGGGGTTGAGGAGAGCCAGAAACTGTGAAGGTAGGAGGGTAAGCATGGGAGTAGTCTGAGAGGCTGGAGGGTACCAGATATGTATGAAGCAGTCAAAGAATGCATTTCTAAAATTCTGAAAACATAAAAAAAATAACTGAGTGGGAAAATGCTTGCCTAGTTTACACAAAGGCCTCTCTCTGTTCAGTGTCATAAACTTGGATTGGTGACGCACACCTGTATTTCTAGCCCTTGAGGAGGGTTGGGGGAGGGGAGGTTTCAGGTTCAATGTCACGCTCAACTACTCCCAGGCCAGCCAAAATTACATGAGATTATTTCAAACAAGAAAGAAAGAAAAGTAACCACAAAAACAAAACACTGAGTGTAAGAGCTGCTGGGTGTGCACTGCCGTTCTAATAGCTAAAAAAGCACAGATCCTACCTAGAAGAATCCATAGGATATAGGGAGCGTGAATTCATGGTCAAACCTCATTCAACATTAAGCACAACTTAACAGTATATATGGGCCATAGGATACAAGGACAGGGTGTGTGTAGTGTGTGTAGCGTGTGTAAAACCTGATACTACGATATTCCCACTTCTTAGTTTAAAAGTGTATCACAGCCCCTAAGATCCTAACTCAGGAGAAGGGTGATTCCATGTTTACTAAGAAACCTGAAGTCCATGTCTGGGGCTGCAGCACAGTTGATAAAGAGCTTGCCTAGCATGCACAAAGCTGTGTTCAGTCCCCAAGCATTGCATAAACTGAGTGTGAGGATGTACGCTTGTAATCACAGAACTCAGAAGGTACAAGCAGGAGGATCCAAAGTTCAAAGTCATTCTTGGCTACAAGCCAGCCTGGACATCAGAATCAAAAACACAAACAAAAACAAAAATTTCCTATCTAATACAGAACCTAATGTTCTATTATACACAAAAGAAATGACTAATTATGAAGTGTTATGCCTGAACAGTTTGTTTGATCCCAATTCACTACTATGCAACAGTCAATGACTGGATGACTAATTTAGCTAATATGCATTTATTTTCCCCTAAGAATGGCTCATTGTCACTCAGTGGAATTCTTCCTGAAGCTAAAGGCATATAAGGCACAGTGATCTCAACCAGGCACTGAGTCCTAACCCTACTGCACACCACGAGGACAGTTTCTACTTGAAAGGCCAATCTTTTCTAACATACCTCCTCTAATATTTCTCTATTCCTTTGTAGTAGCTCAGGCAGCTCTTTGATCAGCTGGTCGACAGTCTGGATGCCTCCCTGTTCAACTACAGATGTAGACTTGGTGAGTATAGACTGAGGCACGGTGTCTCCAGACACATCTTCTATTGCTGCTGGAAGGTTAAGGGAGGCCAATACTCTGCAAAATAGGAAACAAGTTGTGTCATGTGCAAGTCTACACTGCCTTTAAAATAGCAGTCACTTAGCCAAGTGGTAGTGATGCACCTTTAATCCCAGCACTTGGGAAGAAGGTGGATCTCTGAATTCAAGGCCAACATGGTCTACAGAGTAAGATCCAAGACAGTCAGAGATAAACCAAAGAAACCCTATTTCAAAAAGCCAAAATAATAACAACAACATGACAGTCAACTATATCTACCCAAATCAACAATGAGTTAGTAATGACTTCTATTAAAAATAAGTGGGAGAGATCAATGATTAATGCAATTAAAACAAAATAATTAAAGAACAGACACTGGGGGAAGAGGAAATGTGCTGGCTGGGTAGTAGAGCTGGAGAAAGAAAGCATGGGACAGATAATGACAAGATTCATTATACACATATATAAATTTTCAAAAAAGTATTTAAAAAAATTAAAAACTGAGACATTTAAGTTCAGAGTTCAGAATTAAAGATAAAAAGCAAGAACAGTGGTGGGCACGGTGGTGCAAGCCGTGAGCAGCACAGACCTGAGGAGAGAGAAGCAAGCGGGTCTGCCCTGTGAGTTCCAAGCCAGTCTAGTCTAGACAGTGATTTCCAGGAATGCCAGGCCCACACAGAAACTCTGTCTCAAATTTTAAAACAAAATTGAAGGAGAGGGGGAATATGGCAGGTAAAATATTCTACCACAGTCTTGGATTACAGCTGAAACTTCAATTCTCTCTAAAATCAGAAACTGTTTGTTCTGTGTTACTAGAGTTTGAACCCAGGGCCTTAAGCATGTGAGGCAAACACTCTACCACTAACCCACACCCCTACCACCAGAAACTACATCTATTAAGATGTAATCTTTCATATTTGTCTTTTATGCTGTCACAAATAAATCAGCAATAATGTACAACTGTTATTTTATATCTAACAAAAACCAAAGAACACAGGAGACCAAAGTATTAACTGCATACTCTCCCATGTTCTGGGTTTTATGGTACAATAACACCATAAAACTCTTCAGTCACTTTTCATTGACATGAAGAGGCAGAGGAAGGAATCTACCCCTATTTACCATTTACAATGCCAAAAAAAAAACAAAAGGATATTGTAAGATAGACTGCTTAGAACATGGTTTTGTCTAAATTCAGATCGCATTTAACCATATAGAAGTGAATGCATTTTGTTATGTCTGACATAGTGGCACACACTCAGCTTCAGAGTGAAATCCTATGTCACAACCTGAATGTAAAATGCCCGCACAGGTACATATGTTTTAACAGTTGGCCCTAGGGAGTGGTACTGTTTAGAGAGGTTGTGAAATCTTTAGGCAGTAACCATGGCCAACAGGTAGGTCAGGGATGGCCAGCTTAGACGAATTAAGAGCCCATTCCACTTCTGCCAAGATATGAACAAACGATGCCACCAGCCCCTGCTGCACGGATGGAACCATGCCTGCCGCACTGTCCTGATCACTCCTAAAACCAGCAGACGTCATAAATCTTCTGTGATAACAACAAGAAAAGTAACAAGGGGCTAGAGATGGAGCGCAGTTGGTAGGTGCTTGCCTAGCACGGACAAACTGGGGTTGGATCCTAGGACAGCAAACCACACCTGTCATCCCAGCCTTCCAGAAACACAGCAGAGGACTAGGAGTTTAAGACTATCCTCAGCTACACATGAAATTTGAGGCCAGACTGGGATACATGAGGCTCTGTATTGAAATGGAGGGAGGGATGGTGGGAGGGAGGAAGGACCTAATACAAATTTTCATAAATAAAAACAGGCAAAATTTACATAATCTTTAACTGAAAACATGAAAAGTCAAAATTGAAAAACAATGCAGTTACACATCTCTGACAAAGGATTTGCATCCAAAACACATGAAGAATCCTTTAAAGACATGCCGATTAGGAGAGATGGTGCAGCTGTTAAGAGCACTCATTGCACTGTGGAGGGCCCAGCCCAGTGGGGCTCAGTCGCCAACATTCACACGGCAGCTAACAATTATCCACAAAGGCAGCTCCAGGGGATCTGATGCCCTCTTCTGTCCTCCATGGGCACTGCACAAGCATGGTACACATACATACATGCAAGTAAAATACTATAGTAATTTATAATATACTTGTAACAAATATAATAAATTACTTTAAATAGATCTTTTTTTAAAAGATGGTTTTTAAAAAATCTTAATTTATGTATGAAGGAGACACACATGGAGTCCTTACAGGCATCAGAGCTTGCCTTCCCCATGTAGGTCGTAAGGATCAAACTGAAGTGATCAGGCTTGAAGACAAATGCCTGTGCCCACTCAACTACCTCACTGATCTCAGGAAAACCTAAGTTTTCGAAACGCAATAAATGACTGAGAGCGGTAGAAAAAACACGGCGGTAGAAATGCACCTAACACATAACAGCTGGGATGAATCCTAAGTACCCTCCACACCCTCCTTACCCACCCCGTCCCTCTGGAACTCTAAAGCAAAATAAACCCTTTACACTGCTTTTGTTGTTAAGGTACCTTAACACAACAACAGAAAAGGAACTAAGACATTCCCTCAAGTAGTTTCCACAGCATTCTGTCACTCATAAAACACTGAGTATGAGGACTCAGCTGGCTGGGAAGGAAGTGGATCCCTGGAGGACAAGCTATGGAAGTCACAGCCCAGCTCTACTTCCTGACCATGCAGTATAACCAGTGACCTCATGTTCCTGAAGCCATGGCCAGCTGCTCCCACCCTCACGCCTTTCCCACCACATCATAAGCCAAAACAAACACTTCCTCCCCAGGATGCACCTGTGGGTACTATGTGACAGCGATGGACAGAATGGCCACCGCACACGGCAGGAGCAGCATGCACTGCTGATGGCACCCATGGTGCACGCTGTGGCGAACGAGGATATACACGCTAGTGTTCACTATGGCAGACTGCCAAGCACATGGCCCACGTGAGAGAATCCAGGAACTAAGGATAGAGGGAGGGACTGAAGAGGAGGCAGCGTGAGGGCTGGTTTATGTTATCTTCTCTTTGTAGTAGTTACATGGATAATGCATTCAGCAGACTGAATAAACTACATTTTAAATGAGTACATTTCATTATATGTAAATTATACCTAATTTTTTCAACCCATGGAATGTTTACTTAATCTAATATAAAAATTGGTTTACAGTACAGTTCCATGAGTTTTTATTACTTGCACTTATATTTATTGAGTATGCATGTGGACACCCACCTCCCACAGTATACATGTGTCAGAGACAACTTGTAGGAGTCCTTCTACAGTATGGATCCCAGGAACAGCACATGAGTCAGAAGGCTTGGCAGCGAGAACTTTTACCCGCTGAGCCATATTATGAGCCTGGAGTGTGCATCTTCAAGGACTCATCTCTACCCATTTTGCCTCACTCAATCTCTTGAAATACAAAATAGGAGTCAAATATTCTTACTTTTTTCTGTAATTCCATTCCTTCCAATTCTAGTTTACCTAAGGCTTTTTAATAAAATGACTGCAAGAAAGGTGTGTGTGTATGTGTGTGTGTGTGTGTGTGTGTGTGTGTGTCTATGTCTGTTTGGTATTCATTTCCAAGCTAATAAAACTAAAAAGAAAAACTAACAACTAAAAAATGTTCATAAATTACTCAAAACACAAACTTGAGAACCTCTAAGTCAGTTCTGAAAGCCAGGATCCACCTACCCATTTGCCAAAGTAGTAGCTTCTCTCATCTGAGCGATTGATCTGTTAACCAGGTCAGCTTTCCTCTGACTGAACACAGCCAGGGACTGCTGCACAGACACAGGGACCATCTTCTCAAACAAATCTAAAAGACAGGAGAATATCCAAGTAAATACATGGAACCGACTCAAGCTACAGACATGACTACGCACATTCTGAATAAGATCACAAGATCATACTGAACAGCAGCCGTGAAGAGAATCCCAGACCGCCACGCAGATGGGCAAAAGCGGTGACCGCTTCCTTTTGAATTTTTGTTTCCCTTAAGGTTTTAAGTCATCATATGGGGGCTCTTGGTGGTACTGCTCACTTGGGAACTAGACAGACAGACAGTATAGTCAGTTCATCCCCTAGCTATGCAGCCCATCTGGGCTGCAGCATCCTCATCAGTGGCACAGACATCAATAAGTTCCTGGGCCACACAGCTGCTGTGAGAGACAAATACTCATCTTTTGGTGCTTAACAATCACTGGCACATGGTAAATATAAATACTTTCTGTTTATTAAATTAAAAATAAGTTCAATAACCACTCTTTCCCAGGAACTTAAATATTCTCCAGATCTGCCAGAAGCTATAAAATACTACAAATATTACATATATTCACACTATCAAAAGAAGGCTATAAGAACATTGATCTAATGAAAAAACTATCCTAGAAAGATAATGGTTTAAAAATTATTGATCCAAGTATGAGGGCACATATCTGTAATTTCAACACTTAGGAGGCTAAAGCAGGAGAGGGGGAGTTCAAAGCCAAGCTAGTTTACAGTGAATTGAAGGCTAGGCTAGGCTAGATGAAACCTCTATCTCAGATGAATAAGTAAATAAATAACCATATATTTGAAGATTTATTTATTTTATTTACATGAGTACACTGCAGCTATTTTTAGACACACCAGAAGTAGGCATTGGATCCCATCATAGATGGTTGTGAACCACCATGTTGTTGCTGGGAACTGTACTCAGGACCTTTGGAAGAGCAGTCAGCGCTCTTAACCGCTGAGCCATCTCTCCAGCCTCCCAGTAACGGTATCTCAAATATAACAAATGTTCCACCAACATATGGTATGGCTTGTCTCAAGCCCTAACCTTATTAAGCTCTGTCTCAAACACCACATCTGGTTTATCTGTGACAGACGCTTCAGTGCTTGCTTTTCCCTTGAAAACCACACAGAAGACACCACGCTTAACTTCCCACACTCCCGTGTCCGGTTATCTGGCAGTTTGCTGGCAAGTCTTACTCATCCTACAGCCAAGCTAGGCCCGGAATTCACTTTGTAGAGCCGGCTGGCCTCAAACTCAGATCCCTGCCTCGGCCTCACAGGAGTTAGGATTTCAGGCACGAACCACCATGTCTATTCCCACATTTCTTTTAAACAACATAAATGAATGTTATAATCTAAGTATTAGAAAAAGAATGTGAGATTTTATATGAATCACACAGATCCACCTAGAAAAAAGAGAAGGCTGCACCAGAGCATTGTTTTCTTCATGGAAAATGGAAAATAAAAGCCAAGCAGTGGTGGTGCGCACCTGTAATCAGAGCCCTTGGGAAGCAAGGAAAGGCAGAGTTTAAGGACAGCCTGGTCTACAAGAGTGAGTTCCATGACGGCCAGGGCTACAGAGAAAGCCTGACTCAAAAAAAAAAAAAAAAAAAAAAAAGGAAAATAAGTAATTTTTAGGGTCTATGAGGGCAAAGGACAAGGAAGGAAGGAAGGAAGGAAGGAAGGAAGGAAGGAAGGAAGGAAGGAAGGAAGGAAGGAAGGAAGGAAGGAAGGAAGGAAAGAAGGAAGGAAGAAAGGAAAGAAGGAAGGAAGGAAGGAAGGAAAGAAGGAAGTGAAACAGAGGGAGGGGAGGGACAGAAGGACCTAGAGAAATCACCAATTTACTAAAGTGCGTGTAGAGAACAGCGTACCGGTGAACTTCTGGCTGATGGGCACATTGACTGGGGTGGGTTTCACAAGTGTGGCTTTGCCGATAGGATCCAGATCCTTAAGGTCCGGAACACGGTCATGATAAATAAAGTCATTATCCTTCTTTGCTGCAGTAAGGGCACGGTTGATTTTGTCAGAAAAATCCTTCACATTGACATATTCATCATAGCGGGAGGCCACATTCTTAATCAGTTCTGCTGCATGCTGAAAGTGAACATAACAGAGAGGGTGTGTTTATAGATGGATGTTTCTCTACCAAGCCTGTTTACGTTCTCAGGATTCCCAGTGCTATTGGCAGGACAACCTGGAAATTCCATGATAAAACACCTAAGACTACAAGGGGAAGAGCAAATCCCTGAAAATACACAAATGAGATGCCAAGGCAGTAAAAGAAAGCTGGACCAATCAACATACCCTGACATTAATGAAGGTTGGATGTTAAATTATTTCCACAAGCTATACAACTATTAGCAGTAACACCTCTATGGGGCCCTAAGACAAAGGTCTTGAAACTATAGAAATAAGCAGAGATGCAGGCTTTCCAACAATTAACATGAGCAGAAGTCAGCAGTCAGAGATGCACCCACTCCACACCAACAATTCTCGTAACTGTCAGGGATGAAATGAGTATTTGTTTTAACATCTGCCATCACAAGCTACAAAACTTCTTAATTCTGTATATAAGATTCTAGCTATGCAAGTGATTATAAGTTGCTGGTAACTCAATCCATATCAAAGTTAATATTCCTGGCTGAATGTTGAGACACATACTGGGACTAAGTTTGAAAAAAAAAAGATAAAAGACTTGAACAGCACAATCAGTGCAACTGACCGTATCTTTGGGCTTATACAGGACCATAACTTTGACACATGATGAGATACCGCAAGCCTAAAACACCAAAGCCACACTACATAAAATAAAATGGTTTAATACTAGACTACTAGCTTACACGATTCTCGAAAATATTGAAATTTAAATGTGAAAATGTCAAAGCTTTTGATAAAGCACCACATTCTCATCATTGGGACAAACATCTCAGAAGCCCACAGGTCACAGGCTTGGTCCTGAGCCCGTAGTTCAGGGAGACTCATGTAAGCTTTGAGAAGTGCAGCTTCCTAGAAGGTATCTAGCACTGGAGGTCCTCCATGAAGGGGCGAGAGAGTCAGCTTCTGACTTGTCCACTCTTGCATCCTGGCCATAAGATGATACAGTTTGCACACTGCCCCATGAGGTATTGACTCATTGCGGGACAAAAGACAACACAAGAGATTCATCATGGACGAAGCCTCCAAAATTGGAGGATAAGAAAACTGACGGGCAGGATGGCTGATTGGTTTGTTTCTCTCTCTTTTCCTTATACTTTTCTTTTTTCTAGTTTTTTATGACAGTGTCCCAGGGACACTGAATATGCCTGTCCCAGGGAGTGGCACTATTAGGAGTGTTGCCCTGGAGTAGGTGTGACCTTGTTGGAGGAAGTGTCTGACTGCAGAAGTAGGCTTTGAAACCTTCTTTCTAACTTCCTGGAAGCCAATCTTCTCCTGTCTGCCTTTGGCTGAAGATGTAGAACTCTCAGCTCCTCCAGCCCCATGTCTACCTGGATACTGCCATTTTCCCACCTTGATGATAAAGGTCTGAACCTCTGATCCTGTAAGCCAGCCCCAATTAAATGTTGTCCTTATAAGAGTTGGCTTGGAAAAAAAAGAGTTGCCTTGGGCCAGGCGGTGGTGGCACACGCCTGTAATCCCAGCACTTGGGAGGCAGAGGCAGGCAAATTTCTAAGTTCGAGGCCAGTCTGGTCTACAGAGTGAGTTCCAGGACAGCCAGGGCTATACAGAGAAACCCTGTCTCAAAAACAAACAAACAAACAAACAAAAACAAACAAAAAAAGTTGCCTTGGTCAAGCTGTCTGTTCACAGAAGTAAAGCTGGAACAAAGACAACAGCCTGGCTGTCCTAAAACTCACTCTGTAGACCAGGCTGGCTTCAAACTCAGAGATCCACCTGCCTCTGCCTCCTGAGTGCTAGGATTAAAGGTATAAGCCACCACCACCTAGTGGCTTTTTCATTGTTTATTTATTTTTGTGTGTATATGCATACAGGTGCACCTGGAGGTCAAAGTCAGTTCTTTCCCTCCACCACATGGATTCTAGGACTTCCGTTCTGGTCATCAGGCTTAGCAGCAAGTGCCTCTATCCACTGAGCCATCACCCTGGCTCAGTGTTCCTTTTCTTTTTGTTATCTTAATAGAACAGAAATAGATACACAGTTCTTTAAACATAATAAAAATCTTCCATCCATCCCTAAGTTGGTACTATGCTTAACATAAACATGTACTATTCCTAAAAGCAGAAAGTGAAGGCCACCAGTGTCACCATGATCACAGACACAGCAAGCAACTGGACAAGCAGGTGATTAAAAAAGGGGGGGGGGCTGTAGAGATGGCTCAGAGGTTAAGAGCACTGACTACTCTTCTGAAGGCCCTGAGTTCAAATCCCAACAACCACATGGTATCTGTAATGAGATCTGATACCCTCTTCTGGAGTGTCTGAAGACAGTGTACTTACAAATAATAAATAAATAAATAAGTAAATAAATAAACAAACAAACAAACAAACAAGCCTTTTAAAAAACTCAGTTACAGGTGATACATTGAGAATTTACAGGTAAAAGGCATATCTCATACATAGTACCTGAGACAAATTTTTTTTTTAATTTGGTATTTTTGGATTTGGTTTTTCCAGACAGGGTTTCTCTGTATAGCCCTGGCTGTCCTGGAACTCACTTTGTAGACCAGCTAGCCTCGAACTCAGAAATTCGCCTGCCTCTGCCTCCCAGAGTGCTGGAATTACAGGCGTGCACCACCACTGCCGGGCCCTGAGACAAATATATACAGCAAATATAAACACACAACCTCTAATGTGAAGAAGCAACAGAGGAATTAGATCTACTCTTAATAACAACAAACAAGATGTACACGTATAGATACTTAGTAAGAAAAGCAGTAGCAGGTTGTTGTTGTTGTTTTGAGAGAGGGCTTTTACTCTGTAGCCCAGGCTAACTTGGAATTCACTATGTAATCTAAGCTAGTCTGCCTTGGCCACTAAAATACTGGGATTATAGGCATAAACCACCCCACCCTGATTTCTAAGAAATTAATTCAGCAACAGCCCTACATCTCCAGTCATCTATGACGCTGTTCTTTAACTTCTAATTATGGCCTCCTACCCGGGTATCTGCTTATTACAAGTAATAAGCCATGCTGGGCTGTGGTGGCGCACGCCTGTAATCCCAGCACTCTGGGAGGCAGAGGCAGGCGGATTTCTGAGTTCGAGGCCAGCCTGGTGAACAGAGTAAGTTCCAGGACAGTCAGGGCTATACAGAGAAACCCTGTCTCCTCGGGGAAAAAAACAAATCAAAAAAAAAAAAAAGTAATAAGCCATAAATTATGGAACTGAAACTGTTACTTATTTATTTACAACCAAGTCTGCTCCAGGTACAATGAAGATTCTGCAGCCTGGCTTGAATTTAAATGACCTCCTCTTAGCACCTGCATTTCCCCAGGCATTTTCTTTAACTTCTATGGGTCTTAGTGTCTTCCTCAGCAAATTGCTATTAGCCCTCACTTTACGGGATTGTGGTGGAGATTTAGAGAATTCAGCGCAAGCCTTAGGCAGAGGCCCTGCAGTCTTCCAAGCTCACACTTCTTTCTAGCTGTAGAGATGAAAGGCAGATCATAATGACTTTACAAGGTTAAATTTGGAAATTGTTATTTGTGTGTATGTATATACATGGGTGTACAAAGCTAGGTATTGGGTATACTCAATAAACTGCTCTTTATTGATCTAGAAAAAAAAATACACTACTTTAAAACATCTAAGACCCTGGTAAAAGAGACTGCCAATCCTGCCTCAGGAGGAGCCCACACTTGTCAGATGCCTCCAATCCAGATGTATGCCTGATGTGAAAGTGGCTCTTCCAAGCAGAACAAGTCGGCAGTAGAGGGAGGAGCTTCAGTCTTTCACTTGACAACACCCATGATGGTGGCACCTTGAGCAGAAAGCTACTATGGAGACCCTAAGGGCCTGAGAACAAGGAGGAACAAGTCAGAGCCTAAAGTCAGGCTGTCACAGGATGAGACTCAACCCTCAGAAGTAATCCCAAAGAACTAGAGCCCTGGGCTCTGCATGCCCGTCAAACCCTGCAGGCAGAAGTGTACTGGGAGGGGAACACTGACTCAGCATCTGAGAACGGCCCTGGGGTCTGATGTGTGTGTGGATCAGTCTCTGGAGCCCTGTACTTGCCCTCAAGGACACTGACCTAGCGCTGGACTCCGATGCTCCAGCAGACTACTTGCCATCCATGGCCACATGCCTCTCCCGCAGTACTGAATGCTTAACGGGTTTTGAACATGCCGACAGATGCACCAGGACAGAGCTCAGCTGGGCTCACTTGCCGCATCACTGACAGACTTGAGGGGGCACTCCATAGCTAGATAAGGCACCACAGGGCTGGGATCATCTCAGGATGGCAGGTAGAGCCTTCCTGATACACAGCTACAGAGCTCAAGGAATTTTGGCAGAAGCCCTCGTAGGAAAAGGAGGAAAGCAACTTGGGTGAAGGCAGCTGTGGCACAAGCTGACACTTGTCCAATCCAAACACTGCAACCACACAGTCAACTAGCTAATGTGCCTTCCAGCAGCTACCCTGCGAAGGACACAGAGAGGCCTCAGGCCTGCATGGTGCCTATTAGGGCTTTGCTGTGCTTTTCATCTCTCGGTAATATTTAAATGAAGAAGACACCTGGCATGGACTTCTGGCTTCTAGGCATAGACACACACACACACACACAGAGCAAGAGCAAGAGCACCTGCCGCATACACACAGTGTAGAAGGAAAAGAATCACACAGTGAAAAGAGCGTATCACCAGAGTGCATAACCCCCATCCCTCTAAAACTGTGGAATTATAATCTCCAGTTTACCAGTCTACAACACAAGCTAAGCAAATAATTAACGTAGAACACTTTTACATTAAAATAAGCATGGACAAATTAAGAGAATGGAATAAAAATTTAAATGCAATTTTTAGATAACGCATAAGATTTTACAAAGCATGTTTCTGGGTAAAAGATAAAGATAGAAACCATCACTTGCCTCTGCTGATAAAGACAACAAATGGGAACCGTGTTAATGGTCAAACCTGGGTCTTACTCAGCAGAAACAGGAGAAGAATATCACCTAAACATTTATCATCAAAAGACTCACCTGCAACCTTGCGATCTCTTCCCCAAACTTCTTCTGCTGCTTGGCCAAGATGGACTGGTGGTACTCAGCATTGGCCTGCATGACACACTGCTTGGCAGCCAGGGTGGGGAATACCTCCTGGAAATAAAAATACTGACCAGGGGAAAGTCCAACCACACAAACCATCACAGACAACAAGGATGCAGGAAGAGAAAGGAGAAGGAGACAGAAATTACAATCACCCAGTAATGGCTTAGGTAGGTTAGTCAGGAGGTGTGAGCAGAGACCTCCTGGTTTTGCAGGAATTGCCATCTGTGAATTCAATTTTCTATCAGTTAAAATTAGGGTTTGTCTTTGCTTTAAACTGTTAAGGGAAGCCAACTCAGGTTTTTTAAAGCCCATTCTATGGAGTCAGAAAATCAGCATTTTGTTTACAGGAAGAAAAGCATGCATTAGAAAGAGTTGGGAAGTTCATGGGGGATGAATATCAAGCCCAGCTTGAGGTGCTTCCTTAGCCCTTACCCAGCCTTCAGGTACCTCACTCACATACACTAACGAAAATGCTCTAGAGCTGACTGTTTCATCATGTTTAAAAGACAAAAGACAGTAAGGTAAGTTCTCACTTAAACTTATATGCTAAGAGACTGTAATAAAGATTATGGTAGCCAATACAAAATGATTTAGTATCATAAATATTAACATTTCAATATTATATACTCAAAAATACATCCCAGACATACAAATGCATTAGTTACAGTGACAATACAGTGTAACTTTGCCCAAATTTATTTCTGAAATCAATATAGTCTAATATACTTAAATCCAAACATAAATCAAGAAAGCCATGATATTGCTAGGGGCTCTTCCTATCCTGCAATTTCACTGTTTTTATTACGAACATGGTATTTTTAAAACCAATGAATACACTAGATCAGTGTTCTATTAAGAACCAAATTACTACCGTGAGCATTTTTTGTCTGCTAAAAAAAAACCCCAGCACTCTGAGGCAATGCGTGCAGACATCCAGTTAGAACCACAACTGACTTGCTGCTTAGGGACCTCCAGTTAGAACTGGATATGAAAAGACCTCCAGAGACTCAGTGAAAGAAGAAATTCAAAAACATTGCAGTCTAAAACTGCCAGTACTCCAGGAAGGCTGGAGCATCTCTGTAAAGATGTTTCAAGAGACTCAGGCATGCTGCAGAGTGGCGTCCAAGTTTTTTGAGATGACAGGACTATGGTCAGACTGGAACAGGACTGAATTATTGATGCGACAGGATGTGACAGAGCACTGTGCAGCTCTCCATGTAGAGAGGATCTGAGTAATAGCACTAACACACTAGCATCCTGGGAGACTTCAACACTGGGGGAGTGAAGGCAGGGTTGTGGGTGGTATCTTCGGTGCTAAGAAGTGCCTAGCAACAATCTCAAGCCTGTTGCGCACTAAATCTCTAGATCTTGACATTAGCTCTCCACTGCTCATGTACCATTGGGCACCTTAGGTCTATTTTTAACTGTACCCTATGTTTTCTGTGATTTCATAATGTATAAAGATTCCTGAATAATGTAAACTCACAGATTATCCTACAAACACCACCAACTACCACAGATAACCAATTTCTTGCCCAACTGTGAGGAAGAGCAGTTAAAACCTCCTTCGTGCCCACACCCAGGTACATGCTTTGTCACCTGCAGGCTATCTCAGAACATTCTTCTCTATTACCCCTCAGAAGAGCGGTATGTGGTCAGGGCAGCTGCCTTTCCTTCATTGTCCATTAGCAACCAAATTTGCTATCCCTGTTTGCAAAACTTAATTCTAATCATGGAATCAGATGAATTTAGATTTTCTGTTCCCTTCTTTATGTCTGTTTTTGTGCTTTAAGGCTCATCCTTAAGAAGACAGGATAATTAAAAATGTGGGTCACCAACATGCTCCATCTCCATGCTTCTCCCAAAGCTAACCACAACCAGAATGATAACAAGATGGAGACAGATGGCCGAAGTTTTCCAGAAAGAGTTTCAGCTCAGGAAAAGAAGTTCAGTAAAGAGCAAATAGAAAGGTAACCCCCAAGAGAACAGCTCATGCATCTAAAAATCATTTTAAAAGCTATTCTTGAAATGTGTCCATTAAAATACCACATTTATTTGTTAAAACATACTTTTCAACTTGTTTCTCATACATAAAGATCTCCCCGCATGCAAACCCACCAACCGTCTAAGGAGGCGGTGACTGACCTTGGGGAGGGTATCTTTGTACTGACACTGTTTGAGAGCATCACCAAAGTAATCTGCAGCCTGATTTGCCAGTTTCGCTATGATGGCATCTTTCATCTTATCTGAAATAAAATAGTAAACTGATCATTATAACTGAAATAAGTGAGAACAGGGCCAGCGACTAAACTCAGCAGGTAAAGGTGTGCAGTGCTCCCCTTCGACAGTCTGCATTCTTCCCAACACACACACACACACACACACACACACACATTCTTTCTCTCTCTCTCTCTCTCTCTCTCTCTCTCTCTCTCTCTCTCCCTCCCTCCCTCTCCCTCTCCCTCTCCCTCTCCCTCCCTATCTCTCCCTCTTCCCCTCCCCAGCACATGCACACAAAATAACTGATATAACTGATACACGTGACGTGGTGCGCACACACACAAATCATTTAAAAAGCATGTGTACATCTGGGACTGGAACAATGGCTCAGCAGTTAAGGACATTGGTTGCTCCCCCAGAGGTCCCAGTCTCAGTTCCAGCACCTACATGGAAGCTCACAACTGTCTAGTACCCAGTGGTACCAAGCACAATAGTGGTGCATAGATATAAAGCATCTACACTATCCATACACATTTAAAAGAAAAAAAAACCAAAAGTAAAATTTATACATCTAAGAAATCTATAGTGATGAAATTTAGTCTTCTGCACAAAAAACATTCTACAACTAGCAAAACATGATGATGCCAATCTATATAACCCTAGCACTTTGGGCACAGAGCCAGAAAAATCAAAAATTCAAGCTATCTTTGGCTACAAAGCAAATTCAACCAGGCTCCATAAACCTGTTTCTAAACAAGTAAATAAACAAGTAATTCCATAAACAAGTGGACAACACAGGACAGACTAATTAATGGCTGCTGGAGGCCGCAGAAGGGAGGGAGGGAGTCCTGAGAGTCATTCTCGGGGTGACGACACTCTAACAGAAGGCAGTGGTAACGGTTATGACCTTCTGGAACACTCCAGAAAGCACTGCATTACCAAGCAAAGGGATGGTGAGACACATGACTTCTTGCCTTCCATCTCCTCATCCACGGCTCCTTTCTTCCTTTCTCCCCCTCCTCAGATTTTAAAGTAGCCTCAATCTCTAGCCCAGGATGGCCTCCAACTCAGTTTAAGTCTGACGGCTATGATTATACACACGAATCACCACATATAGAGTTTTTTGTGTGTTTTGTTTTGTTTGCGGACCCTGGAACTCACTAGGTAACGTAGCGTAACCTCAGTATCATGGCAATCCCCCTGAATCGGCTTCCAAGGTGTAGGATTACAGGCATGAGCCACCAAATCCAACTCAGATGCCATTTTAAGAAAAAAAAAAATAAGATGTGCTTGTACTTCTGCACTTTCAGTCACTCTGTACGTAGACATTCAGTCTCTACTCTCCCTCTTATATTGACTAACACACCTTTACAAGGATTGTTTTTATAGCCTGTTCACCAAGGACACTGCTGGAATAGCAGCTCCTTGTCATTCCCATCTAGTTTAAACAGGACTACTTTAGGAAGCCATTCTTGACGGCTCAATGACTTAAGAGCACTTGCTGCTCAAACATGAAGAAAGACTCCCTGCACCTTATCAAGTGGCTTACAGTGCCTGACTCCAGCCCAGGAGTCCTGTCCCTTCTTTTCACCTGCAGAGCACTGACACTTGCACACACACTCCTGAATCTTAAGAGAATCCATTCTTAACTAACTTGACTAATGCAGTGACCCCACAGGCAGACCACCAGCCACCACAGTGAAGCTTTCTACCTTCTTTAGGTAATGCTCCCTCTGAAGTGTGCCCAAGCACTCAATGACCTCTCAGTATCCCTACCCGCCTGGAATATACTGTGTTCTAATCACCATCTTGGTATAAAAGCCTAGCACTTGTTTTCACATGTAACACTAGGTAAAGAAGAAATTGAAGTTACCTCTTGTGGCTTTTAAGAAAAATACTTCTTGAGCTTGGGCCAGCATAATAAGACTAAGAGTCCCAACAGTATCTGGAGATATGTCCACAGTAGGCTCGCGACTTAAGGCAGATAACACTGTGTCTTTAATATGTGAAAAGGCACCACTAGCAAACTAGAAAAAGAGAAAAAGAATTCTTTAACATTGAGACTTAATTTTCTACTGCAACACACAAACATCTACATGCCGACTGAGAAGATGGTAATTATAGATACATTTCCATACATTCCATACATACATCCCAATTCATAGGCGGGGCCTTTGCAAAATTTTAAGAAAGATTCAAAGGAGTCTACAGGGAGAGCAAAGAATGTAAAAGGTGATCAAGCGATTTATTAAACACACTTCTTCACAAATGAAAAGATAAAACATTATTCAAATCTCTCTCTGTGTGTGTGTGTGTGTGTGTGTGTGTGTGTGTTAGACCAAAGGACAAAGCGAGGTGTCATCTTCAGGACCATCACCTCCTTCTTTGGAGCTCACCCGTTAAGCTAGAGAGGCTGGCCAGCAAGCCCCGGGAACAGGATTACAAGTATATACCATCAAGCCCAGCATTCAGTGTGTGAATTTGGAGATCAAACTCGGGTCCTTGAGCTTACAAGGCTTTAATGATTGAGACATTCCTCCAGCCTCTAAGAAAATGTTTTTAGTATGGAAATACTCTTGTCTTTATCCCAAAGTCATCTTTCAAATAAGCATACTAGACTTAGGAGACATTCCAAGGGCCACTCCAAGGGCCACCAATGCGCTGAACGTCAGAACTTCCTACTCAATGTTTCCCTTTATATTCTTCTTCCCAATTTTATTTGATTGGGGTTACTACTAATATTACTGTTTATGACAGAAATTAAACTGAGAAAAAGGACATATCACTCTAGAATTTTTAAGGTGGGTTATCTTGGTAGGCTACAACGACAAAATTCAAAGTCACAGTATTAACAAGACTATTCTGAGGCCAGCAAGATGGCTCAGTGTGTCAAAGTGCCTGCACCAAACCTGACAACCTGGGTTCAAGCCATGGGACCCATATGGTGAAAGGAGAAACTAACTCCCCCAAGTTGTCCTCCATACACATGATTAAACATAAACACACACACACACTTTTTAAATCAAACTTTTAGAAAATACTTATTGTTCTTTTATCTGAAACAACAAATAAAAACTGAGTGCATATAACAGTACAAACAGCATGTTATATTTGCCTATGCTAGTCCTGAGCTAGTTATCTATCTTAAAAATATTCCAGGCCTGACCACACTGACCACATTTAAACATGACTTCTCCACAGTCTACAGTTATCTAATTTTCTTGCCAAAAGTTCTTAATTTTGACTCACTACTTAAAGTCTGGATGTGCCTCGCCCTGAGAGAACATACAAATATCTAACCATTTTTGAATGAAGTCATTCACTTATAAGAGGTTTTCCACATATTCATCTATGTTGTCCAATCAACATTCATTGAGCCTCTATTATGTGCCAGGCACTGTGCTAGGTGCTGGGTGGGTGTACACAGGAAGGAAAACAGACATCGGCTATATTACAACTGCTAGTGCTGAAGTGTTTATCAACAACAAGGATCAGTTTACTTAAGAATGCGACCTTCCCGGAGCATCAGTCATGAAGGAGGCAGCGGCTATCACCTAAATGCCAATCACGCCTTGAATCCAGTGTGCATCCCTGTGTAGGAACTGCTTTTCTGCATACCTGGTACTGCTTAGCAGCGGTTTTCAATCCTTCATCATTATCCAGGTTCTGCTCTGCTGCAATCTGGCTAGCTAAGGCAGCACAATTGAACAACACACAGCTCTTTTCATATCCTAAGCTTGCAAGAGCTGGAAAAAATTGAGAAGGAAAAGTGTATCATTATTTTTTCTAAAGAAAACAATATTTAAATGAGTAATACTAGGGCCTCTATCCCATGGGCTTTCCCAAGACCTGCCTCCTCACCTATTGCAGGCTGGTTGCCCGTATTCCCACATCATGTCTATCATCAAAAAACTCAAAAGATAAATAAATTATTCTTTTTCTCCTACTCTTTGTTCCCATGTTTTTATAATTGCCAAGCTTAAAACATAAAACTTAGTTTTGTTATTTCTTAGTTAAAATAAATCATTTCCATTTTTCCATGACCTTTCAAATTTTCATCTCCTCCCACACACACAATGCATGTGAATGTGTGTGCATATACACACATGCACATACTCACACACTTTAAACGATCCTCTTCATCCACATAATCCTGAGTCAATGCCAGTGCTTCCTGGATGGTCTTCCCGACATCCCTCTCTGATGAAAACTCTACACAACCCACATTCTTCAATATAATATTTAATTTAAAGATGAAAAGAACAAGTGCTGATGGCGACAGAGGCGAGCTGCAGCGTATGCAGGGCTACGGAAAAGTGTGTGGGTCCTCAAAACATTAAAGATAGATTACCGTATGACTCAGAAGTCCCCTTCCTGGGCATATGCCAAAAAGAACTGAGCGCAGACTCTCACCAAGTGAGGGATTTCTATACTTAAGCTCACAGCAGCATCACTCAGAGCGACCTGAGTGAAGGGTTTATCAGTGAACCACCAAAGAAGGACCCTACATGCTCCAACCTAAGACAAACCTTAGGAGAAATAAGCAGCCACAAAAAGAATGAAGACTCCACTTACAGGAAATACTTAAGGGAGTCCAAGGCTTAGAGACACAAAGTACAAAGACCATAGTAGAAGGTAGGAGTCGGCAGGTTTTGTAGTTTAAAGAATAAAGTACTTCAAGATAAAGTTTTGGAGATTTGTTTTATCATGTGAATGTACCTTGTACTACAAAAAAACATGTACTTCAAAATGGTTAAAAGACAATTCCATGCATTGTTCCCTTCAACTTCTTAAAAAGACAGAGATGTAAGTCTACTTAGAAGAGTAAGAGTCAAAGACAAGAGGATGACAGGTCTGCCAGAAGCCAACAGGAGGAGAGGAATGGGAAGTTCCTGTTTAATGGGTACGATCTCATTTCTGTAAGAGGAGAGAGCTTTAACACCAGCTGGCAAGATGACCGCACAGTACGAAAAGTGTGCTGAGTAGTTTTATGTCAACTTGATACAGGCTAGAGTCATCTAAGGAGGGAACCTCAGCTGAGAAAATGTCTCCAAAGATCACCCTGCAGGCAAGTGACTGATGAGGAAGGACCCAGCCCACGGTGGGCGAGGCAGCCCCTGGGCTGGAGACCCTGAGCAAGCAAGCAAATCAGCAGCAGCATCTTCCATGGCCTCTGCAGCAGCTCCTCCTCCAGGGCCTGCCCTGACTTCTCTCAGTGACAGCTTGTTACCTGGAAATGTAAGCCAAGTAAACTCTTTCCTCCCCAAGTTGTTTTGGTGATGGTGTTTCATCACAGCAATAACCCTAACTAGAACAGTAGCATAATTAATACCATTTGGAACTGTAAGCTTATCATGATTAAGACTGTGTATTTTATCAAAATTGAAAATAATTATTTTAATCTACAATAGCTTTCAGTTGCTTGTAAAATTCATTCACGGGATAATTCAACATCTGTAGTTCACCAGACACTGATCACTAGGCCAAACACTCAGAAGGCTGCCTATACAGAACACTGTGAGCCCATCCCAGAGAACCAGAGCAGGATGACAGCTGTCTGTTCTACAGGAAGACCATGAAGTAGCCAGCGTCTCTCTAAAGGCAGCCAGTCCTCTACTTTCCCCAACCTTCCGTTCTCACTTAGCAGACATACTACCTGCTCCAATCGAATTCTAAATAACTGCATAAAAGCAAGGTAACACCAAATAGTAAATAGTGAGACAGGGTCCTAAGGAAGAATAAATGATCAAGGAAGAAGATACTATCTCAAAAACAAACTAAAAAGTGAGCCCAGAATAAGAGTAGAAAATTCCAGACGTCAACAATCAGAGTTGACATCCTTAAAAAACCTTTAAGGCTGAAAGTAAACTATACAGGGTTATTGTGTTGTTGTCTTACACACTCGCGGTTACCCAGGCTGGCCCAGAACTCTATGTAGCCAAGGCCAAGCTAAATCTCACCATCCTGCCTCCCACGTTCTAGGGCTGCAGAGTAGCAGCCATGATGAAATCCAAGCAGATGTTTTTTGGGTTACTGGGTAAAATAAATTTAAAACTTGATACTAGCATTTTTTTTAAGATTTATTTACTGATTTTATGAATGAGTGTTCCATCTGTATGTAGACCTGTATGCCAGAAGAGAGCATTATAACTCATTACAGATGGTTGTGAGCCACCATGTGGCTGCTGAACTTGAACTCAGGACCTCTGGAAGAACAGCCAGTGCTCTTCACTGCTAAGCCGTCCCTCCAGCCGTATACTAACATTTTCTTGTGGAAAGAAAAAAATGTAGATGGTGTACCTGGATTCAGAACCATCAACATCTAACTAATAATCAAGAGGCAGGTTGGGAAGATCAAAGAAGTATTTTTTAAAACTTCTAAGAGCTGAAAAGAATTAAGTGTTACAACTAACAGGACCAGAAATAAATGCTGTTGTATTTCTCATAACTATCATTACCCCAGGCTGTCATCTGCCATTTTATTTTCATACTATTTCATATCTGAGAGATTTCTGATTACTTTTTGATCTTTTAATTGGGATTTGTGCTTTTCTAACTTCATGATATCTCCTATAGAATCTAAACTGAAACTAGCTTTTTAAGCAATAAATATTCTATTCTTTTTATCAATAGAGCCCATTTTTTCCTACCATCCAATTCTGTTCTTATTTGTCATAATCTCTTCTTCTACACTAAGTTTATTTTAAGGAAATAACTTAGTTATAAATAATAACTGTTTCCCAAAATTCAAACTGTTAAAAAAAAAATTACAATTACAAAAGAAAGGAAAATTCAAATCACCCACTATCTTGCCTCCTAGAAATAAACTTCTATTTTCACAAATAACTGCAGGCAGGCTCACACACCGTTTCTCACAAGCCGCCACTGCACATGCTCAGGCTGCCTGGACACACACTCCAGGGAGGAGTCGGTCGGAAGAGGATCTTTACAAGCACCCCTAGGGGCCCACAGCAAAAAGCCCTTAAGGTAAGGATGTAGGTACTGAATCTAGTGTTCTCTGGGCACAGTTTAACATGCCACCACATACATGTCAGCATGGAAACTTACTCTTCTAGGAGGATACAAGAGCAGCAAGTGTGCAGAAAGGTACTACTGAAGAACATTGGATTTCTAATTTTTGCTACTAGAAATGACTATCTTCCAGATGTTCCACTATAACCTGTTTCAAACTCAGAGTCAACCTCACTCAGCTGCACAATCTGCAGTCAGCTGGAGACAGTTACTCAGGTGCCCCACCCCACAATTCCTTCCATGGCACCAGGCACACTATACTGCATATTCACCTTTAACATATCCCCCAATTGTTCTAACATGCGACCAGGTGTCAGAGCACTGGACAGCATCACCCCGAGACACGTCAACATTCACCTCCACAGTGACTAGATTTCCTGCATCCTCCATGGCCCAAAAGCTTTTTCTCAATTTAACTCTAGTTCTGGTTTTTATACACTTTTGTATATAATCTGTCAGAGGGGATGAATTTTACCACTAATGATTAGCTATTACCAAATCTACAACTCTCTCTTCTGAGCTTCAAATCTACTATTTCCAGATGTCAGAGAAACGCTTACACAGAGGTGGTAACAGAAAAGCGACATCAGACATACCATAAACTAAATATCCAACCGGCAGAATCTCAGAGTCAATCCTCTGCTCCTCCTCCCTCTGACTGGCAGCAAAGCCAATCAATTTCATTTCACCAAAGTTCTTCCAAGCCCAAGCCTTCTGTAACCATCCACGCTACCTAGTCTAACTCACCATCTCTCAGATCTCCCAGCGGTCTGTTTCTCTGGTCTTAGAAACAGGCTCTCTGCATTCCTCTCAGCTCCTTTAAATCCTAGCTACACACCCTTCACAAGTCACTTAACTTTTCCAAGCTAATATATTCAACTAGCCATGAAACTGCCTTTCCTTATTGTGTTACTGGGGATTCAGTGACGTAATACATGTGAAGCCCTGTCCGGTACCTGAGTGAAAGTAATAACAACTGGCTATTAATATGAACCTGGGAAAGTGCAAATTCAAGAGTATATTTGTACCTCTTTGCAATCTATGCATTACCATCAGCCTTCAAAATCCAATTCAACTTACAGTTTCAAGTCATAATAATTATTACACTGATCACATTTTATATAGAACATATAGAATATAATATCATATAATAGTCCTACTTCCTTACCTATAAGGGTATAAATATATATTTACTTAAGTGTATATATGTACATATTATATATATTAGTATATACTATATCTTATATAATATATAGCTACTATATAAAATATACACACATAACACATTTGTAAAAACATGTATATCATGTGTGCATACAAATATAGTTTATATGTAGTAACATTACTATTTATTATTATTCATTCATTGTAGCTAATACTTAACAAACACTGAAACTTTTAATGAAACATTTAGACTTTAAATGTTTTCATCTTTTAACTCTATAACATAGTAACTCTATAAACTAAATACTACTTCCATTTTTCAGATGAGGAAATTAAGGCTGGCTGACATAAACATCTTTATCACCTTCTGAACTTGGTTATGATGTTTGTACAAACTCATCCCTCAAGACCTAACTCATCGCTTGCTTTCTACAAGTGAAATTAACTTCTTGCTCATCCAGGCTCCCATAGACTTTACAGCCATACCTCAATGACTTCAATACATTCTGAGAAATGAGCCTTTAAGCACTTTGTTGTTATGGATGTAGTTAGACAGAGTAAGACAGGTACAGTATCACCAGACAACAATCGTTACGTGACCACCATCATACATGTAGTCTCTCGTGGATCAAAACATCACCATAGGCTGCATTCTGCACTTATGTACATACAGTACATTTCAGTGAGATAATTGTTTTCACAAACAAACTGGACACAACTGCCTTATGCATCTTTGTAACTAGGACAGTGCCTGGCAAGGCATGGGCTCTGCAAATATTTTGAAATTACATTGGATTAGAAGTTAAAGTCAAAAAAGAAAATGAGATTTTTTAAAAACTGTAGTATTCACAAGGAGTCATTAGAAAAACCAACTTTAAAACTAAAAACAGCAAAAATGCTTGTCAAGTCTCTATTTTTCATTAAATATCACATACCCAATTTCACAGATCCTCCAAAAAGGGAACCTTTATCAAACGCATCCTTCCACGTAAACGTCAAGCAGATCTAGGATGAAGGAGAGGAAACAGGAACATTATTACCTCTGTGGACTTTGTTAAATACTGAAGAAGAATCCAGTAAGGAGGACAGAGTCCAACCTGTGTAGTGCCACCTCTAGCCAATGACTCCTTTCCTTCTTATGAACTTTTTCTCCCCCATGTAAAATACTAACAGTAAGGTTTTTCAAAACCTTATTCTGTGTGGTCTTTATAAGCAAAGAGAATCAAAGGAAATAAAGCACCATGAGGTTTCCTGATGGCCCAAACTGAACAGAGAGGGAAAGCAGGAAAAATGGGCTGGTGGGATGGCTCAGCAGATAAAGAGCTTGCCACACAATCCTTACGAGAAGAGTTCAATCCCTGGAACTCATGCAGAGATGGAGGGAACAGAACCGACTCCCAGAGTTGTCCTCTGACTTACATATGTAGACCATTATATCCACACACATCATATGCATATATACTACTAATAAATAGTTCTTTTTTGAAGCAAAGCTTCACTGTGTAGCCCTGGACTAGTCCAGTCTTAAACTCACAGAAATCTGTCTGTCTCTGACTCCTACATGCATGGGTAAA
This sequence comes from Apodemus sylvaticus, assembly GCF_947179515.1. Lineage (NCBI taxonomy): Eukaryota > Metazoa > Chordata > Mammalia > Rodentia > Muridae > Apodemus > Apodemus sylvaticus. Next base: position 10,211,950 of record NC_067478.1, on the reverse strand, counting down.
AGGTGAATGACACATTTGGCCTAAAATATATTTTTTATTTTGCTTTATTATTTTTAAAAACTTAGAAATAAAGATAGCACATCAAAATTAACCAGACTCAAAGAACATACAACTTAATGAACTTACATACAATTAGAAATAGCATTCAAAATGCAAGCTGTTAAGTTTCAACATTAAATTTTACACTTATAAAATATTTTTTAAAGACATAAGAGAATGGCTTTGGGGGGAGAGTGGGATAAGGTAATATTTTATTTCTTGCTCTGAGTAGTAGTTATACAATATACTTACTTTGTAAAAAGTCAAGCTATATATGATTATAGATGAATAAAAGTTTCACCTAATAGAAAACTAGCTGGGCCTGTTAGCACGAGCCTATAATCCCAGTTATTCAGGAGGCTCAGGCAGGAAGGTCTGCCTGGGTTACACAAGTTGAAGCTGGAGGCCAGCCTCAACAACTTAGTGAGGCCATGCCTCACAATAAAAGACAGAAAGAGGGCTGGGGATGTAATTTGGTGGTAGAATGTTTGGGAGCCATGGGTTCAATCCAAAGTAACCAAAAAAAGGGCAGGGGGTGAGGGAGACCTACACCTCTCCCTAAATCTTTCTTGTTTTTCTAGACAGAGTTTCTCTGTGTAGCCTTGGCTGTCCTGGAACTCTATAGACCATGCTGGTCTCGAATTCACAGAGATCTACCTGCCTCTGACTCCCAAGTCCTGGGATCAAAGGCATGCAACCACCACACCTGGTTTTCTTCCTAATTCTAAAATAAATTTAACCCATATGAAACCTTGAAAGACCTTAGCTTCACTTAAATAATTTATGAAAATCCAATACAAAACTCTTTCAACTGAATTAGATATCTCCCCCCATACACAACTACTACACACCATCTCCATCCCCTTCCAGCTCCCAGCAGCAGCTTCTGCCTTTGACTCTTCTGAGTTCATCTACTCCAGGCTCCTTTCCGGCCATCACGTGAGCACATGCACACGCCTCTCACCCTGGACTTCCTTAAAGGGAGTCTCCACAAATGATAACTTCATCTGCAAAACTATTGGTACAAGAATAGACCAGGCAGGGGTACATGCACCTTTGATCCCAGCACTCAGGAGGCAGAAGCAGGTGGATCTCTAAGTACAAGCCCAGCCTGGGCTACAGAGTTAGTTCTAGGACAGTCAGGAACACACAGAGAAACCCTGTGTCAAAAAAAAAAAACAAAAAACAACCAAACAAGCAAAAATGGCTTTCCCAAATTTGGTGGCACATACCTTTAATCCCAGCAGAGGCAGACTGATCTCATGAGTTCAAGGCCACCCTGGCTTACATAGTAAATTCCAGGACAACCAGAAACCCTGTCTTAACCATCCTCAAAAAAAGTCAAGGGTGAAAATAGATACATCCCATTAGTATAAAATAGAGATTAACACTCTATACAAACTTCAAAACTGACTGAGGACATGAAGAAAATTCAAGAGAATCTTCAAAAGGACAATATTCACATCAGACAGAATCAAAACTTCTAATTTATATAAAACTGCCACAGAAGCCTAACCATAGTAAAGACATATTACTGACTTCAATGAAGCAGAGCCACGGGTAGAAGGAAGTGGGAGACTTGCAACCACAATTTGACAGCAAAATTAACAGCTTACCTGATTTTCAGAAAATGGGAACTTGGGTTCAATGGAACAAATCTGATCATAATATCTAGAAAAAAAGAAAGAGAGGGAAAAAAACTAATTTTTAGCAGAATAAAATGAGATGAATTTATATAAACCCAACTGCTGGAGAGAAGGCTCAGCAGTTAAAAAGCATTGGCTGCTCTTCCAGAGGACCTGAGTTCTATCCAGAATACAACTAGTTGCTCATAACCATCTCTAACTCCAGTTCCAGGTGATCTTCTAGGCTCTGCATCCTCTTCTGGACTCTGTGGGTAGCAGGTATGCATATAGTGCACACACATGCAGGCGAAACATCTATACACATAAAATTAGAATAATAAAACTTTAAGAGAATAAACCAAAACTATTTGTGGTGGTTTGAATGAGAACATCTCCTACAGGCTCATAGATTTGACTGTTTGGTCATTAAGTAGTGACACTACTTGACAGGGATTAGGATGTGTAACCTTGTTGAGTAGGAGTGGCCCTGTTGTGTCACTGGGGTGGACTTGGGGTTTCAAAAGTACAGGCCAGCCAGTCTCTCTTCCTGCTGCCTGTGGATCTGGATGTAGAATTTTCAGTCATCTCTCCAGCACTATGTCTGCCTGTTTGCTGCATGACTTCCCTTCCACCATGCTGATAATGGACTAAACCTCTAAAACTACAAGCAAGCCAAAGTTAAATGTTTTCTTCTATAAGAGCTGCTTTGGTCACAGTATCTCTTCACAGCAATAGAATATTGACTAAGATTCAACTTGTCCCCAATTACAATGGCCCACAAATCCAACTTAACCCATTGTTTTAAGGTTACTAAGTGCAATCCTTAAACCACACACTAAATTATTCACAATAAAGAGCTATACTAAAAATGAAAAAGGATGCTCACCACCACAGACAAACATTCACCTCGTATTAGTCAGTAAAAGTCAACAAACACCTACTTGAAAACTTTGTATTTCTTAAAATAGTTTATTAAGATGGCTATGTTTGGCCTTGTGTGACAGTTCACACCTTTAATTCCAGCATTGAGGAGGCAAAGGCAGGCAGATCTCTGTAAGGCCAGCCTTTTCTACACAGCATGTTCCAGAATACCCATGGTTACATAGCCTGTCTCAATATTTAAAAAAGGTTCACTATTTCTAAGTTCACATATCTAAATGAACTGATTAACAACTGATCAACTTTCTGTCAGTTTAGACATATCCATTACTGACACACACAGCTCCCCCAAAGCTCACAAATTACATGCATTTCAGGTCCGCCAATCCAAAGTCCTCACTTCTTGCTCTTTGGAGTACAAGGTCCACACAGTCATCGATATCTCACCGATATCGCACCGATAATGCAGGAAACCGACCCTTCCCAAACCACCGCACTCAGGGTGAGCCTTTACCCAGCAACTGGAGGATGGAGGGAAAGAATCCCAAATACTGGAAGGGGCAAGGTTGGAACAAACTGTAATTATAGAGTGGACTGCAAGTATCAATGTGAACTCATTTTTTTTTTAACATTATAGAGATAAACAAGAACAACTACAAATGTGTATTATACATTATATACACTGAGAGGGCCTTGAAGCAATGACACCTCACCAGAAAAAGGAACACATTAGTATCCAGATAATCTCCTGCACTAAAGAGAGATAAATGGATGAAACTGAGAAAACAAGAGAATCAAGCCAGAAAGTGATGAAGATGAGAAAAAACAAAGCAACCCAAACCACAAGGAACTAGTCTTAAGGAATTCCTCATGGTCAGGTAGAGAACAGTCAAACAAGAAGTTGAGGAGATGGCTCAGTCAGTAAAGTGCTTGCCACGAACAAAGGAGGAGAGTCTGATCCCTACTTGTAACCTCAGCACAGGTGCCCTGAAGCTCTGTCTAGCCTAGCATCTCTAGGCTAGATACTCTACCATCTTAGGTCAACGAGAGACCCTGTCTCAAAACACAGTGGAGGTCAGGAGAGATGCTCATCAGTTAAGAGTACCGACAGTCTTCCAATGGACTTGGGTTTGACTCATGTGGTGACTCACAGACATGTTCTCCTCCAGTTTCAGGGCATCCAATGCCTGGCACAAGGCATCAATGTGATGTACAGACATATACCCAGACAAAACACCCATATGCATTAACTAGACAGACAGACAAGTTTGAAAGGAAAATGAACAAGTGGATGCACCAGAAGAATGGCTTCCAAGGTTGACTTCTGGCCTTCACATGAATGTACACACATGCACACAGACCCGTACACACATGCAACCACATTCTGATGAACACACACACTGTCACACTGACAAATTACAATCCACTGAAGAAAACAACAGTATTGTCTACATATTGTGTAATGGCAACTAGTAAATCTTCTCCCACAGTATACATCTGGTTGTGGTAATATTCATCAATAGATACTGAAGATACTCAAAGCTTTGTGCGTACAAAGCCCAGGGTACAATCTCTGGCACTACACGAGCTAGAGGGAGTGCTCTGCAGCTGAAATCTCAGTCCTGGGGAGGCAGAGGCAGAGGAACAGAGTCTGAGGCCAGCCTCAACAGAACAAAGCAAGAATAATATAAGTTTGATGTGGCACCCTACACATGTTTATTAAGGAGTATAAATAACTTATTAACTGTAAAGTCAAAGAACCGGCAAATGGTATCTTAACCAAGTCATAAAAATCCAAGTTATCACACAGTACCACACTCCTCATACGCCCTGAAAGCAGCACAGTCCACCTGGGCACAAACACCCAAGCCACAAGGAAATCTAACACAAAACCTTACCAAGGGGGGCCAGAGGAGCCAGATATGGTGGCACACATCTTTAATCAAAACAGGATTTGAGTTCAAAGCCAACCTGATCTATACTGTAAGTTCTAGAACAGTCAAAGCTACATAGAGAGACCTCTTAAAAAAAGAGAGAGAAAAGAAAAAAAAAGAAAAGGAAAGGAAAGGAAAGGAAAGACTTTATCAAGGGGCATTCTGCAAAGCAACTAGCCTGAGCTCTTCAAAAATGCCAAAGTCATAGGAGGAATGTAGTTCACTAGCCTAACATGGCTGAGTCCCTGCATTTGATTCTAAGTAACCATTAAAGGGAAAGAAAGCCAAGGCTCAAATGATGAAAGTAACTACTTGGACTGAAGGACATTAAAGAGGCATTAGCAGTAACAGAAGCAACACACTGGTCAAAGACTAGACCCTTGACCTGTAAACCTCACCAATGGAGTATCAGCAAAACTTGAGTTCAACAGATTGAATGAAGTCAGCAAGTTTCCTAATTATGAAAGAAGTATCAATGTGAACTCATTTTTTAACATTGTAGAGATAAACTGGGGTCTGGATTATCCCTTGGAAAAAATTTTAAGTATTAAAACCTTTTGATGGATTACTGTTGTGGTAATGAATGAGATGTCCACAATGGTCTCAGGTATTTGAACACTTGGTCCTCAATTGATGGTGCTGACTGGGAGGTTCAGAGGTGTAACTTTGCTGGAGGAAGTATGTCGCTGGGATGGGCTTTGAAATTTCAAAGCCTCTCACCATTTCTTATGTGCTCTCTCCCCACTTGTGGTTCAAGATGTGAGCCCTCCGTTTGCTGCTCTAGCTGCCTTGTCTGATGATTCCCCATAATGGTGATAAACTCATCCCTCTAGAGCAGGGGTTCTCAACCTGACGCTGAGACCCTTTACCTTTAAGTTGTAGTGACCCCCAACCATAAAATTATTTTTGTTGTTACTTCACAACTGTAATTTTGCTACTGTCATGAATCATAATGTAAATAGTTTTGGAGATACAGGTTTGCCAAAGGCGTTACAACCTACAGGTTGAGAGCCACTACTCTAGAACTTTAGGTTCTAATAAATCCTTCCAAGTTGCCCCTGGCATGGTGCTTTATCATAGCAATGAAAGAGTAACACCCATTATACTTAAAATTACTTTCAAATGTTTTAATGATGCTATGCATTACCTGGCCCCCAATCAACTCTGGAGCTCAAAATCAGGATATTTATTATTATACATTCAAGTCAATAAATTACATTCTCTCTGGCTCAGGGCCTTCACTCCCTTCACTAGACCCTAAGGAAGCTACCTCGAGGCCTGGAGCAACAGAGCCTTAGATGTACCTGCTGCAGTAAGGCCAAGCCGGATACAGACCAAGAAGTGGCAAACGTTTTCAGAAAAAGGATATTCCAGACTGCTGATGAAGGGGAAAAGCAAAAACTGTGTAAGTACTTACATAACTAGAAAGAAACTTCTGCCCCTACCCCAAGCCTAAAGACACAACAGCTGTTCCACTCCCATCTACTAGACACATTCTCTGGAAAGTGCCACTTTGCAGGAAAGGAGACAGAAGTGGCCAACACAGGCAGCACCCCCTGTAGTTTGGTTATTCAGTGTCACCCCAAGACTGACTTCTTAAAAGCTCTACTCCTGCCAGTGGTACTCTAGAGAGTACCTGAATTAGGAAATGCTTATCCATGAGTTAATCCACTACTGCTGGATGAAGGAAGATCTCCTCTCTGGCTGCCCCATTCCCCAAACTTCGAAGCTGCCAGAGGTGAGTAGCCTCTGTCATCACATACTCAGGCTGCCTCACTCTAGGCACAAAGCAACTGAACCACAAGCACAGACTGAAAACCTCTGAAATCCTGAACAACAACAAACTTTTCTCCTTTTTTTCTCAGTATTTTTGTCACAGCAATAAACAACACCCAAATTCCAGTGTACTCTCCTCCCCTATGTGAGAACAAAATAATCCACTGTAAACTTCCAGACTGGGGGTCCACTGGGGAGCCAAGCACGCTGAGCCAGTAAGCCTAGACAGCTGTGGTGTGCACACCGCCTGGCCAACAGGAAGAGCCCTGAGGCAAAGGGCAGATTAAGCACAATCAGCATTAGGCCACCAAGACTCACAGAGCTAACCCACCCACGTGTGCTCTGCAGGCAACCCATAGTCCTAATCCTGACCCTGCTAGAAAGTAAGCAAAGAGGAAAATAGGACACGAAGCTACTTGCTTCAAAGGCATAAAAGAATGACTGCATAGTATATACTGAAACCTTTGTACCAAGCCTCTTCCTCTATAACCTGAGGTCAACGGGCAAAACCAGAGTTGCATGGGCAGAAGAGGCCATGTATATTATATATTTACATGGTCACAATGTATGAGATGGCTTCCTTAGAACATGTTACAGAAGGTGTCAGGGGAGAGCAGCCAGTAGAAATCAAAAATGTATGACCAGCCTGAAGCAAACTCCAACAAGATCAGCTATGGCTTTACATGAGGGAACCCACAAAGCTAACTATACCATGGGCAAAATGCTGCTCCTGGACAGACAAATACTACAGCTATGTACTTCCACAGAGCGAGCAGACACCAGTAACTAGCTACCCTCTAGTTCTGCCTCTGATTCAGACACCACAGTTCTCTAGGAAGGCAATCTACCAAAATCAAAAGACTTTATCAAGACATTAAGATACTTACCTAATGATATAGAGAGACCTTTGCAAGTTTAATACAACTTGAAAGCCAATATGCTTTCTCAATATGACTGAAAGTTGTCACCCAAAAGGCATCCAAGAGCCGGGCAGTGGTGGCGCGCACACCTGTAATCCCAGTACTCTGGGAGGCAGAGGCAGGCGGATTTCTGAGTTCGAGGCCAGTCTGGTCTACAGAGAAACCCTGCCTGGGGGGCGGGGGGGGGGGGGGGGGGGGAGGGCCGGACGACAGACACCAAATCCAAGAATCCCTAAGGATGTTAGTTTAGAAATAAACATCTCCTCAGGGCTGGCCAGAAAGCTAAGTACAGGAAGAGCTTGCCACCACACCTGACCACAAAGCCAACTACTATGGAGTCTTCCTGTCTCCATATGCATGTTAAGGCATGCAAGCCAAGGCATGCACACACAGAGTAGGAGAGAACATTCTTAGAAATAAGTACATTTGCCATTTTTTTTTTATTAAGCAGACTTAAAGATATCACAGCTGGCAGAACTCTGCAAAGCACACAACCCCAGGAAGGATTCGATGTCTTAGGCATTGTCTAAAGACTCTTAAGGTAAAGGCAATACTTCCCTTACAGCAACGGGGAACCATTCTCAACCTTCCTACTGCTTCACCCTTTAACACAGCTCCTCACTATGTGGTGACGCCCAACCATAAAATCTGTTGTTACTCCATAACTGTAATTCTGCTACTGTCACGGATGGCAATGTAAATATCCGCTATGCAGGATGTCTGATATGCACCGGAAAGGGGCTGTGACCCACAGGTTGAGAACCACTGCCTTGGAGGAACAGAAGATACAATGAGCATCAAGTGCTTGAGACAGCCCCTGGATACACAGACCACATAAAAAACCCGTAGACAAGCACTGTGTGACTACACCTGAGCACTTTCAGATGTTCCTTACTGTTTTACAAAACTCAGGCACTTTAAAACAAATCCACTTAAAACTCTCATGGGAGAACTGTTTGAAATCTGGCTCCAGTCTGTCAACAGATAAAGTTTACACCATTCTAACTATGGAAAGGGCTGCTAAAGGCCATCTCCCAACACACAGACCTCACCTCTGAAGGAAACATCATGGGGGCAAGATAACAAAACTACGGCTGTTCCCAGAATTTCTGCACCTTATGCCCTAATCCATCAGCGTCCCTTGCATGAAACATGATCACGTACCAGAAACTGGATCATAAGGTACCACAAAAAAGTTGTCATCATTAAGTACCTGGGTTGACTCAGACTGCAAAAAGGACCAATGTATTCCACATGTGCATGCCCCGCCCCCATATCAAAAGATTGTAAGTAACCAGTCTGTCTCAATGGTCTACCATGTCATTCAAGTTTTCTTTCAAACGACAGTAGCGCCTAACTTTTATAACTGTCAATCTGACACTCGATTGTTTTGGGCATAAGATGACTTATTTCAAGTGAACAATGTAGTAAGTCATCGACATTTGGTTCCGTGTCCAAATTCTCTCCCTTCCCTTACGTAACTATTATTAGGAAATCTAGATGTGGCCCAATAACGTCGCAAACTGGGAATGTAAAAAGGAAGACTTCGGTTTTAACACCCGCAAAGTGAAAACCGGTCAAACGGCTGGAACCAGAGAGATCACTACACGGCAGACGTCCTCCCAGGTAAGGAGCCTCGGCGACAGGAGGAGGGCAGGGTTACGAGTCCTCTCACCAGGAAAGAATGCTGACCACACCTACGCCGCTGGCCTGAGTCAGAGTGGAGAGGCCAGGCGCGGGGGAGAGGAAAAGGGAGCGAGGCTCTGAAGGAAGGAAGCAAAGCTGGGGAGGAGGGACGCTGGGAGGGGAGGAAGGAGACGAAGGGGGGCTGGGAGGGCGCCCCGCGGCCCGGGCCCACCTCAGCAGCGTCTCCAGCGAGCCCTCGTGCTTGTCCAGCGGGCGGCCGAGCGCCGAGCGCCGCAGCTTGCTGAGCTCCTCGGCCGCGCGGCAGTACTGGGCCTGCTCCTCGCCGCCGCTCGGGTAAGTCTGCTGGATGAACTTCACCAGCGGCTTGGCCAGGTCCACCTCCGAGGTCTTCTTCAGCTGCACCCAGATAAACGACGCCATGGTGAGCGGCCGGCCGCCGCGTCGGGCCGGACAGACGGAGGGACAGCGACGACGGCCTAAGCGCGCTCGGCACCGGCAGCGGACAAGCGGACCGACGGGCCGACGGACTGGGTTGCCAGCGCTTCGAGCCGGCCACTTCCGGGAGCCCCCGCGCAGGCGCAGGCGGAGGGGCGCGCCGCTCGGTCACGTGATGGTGCCACCGAAGCTTCGCTCACCTGGTCTCGCCTGTGCGGCGCCTGCGCGGTGGGCTCAGGCGGTAGCTTGCTGCGACAATTAAACTTTCAAAAAGATTCTTTGGTTATTTTGTTTCGGTTTGATTGTTTTGTTAGAGGCGGGGTTTCTCTGTACAGCTCTGGCTGTGCTGGAACTCACTTGTAGTCCAGACCCTCCTCGAACTCTCAGAGATCCTCCTGCCTCTGCCTCCCCAGTGCATGAGCCACTACCGTCCAGATTAAAAAGATTCTAAATAAATCTGAAGATTATTTAAAGAGTTAAATAAATCTGCTTTATTTTTCTTTTTAAATATTTTTAATTAATTGCAGTTTTCCTTTTTTAATTACATAAAATTAATTTTATAGATCAATATATTCTGCCTGGCGGTGAAATACTCCATTGTTTTGCTTTCTCCTATTAGACCAGACCCTGGGGCTTTGGGGTTCTCATCTCCTCAGTCCAAAGTAGGCAAAGTCCCTGCCTTGGCACAGCCTGGTAAGGACACAGACGTTAGTAAGGTAAGTCAAAAGAGATCTCTTAGAAGAACATAGCATAAGCAAAATAATTCAAGAAACATCCTCCCAGAAGATGAACTTAAAAGAATACTCGCCGTATGACATTAAAGGAGGGCACGGGTGGAGCGCCACTCTTTTCCACTTAAGAGTGGAAAGAGCCCCCACACCAAAAGCATGTGTATCCCATATCTGGAACTTAGAAGGGAAGTAGGGACTAGAATGAAAAGAAGTTGAAGAGTGACAGCACAGAGCATTATGGAACTTGTAGTCAATGTATAGAATCTGTTTAGTACAATCGGTGGTACTTAACCAATTTATTTTTATATTTTAAAAAGGCCTCCCTGGGTAACTGGAGAAATAGATTAGCAGTTAAAGATTGCTTGCTGCTCTGCCTGAGAGGGAGAGAGCTGGACCTGGGTTCCCAGTATCCTCTTTAGGCACACGTTCAGCACCTGTAACTCACGTGACCCATCGCCCTCTTGTGGCCTCCTCTGGGACCAGCTCTCACACGCACATACATAAAATGGGTTTTGAAGGCCTCCCAGGAGCCTAGTCCAGCATTTTTAATTTTTGTTTTGTTTTGTTTGTTTGGGGGTATGCAGAGGTCAGAGGACAACTTCTGGAGTCAGTTCCTTCTACCATGTGGGTCTCAGGGCTGGAACTCAGGTGGTCATGATTGGCAAGCAAGCACCTTTCCCTGCTAACCCTTCTCACCACTCTTGATTGAGCAGTAGATGAACAATATCATCTATGAAACATTCCAGGCAAAACTAACTTGATCTGTCAAGCCTTCACATCAAACACACAATTTTTTTTCATTTTCTATTATTTTTATATGTATGGGTATGCTGCCTGCATGTATGTCTGTGTACCATGTATGTTCCTGGTGCCCCCTGAAGTCAGAAGAGGGCATCAGATCCCCTGAGTTTCAGAAATGATGACCTGCATGCGGGTGCTGGGAATTGAACCTGTGTCCTCTGGAAAAGCAGCTAGTGCTCTTAACAAGGACCCATCTTTCCCATGCCAAAACACACAATCTATAAGAAATACAACAGGTGTAATAAGAAATTCTGTGACACTCTGGAGGATAACTGGTGTATAAGCTTCAACAATGTATCATCCTGGAAAAAACAATGGTTATATTAAAAGGTTTAAAAAAAAAAAAAAAAACAAGCAAACTCAGGAATATTACAGCCTGCCCCAGATCCTATTCCGAACAGACAAGCTATAAAACACCTTTCAGGACAGCTGAAGGAGGAATGAAAACATGGAATTTTTGATAAGATGAAACTGTGTTGCCACACAAACCTTGGGGGTCATTAAGAAAATGGCAACTCACAAAATCGATGTGTGTAACACTATCTTGGTTTTTAAAAAAATATGTGTATTTATGGACTATAAAAACGGATTGTACCTGAGGTGCTACTGATTATAATCTTCTGAAATAGAAACATACATTTTGTCTTATTTTTATCTTCGTGTAATATTTTTGCTTTACAGGTTATATTTGTTCACTAACAATAAGGCTTATTTTATGAAAGTTTGTCTTATTTATTCATCTACATTTACTTTTTAATTCAAGGGGAGATGTGTGTGTGTGTGTGTCTGTGTGTGTGTGTGTGTGTGTGTGTGTGTGTGTAGGTTAAAGGACAACCTGTAGTATCCTTTTCTGATCCAGCTCACATTTTCAGGCTTGGTGGCAAGTGCTATAAAATGTCTTTATTCTAATTATACTATTTCTACTTACAGTAAATGCCACGGCCACCCTGCCCGGTGTGCATCAGAAGGATGTAGTGAGGCAAAGTATGAAACACATCCAGAAATCAGGCAAAAAAAAAAAAAAAAAAAAAAAAAACCATCCTCAAACCTGACCTAAGGAAGATGATCAAAACTGATACAGTTTTTGAGTTAGGAAGTGAATTTACTAACACCCAGACAGGAAAATTAGGACCAGGGAGTAAGGGAGGATGGCACCTGGTTTGGGTACCTGTGTATCTGAACATTTGGTGAACATTTGGTTGTCAGAAAGAACGGTCGTGGATAACTCACTGAGCAGGGTGGAGAAAATAGGTTATGGTCAGAGAGTTTCAGCTGTGGCCTCAGCTAGTTATGCCACATGTAGGGCACCAGATGTCGGGCCGCATGTCTGCCCGCCAATGGGGTGCCCCATAATAAGCATCCCAGTCCGTGTTTCCCACAGTGAGAAACGGCGGAGTCTGAGACAGACGCTGTGGTTCCTAGTCTCCGGTATACCCAGACGCTACCGCCACCGGTGTATCGCTGGGAGTTGGGAACCGGGTCTGAGGGTCTGTGTTCCCTCTCGGGGCAACTACTCACCAGACAGGAGGGGGAAGGCTCAGTTCAAGATGGGGATGGAATCCGCTTTGGTTCCAATTGAGTGCCAATAATGTGGAGGGGCTGGGAGAGAAAAGGCTTTCTCCAGGAGATTTAGGCGTGGCTCTTTACCACAAAGGCTTCACCACCACCACCCTCCCTCCCCGGGATTCTTGTTGAAGAGCTGGTCCTTGCTTGTCCAAGCTGTGTTATTTGACGGCGGATGTGACTGTATATGCTTTACTTGGGGTGAACCAGGAATTAAATAGCTTTTGCGTGAAGGAATGCCCAGAAAGGGAAGTTTATTGGCTTACACTTGGGGTCTATCTAGATATCTCATTAGCATGGTGAACTCCAGGTTTTTATGGTAGGTGACAATTGTCTTGGCCCTCTTAGTGGGGTGTCTTGGGGTGTCCAGATCAGGTGGTTTGGCAGGGCGCTGGCTCCGTGCGCATTGATCTTAATTCTGAGATTCGGCGGGATTTGAGCCTGCCAGTTCTTCTGCTTGGAGGCAATGTCCGCTTCCTCCATAGGCTGTGCTAACCCCCACACATTAGGATCATTGTGGTGGTGATATATTAAAATAAAAATTGAGTTCTACAGATTGGTTTTGTGTAGGAGTCCGCATTCAGCACGCGAATTACCTACAAATCTGGGGGATTATAAAGGGCCACATAAAATAGGTCCAAAAATTATCAACAAGTAAAGGTTCAATTTAAGGGTTTGTTTGTTTGTTTGTTTGTTTGTTAATGTGTGAGTGAGGGTGGGCACAAGCCACAGATTGTGAGAGAGTGTGTGGAGGTCAGAAGACAACTTTTCAGAAGTTGGTTCTCTCTTCTACTTTGCTTTTGTTTGCTTTTGAGGCAGGAATTCTCTCTTGCTGTTGCTGTGCTGCCCGAGTGCTCCAGAGCAGCTGCCCATGCCCCAGACTGTTAATTCTCCTGTCTTCAGCTCCACCTCACTGCAGGGATTGTGGGAGCTGCATCAAACAGCTTGTTTTTTTTGTTGTTGTTGTTTTTTGTTTTTTTTAATTTGAGACAAGGTCCCTTCTGTGTAGTTCTGGCTGGGCTGTCCTTCGAACTCCATATGTAGACCAGAGGTTAAGGGTTCTTTGACAAGTCAGTTGTGTTGGATGTTTTGCTGGGGTTGGGCAAACACATGAAGGAGTGTTTTTTCCAGAAGTGGACACAGGTGAAAGGCTAAGGCAGACTCATGAAGGAACATTTGGCTGAAGCAGACCCAGGAAAAAGGATGCTAAAGCAAGCATGTGAAAGGACACGTGATGAAGGATTCCGTGCTAATGACACACATGTATTGGTCCGCTTTACATTGCATATTGAGCTGCATCTGTCCAGAGTCCATAGAGAGAAGCATACCAAAAACACTTCTGGTAGCGTGCCTCGGTTTCTTGCCACCTCCTTGGACTCAGGCTGACAGACAGAGCGATGTCAGCTGAGACAGACGCAAGTGCTGAGGCGAGACCTGTGGTGAGGCGAGACCCGTGGAGGACACGTGATGTCTGAAGGGAATATGACAAGGACTCATGGAACAGTGATGGAGGCTGGGCGTGGCTTGCTCGCATAGCTCAATTGTTGGTCTAATACCTTCCATGCTCTTCGCTCCGTCCAGGCAGACACAGCTGAGAGCTGCTCCTGACATCTCTGCTTGTCCGAATCCCTCTTGCCTGCCTATTCCTGCTGGGTCGTGCCACCTGCTGCTCTCCTGACCCGAATGAACTGGACTGCTGGTGTATCTGTGAAGTGCTTGTCAGTAGATCGAGCTGCCACTGCTGACCTGTGGACTGAACTGCTAATTTCCTTACAACACAGATGCCAATTGCTCCAAAGAACCATTCTAAACAGGTCCACTTCCCCCATATCCTTTCTTTTCCACTACCTCTGCCCTCATATCCTCTTGGTGGGGTGCTGGGCTAGAAGGGAGGTTAAAGCATCTAAGAACCATCATTAAAAGTAGACTTTGAAAAATTTAAGTTACACAGATTAGCCTTAAACTCACAGTCATCTACCTACCTGTACCTTCCAAGCATGCACCAACATACATGGCTTACATCTAGATTGTGTGTGCACGTTCTGAGGATCAAACTCAGGCCAGCTCACATGCACAGTAAGCACATTTACAGGCTGAGCCTTCTTGCTAGCACATAATTTGCTGTTGGTGGTGGTGGTGGTGGTGGTTTTGGGTCTTTTTTTCAAGACAGGGTTTCTCTGTGTAGCCCTGGCTGTCCTGGAACTCACTCTGTAGACCAGGCTGGCCTCAAACTCATAGAGATCCAATTAACTCTGCCTCCCTAAGGCTGAGGCTAAAAGTGTGTGCCACCACTGACCAGCAAAAATGGATTTTTTTTTTTACATTTCACTAAGATGTACACCATCAAAGAAGCCAAATAGATGGGGGTGGGGCAACAGTAAGCAGCAAGTGTACAAGAAGGAGATGAGCTGTAAGAAGGATAGAGAACACAACAGACGAAGGGCAAGGGACCTGACAGGCAACGTAGACCAGGCTGTAGAGAGCTGTTCTGGCTTACATGAAGCCATGGGTTTGGTCCCAGCACTGACTAAATATTACTGGCTGTAATAGCACATGCACGTAATACACCTTTCAAGGTGTAAGATGGCCAGCACGCACCATTCTGCCCAACCTTGATGACTAAATTTTTGTCTGACTTCCCCACTAGGATGTAAGCTTCATGGAAGAAAAGTTTGTGTTTGTTTTGTATAGTGTTACAAACACCCCTTGACTTACCAAAGAACTATGTCTGTCCCATGTAAACTGACTCATCATAGGTCAAAATGTATCTTTAACCAAGAAACATCATCACTTAGCAACGTGGTACGCCATGAAGGATGGTTTGTTTGCCTGAAGGAGTGTATGACCCAATGACTCACTGCACTGCCGGGTATCGTAAGAGAACAGCATACAGCATATCACTAAACCAGGAAAAAGATCAAACTTGTTGTGTAGCCAAGAATGACCTTGAACATCTGACGGTCCTCCTGTGAGTATAGACCAGCAGACAGAGGTCTAGAACTACAGGCCAAGTGACTACTTCTCCCATTATGCCCCACTTCCTAAAGGTTCTGCAGGGCCACCACCCCCGCTACCCCCTCCAAAGATCTTGCCCTATGCTGGGGAACACACTTCAAAACAGGAGCTCTAGGCTGCTGAGATTGCTCAATGGGCAAGGCACTTGCCTTGCAAAGCTGGTAGCCTCAGTTCCATCTCCGGATCCCTGGAGGGAAAGGACTGGCTCCCGACCTCCACACAGAGATGCACATACACACACACAAAGGATAACAAAGAGCTGGCAGTGGTGGCACACACCTTTAATCCCAGTACTTGGGAGGCAGAGGCAGGTGAATTTCTGAGTTTGAGGCCAGCCTGGTCTACAGAGTGAGTTCCAGGACAGCCTGGGCTACACAGAGAAACCCTATCTTGAAAAAAAACAAATGATAACAAAGAATTGCACAGTGGTGTGTGGTCTCTGAGTTTCATTCAGTCAGTTCCTACACAGTTGTGAATTTAAACCCAGCCTAGAACCCAGCCAGTCTGATGTTTCATCTCAGGCTTTTTTTTTTTTTTTTAAATTCTGTGTCACCTTGCATGAAAACATGAAAGGCCGTCACCCTGTGTGACTGATATACCTTACCTGAGACCAGTGGAAGGAATCGTACCCAGGAAAGAAAACTACCAAAGTTTTATGATTTCTGGGTCGATGTATGTTTCACTGAGTTGTTACTCTGTTTTCATAAAGAATCTGCTGTGTGCAAACACTGGGACAGGTGACAAAGGCCCATTTCATTAAGAAAGAAGAAACCAAAGAGGGAAAGGATGTAATGATCATGGATAAAATATGGCAAATGTTGGTGAAGGGATGAAGGCAGGCAATGCTTAGGCACAGGTCTTCTGTGCTTTTTAAATGGCCTAAAAAGTGTGAGTGTGCGTGTGCATGCGTGTGAGTGTGCGTGTGCGTGTGTGTGTGTGTGTGTGTGTGTGTGTTCTACCTTCAGTCTCAAGGATTTAAACTGACATCATCAGGCTCACTCAACAAGAACCTTCAAAGCCTCCCCATGCACCCCAGACCTCTGGGATTTTTTTTTTTTTTAATGACTGACTACACTTCAGACACACCAGAAGAGGGCGGCATCATATCCTATTACAGACCATTGTGAGCCACCATGTGGTTGCTGGGAACTGAACTCAGGACCTCTGGATGAGCAGTCAGTGCTCTTAAGGCCTGGCTTTGGTTTCCAGCCCCCTTATGGTGGTTTTGGATTGTCTGTAACTCCAAGGGATCTAGTTACCTCTTCTGGGTTCTGTGGACACCAGGCATACATGGGTTACACAGACATACATGCAGGCTAAACACCAGTACACATGAATATATATATATATATATATATATATATATATATATATATATATATATATATATATATATATATTTAGTATATGCGCTGCTGAAGCAAGCACAAATACATATATTTTTTGAGTCAGGATTCCTCTGTGTAGCCCTGGCTGTCCTGGAACTCTTTCTGTAAACCAGGCTGGCCTCAAACTCAGAGATCTGCCTGCCTCTGTCTATAAATGCTCAGATTACAGGGTGTACCACCAAGCTCTCTTCCAATCTCTTTGGGGTGATGCCGACGAGAGGAGAGGAGAGGAGAAGGGAGGGGAGGGGAGGGGAGGGGAGGGGAGGGGAGGGGAGGGGAGGGGAAGGGAAGGGAGGGCAGGAGAGCACAGAAGCAAGATTACAGACGAAGTTGCAGTTTGCAAAGCGTCCCAGCATGACACATGTCATGCTGCTGGGGCAGCCCCAGGGCCTGTCACTGAGAGACCAGCCGGGGTCACATGTGGCTTTCTGTCCTGCGAAGCCCAAGGGAAAGTAAAACTGGAGTGCCAAGGCCGAGAGTTGACATACTGCTGGGACCGGATCAAAAGAGGCACTTAAAATGTGCCTATCACAGATTCAGGCATGGATTTCACAAAGGGGCAACACCTAGACCCAAGAGGGGGGCTCCCACAGCGCCCAGCTCAGCTCACCAATCTCAGAAAGCATCATAAACATTCTGATTTTTAAAACTAATTTAAAAAAAAATCAATCCTTTCAGTTATTATCCCCAGGGAAAGTGAGATTGATACAGAGTTTCTCTATGTAGCCCAGAATGACCTAGGACTTGCTCTGTAATGGCAAATAACCTTAAACCTCTGATTCTTCTGCCTCCATTTTAGGGGTGCTGGGATCATGGGCCACACCCACCTGCCTTGGTAATAGTTTTTTTAATTTATTTTTATTTATTCATTTTACATCCTGATGACTGTCCCCCTCCTGGTCACCCCCTCTCACAATCCTTCCCCCTCCCCTACTCTGAAATAGTGAAGCCCCCCCCCCACGTGTATCCCCCACCCTGGCTCATCAAGTCTCTGCAGCACTAGGTGCATCCTCTCCCACTGAAGCCAAACAAGACAGCCCAGCTAGAAGAACATATCCCACAGAAAGGCAACAGCTGTAGGGACAAGCCCTGCTCCAGATGTTCAGGACTCTCATGAAGACTGAGCTGCACATCTGCTACCTATGTGTGGAGAGGCCTAGGTGCAGGCCATGTATGCTCTTTGGTTGGTGGTTCAGTCTCTGAGAGCCTCAAGGATCAAGGTGAGTTGACTCTGTTGATCTTCCTGTGGAGTTCCTATCCCCTCAGTCCTTCCCTCAACTCTTCCATTAGAGTCCCCAAGCTCCATCCACTGTTTGGCTGTGAATCTCTGCATCCATCTGAGTCAGCTGTTGGGTGGAGCCTCAAGGAGGACAGCTTGCTAGCTTCCTGTCTGTAAGCATACCAGAGTATCAATCAGGAATTGGTGCCCATGGGATGGGTCTCTAGTTGGGCCGATTATTGCCCTCAGTCTCTGTTCTATCAACTGTCCCTGCATTTCTTGTAGTCAGGATAAGCAGGACTGAAGGTCTTGTGGGTGGGTTGGTGACCCTATAGCTCCAGTGGGGTTCCTGCCTGGTCACAGGAGGTGGCCTCTTCAGATTCCATATCCCCAATGTTGTGGGGCACGCTAAGGTCACTCCCATTGAATCTTGGGTGCCTCCCTTATCCCAGGACTCTGGAGGATCCTTGAGATGCCACCACACCTTCCCACCCCCCACAGTTGCAGATTTCCATTCATCCTCATGGTCCTCTGGCCATCACCCTGTTCCCCCCACACTTGATTCTGCATCCCCATCTCCCTCCCCATCTCCCCACCCTGTTGCCTCCCTCCATCTGCCTACTACTACTAGTTTTTCCCTTTCTAAGTGTGTCAAGCATCCTCACTTGTGCCTTCTTTCTTGTTTAACTTCGTTGGGTCTGTGGAGTGTAACATGGTACCTTATTTTATGGCTAATATCCACTTGTAAGTGAGTACATACCACGCATGTTCTTTTGAGTCTGGCTTACCTTGCTCAGGATGATATTCTCAAGTTCCATCCTGCAAAATTCATTATTTCATCGCTGAATAGCATTCCATTGTGTAGATGTACCACCTATTTTTTTTAATCCATTCTTCGGTTGAGGGACATCTAGGCTGTTTCCAGCTTCCGGGTGTTGTGAATAAAGCTGCTATGAATATATGTGAACAGATGTCTTTGAGGGATGGTGGAGCATCTTTTGGGTATTTGCTCGGGAGTGGTATCGCTAGGTTTTGATGTAGAACTATTCCCAGTTTTCTGGGAAACCAACACATTGATTTCCAAAGTGGTTGTGCAAGTTTGCACTCCCACCAGCAATGGAGAAGTGTTTCCTTTGCTCCACATCCTCGTGGGCTATCACTTGAGTTTTTGATCTTAGCCATTCTGACTGGTGTAAGATAGAATCTCAGAGTTGTTTTGATTTGCATTTCTCTGGTGACTAAGGACATTTCTTTAAATGCTTCACAGCCATTCGGAATTCCTCTGTTGAGAATTCTCTGTTTCTCAGTCTGTAGGCTGCTATTTTGTACAAATGACAGTGTCCTTTGCCTTATAGAAGCTTTTCAGTTTCATAAGGTCCCATTTATCAATTGTTGATCTTACAGCGTGAGCCACTGAAGGTCATCTTTTTACCAGGGCTCAAGAGATCTTAATAACAGCAAAATTTGAGACAAAATTTTTTTTCTTGTTGTGTGTCCTCAATCCCCTGAACCACAAGGGGGAGCAGAGGCCCAGGAACAGGCAGAAAGAGATTAGCATGACTAAGATTGTCTTAGACTCCTGCAGTCTTTGGAGCTGTGGCTCTAAAGGAACAGCTGACTGCTCCCTGGCATCCACACCCCCTCCTTCTCCAACAGAAAGGCCAGCATTGTTTCTAAACACTGAGACAAGCAGAATGGAATCTTTCCAGGGGAAGGAGGGTAAGCGACCTTGGTAAGGAGTGGTATAGGGTGGGAAGGCTGGGTACACATTTTGCTGGGCCAAGAGGATGACGTGTGCTTGTCTCAGTTTGTGAAGGGCAAGTTAAGCCATCTCTGACCCAAACAGCTGCTGCCACAGTGTCATAACCCTGCATGGAAATGCACCTCTTGGCTTGGCCAAACTTCAACAACACCTATACCCTGGATGACAATACACCGTCTCTTTCCCATCATCCAGGGGTTCCCGGTCACCCAGGGACCTTTGCTTCTTTTCTATTTGTCGTGCCCAGCCTCGCCAGCAAGGAAAGACGCAACACCGGGGAGTTTTCTTCCTCCTTGCAGTTTATTTCGGGAACCTTGAACAAAGCTTCCTTTTCTTATTCTTCTTATTGGCGGCCTGAGCCCTCTCCCTGCCGCCCTTATACAGCCTTACAGCCTCGCCTGCAGAAGATAGATAGTGCGCAGCTTCCTAATAGGTGAACTAAGTGAATTTTTCATTAGCATGTAAGTGTGATAACAAATACAGCTCACTGCGCATATACTAAAGTTATTTACCACCAGGGAGCTGCATCTGGCCAGTGCCGTCTTGTAATGGAGATGAACAAAAGGTGGCTTACTATGTCTATTGTTTTGATAGAATACCCTGACAAAAACAACATAGGGAGAAAGGGTTTATTTTCCCTCACAATTCCATGTTACAGTCTATATTTGCGGGAAAGTCAAGGTAACAAAAGGTGAAGCCTCGAGTTCTATTACAACAGCTGTCAAAAGCGTGCATGCTGGTGCCCATCTGGACTTCTCCTTCCTCACACAGTTCAGGATCTCCCATCCAGAGCATGTTGTCACCTACAACACATGGGTCTTTCCACTAATTAACACAATCTAGGCCAGCCTGATATAGACACTCTATACTCAAGTGATTCTGCACACTGCCATATGGACAGTCAAAAGTCACCTAAGCTCAATACCCAGAGACCAAATGGTAGAAGGAAGACGAGACACCCCCAACTTGTCCTCTGACTTCCTTCCGTGCACACAAAATAAGTACAAGCAAATAGGGTGGAGAGTAACTGAGGAAGAGACCTGGTATCAGCCTCTGTCTTGCACACGCATGGCATATGCACCTATAGACATGTTATATGCATATACCTCACACACCAGCTGTTCAATCTGCGGGTTCATTTGTTTGGCTTTTTACTTTTTCTATTTGATTTAAGACAGGGTTCAGTGTATCACAGGCTGGCATTAAACTCACTACGGCCAAGAGTGACCTTGAGTCTCTTCCTCTACCACCTGACCTTTTCATTACAACCATCCTGATTCCTTTTTTTTTTTAAAAAGATTTTATTTATTTTATGTATATGATGAATACAATGTAGCTGTCTTCAGACACACCAGAAGAGGACATCAAATTCCATTATAGACAGTTGTGAGCCACCATGTGGTTGCTGGGAATTGAACTCAGGACCTTCAGAAGAGCAGTCAATGCTCTTAACCACTGAGCCATCTCTCCAGCCCAATCATCCTGCTTCCTGTCAATGGTATCTCCCACTATGGGTTTGCATATTTCCCTGATGGCTAAACATTTTCACATCTTTGTCAATGTGCATGTTTACCATTTGTGTATCTTCTTTTTACAAAAGCTTTTAAAATTATGTGTATATGTGTATGTAGTCTGTGTGTGAGTTAGTGCACATATGTTCAGGTGCAGTATGTTAAGGAACAGTTAACTTCATTTTAGTTAAACAATGTTAGACTTTGATCATGCCCTTAGCTAGAGGTCACCTTGTTTGGTTTTTGTTTGCTTAATTTATTCTTTGTCAATAATCTTGTGAATTGCATATTGTAAATTGTTTCCATTGTCCCAAGAATTGGTTGACCATAAAATGTTTCATAATATGTTAATTGTCTGACCACAAAGTTGTTGTTATTATTATTATTATTATTATTATTTTGGTTTCTCGAGACAGGGTTTCTCTGTGTAGCCCTGACTGTCCTGGAACTCACTCTGTAGACCAGGCTGGCCTCGAACTCAGAAATCTGCCTGCCTCTGCCTCCCAAATGCTAGGATTAAAGGCGTGCGCCACCACTTCCCAGCTGACCACGAAGTTATAACATTTACCTATCCCACCATCATGAAAATAACTGCAAAATTCTGCTTTTTTAGTCACTTGCTTGCTTGTTACAAAAGGGTCCTCTTGCTTCTGGCCTATGCTGCTTCATTTTCCTGCCAAAGGAAAATGTAAGTCTGGCCTGGCCATAAAGAGAAAACTTTGCCTGGCAGCATCTTGGTGTTGCCTCCTGGTTTTCAACACCATAACATAGAAGAGGGTTGGATCCCCAGGAATCAGAATTACAGGCAATTGTAAGCCTCAAGTTGGGTGCTAAGAACTGAACTCAAGTCTTTGGGAAGATCAGCAAGTCCTCTAACCACTGAGCCATCTCTATCCCTGGGGAACTGCTTACTCAGTCCCATGTCTTTCCTTAAATTATTTGTCCTATTTGTTTCTATAAGTCTATTGTATATTGTAGATGCAAGTTCCTACACAGAAATAAGATTTGTAAATATTTTCTCCCATTCCACAGGTTATATTTTTCTTTCATTTTGTCTTGACACAGGGTCTTAATATGTAGCCCAGACCTGGAACTTGATCACTCTCAGTGGTAAAATGACATGGCCTACCTCACCTTGAAGATGTCACCAAACAAGATGGTGGCCATGTCACATAGCT
Source organism: Apodemus sylvaticus (assembly GCF_947179515.1). Classification (NCBI taxonomy): domain Eukaryota; kingdom Metazoa; phylum Chordata; class Mammalia; order Rodentia; family Muridae; genus Apodemus; species Apodemus sylvaticus. Next base: position 10,189,527 of record NC_067478.1, on the reverse strand, counting down.
GTTGTTGTTTTGATGAGAGAACTAGCCAAACTGACAACAAAGCCTCATGGTTTTGCCTTTTTTGCCTGTAGTGAGCTCAGCTCCAAGACCCTCTGTGATGATTTTATCCAGTTAGAAAAGCATCTTCCCCAATGGAATACTACTCAACTATTAAAATCAATGAATTATTAGGCAAGTGAATGGAACTACAAAATATCATCTTGAGTGAGGTAACCCAGTCACAGAAGTGTACACATGGTATGCACTCATTGATAAGTGGATATTAGCCCAAAAGCTCAGAAGACCCAAGATATAATTCACAGATCAAACGAAGCCCAAGAAGAAGGAAGACCAATGTATGGATACTTTGGTCTTTCTTAGAAGGGAGAACAAAATACTCATGGAAGGAGATACAGAGACAAAGTATGGAGCAGAGACTGAAGGAAAGACCATCCAGAGACTGCTCCATCTGGAGATCCATCGCATATACCAAACCCAGACACTATTGTGGATGCCAACAAGTGCTTGCTGACAGGAGCCTAATATAGTTGTCTCCTGAGAGGCTCTGCCAGTACCTGATAAATACAAAGGTGGGTGCTCTCAGCCAACCATTGGACTGAGCACAAGGTCCCCAATGGAGGCTCTAGAGAAATACTCAAGTTGCTGAAGGAGCTTGCAGCCCCATAGGAGGAGCAACTATGAACCACCCAGTACCCCAGAGCTCCCAGGGACTAAACCACCAACCAAAAAGTACACATGGAGGGACCCATGGCTCCAGCCTCAGCTGTAGCAGAGGATGGCCTTGTTAAACAGCAAAGGGAAGAGAGGCCCTTGGTTCCGAGAAGGTTCAGTGTCCAATATAGGGGAATGGCAGAACAGGGAAGCAGGAGTGGGTGGGTTGGTGAGCAGGGGGAGGCAGGATGGGATAGGGTGTTTTTGGAAGGGAAACTAGGAAAGGGGACAACATTTGAAATGTAAATAAAGAAAATCTCTAAAAAGAAAAGAAAACCATCCTCCTGAGGACCATGTGGTCTAAGGCAGTGGTAAAATAACCACCCTAAGCAGTCGTGCATTCTCCCTCCCTCATCCCTGATCTGAGAGACCCATGGCATATAGGAAAAGGGGAATACTAGACCCAGAGATAACAGGCAGGGAGGTCAACCTAGCATCGTTTAGCTTCCACCACACGGCCATCAGTCAGCTGGAAAAGCCTGAGAGAAAAAGAGGCCTTTAAAAATTGTGTGTGCATGTGCACATGGGCACGCCGTGGCATGCGTGTGGAGGTCAGAGAACAACTTCATGTTTTCTCAGCTCAGTCTTTTACTCCTGAGTCAGTAACAAGAGAGTGATACCTTCAGATCACTGATGCACTGCCGGAGGAAGAAGCCTGTTAAAACTACCCAAGCTCAGCCAGGCAGTGGTGGCACACGCCTGTAATCCCAGCACTCTGGGAGGCAGGGGAAGGTGGATTTCTGAGTTCAAGGCCAACCTGGTCTACAGAGTGAGTTCCAGGACAGCCAGGGCTATACAGAGAAAATCCAAAACAAAAACAAAAACAAAAAACAAAAAATAAAAAACAAAAAAACTACCCAAGCTCTCCTAACATACTGTCCAAAATGCATAGTGTCCAATTATTAACATATCATTAATTATTCGAGAACTACAAAAACCTCACTCTGATGAGAAAAGGCAGGGACAGGTGGAAACTCCCAGGATGTCAGACATGGGAACTATCTTAGGGTTTCATTGCTGTGAAGACACACCAGGACCATGGCAACTCTTATAAATTATTTAATTGGGGTTGGCTTATGATTTCAGAGGTTCAGTCCGTTCTCGTCGCGGCAGGGAGCACGGCAGTACGGAGGCGGACATTGTGCTGGAGAAGTAGCCGAGAGTTCTACATCATGATCCTCAGGCAGCAAGAAGAGTGATCGTGCCAGACCGGGCGTAGCTCAAACAAGGGAGACTTCAAAGCCCACCCCCCACGGTGACACACTTCCTACAACTAGACCACACCCACTCCAATAGACCACACCCACTCCAACAAGGCCACACCCAATCCAACAAGGCCACACCTCCAAATAGTGCCACTCTCTATAGCCAAGCAGTCACACCCATGAGTCTGTGGGGCCATTCCTATCAAACCAAAACAGGAAATGTCTGAAAAGGGTTGGAAACAGGACATAATAAGGTGACTTGGGAGAGATCGTGGACATGCTTGAAGCAAGGGCGGGGGAAGTTTCAGTTAAAGCCAGGCGTGATAGTTGTCTTAGTCACTGTTTTATTGCTATGAAGAGACACCATGACCAAGGCAACTATTATAAGAGAAAGTACGTAACTGGGAACTTGCTTACCGTTTCAGAGCATTAATCCATCATCATCATAGGAGAGAATATCACAGCATGCAGGCAGACCCTGGAGTAATAGCTGAGAACTACATCTTGATCCATAGGTAGAAAGAGACAGGGCCCAAGTCTTTGGACATGCGTTTTTTGAAACCTCAAAGTCCACTCCCAGTGACATACTTCCTCTAAGGCCACACCTCTTTTCCCTTCTACTCCTTTCAAACAGTGACCTTCCCTGATGACTGAGCATTCAAATATATGAGCCTGTGGGGGCCATTCTCTCTCTCTCTCTCTCTCTCTCTCTCTCTCTCTCTCTCTCTCTCTCTCTTTTGTTTTCAGAGACAGGGCTTCTTTGGGGGGGGGGGGTTCGAAACAGGGTTTCTCTGTGTAGCCCTGGCTGTCCTAGAACTCACTCTGTAGACCAGGCTGGCCTCAAACTCGGAAATCCACCTGTCTCTGCCTCCCAAGTGCTGGCTTGTGGGGGGCCATTCTTAAACACTGTGGTGCACACACCTGTAATCTTGGCCCTCAGTAGACTAAGGCAAGAGGATTCTTGAGAGTTCAAGTCCAGGCTGGTGTTCAAGGCTATGTCTCAAATAACAGGGAGGTTTCAGGGAAAAGAAAGAAAGAAAGAGAGAGAGAGAGCGAGGGAGGGAGGGAGGGAGGAAAGAGGGAGGGAAGGAAGGAAGAAAGAGGGGGAGGAGGGAGGGAAGGAAGTAGGGAGGAGGAGAAAAGGAAAGAGCTAAGTGAAAAAATATAGAAAATATAAAAACTATGACCAGGGCCATAGCTCAGTTAGCCTTTGGTAGAACACTTGCCCAGCTATAATAATGAAGCCCTGAACAAGAGAAATAAGCCTGGTGATGCACACTTGTAATATCAATATTGATGGTCGAGGCAGGAAGATCAGAAATCTAAGGCCATTATCAGTTGCATAGTGAGGTCAACGCTAGCCTGAACTACATGAAATTAAGTTCCACAGAAGATGAAAACAATGTTTCAAAACAATGAACAGTGGGCTGAAGACATGAGTCAGTGGTTCAAAGTGTGACCTGCTCTTGCAGACGACCAAGTTTGCTTCCCAGCATCCATATCAAGTAGCTCCCAACCATCTACAACTGCAGCTTCAGGGAGATCTGATGCCTCTGGCTTGTGAGACAGACACACACACACACACACTCACCACTAGCCCACCACTAACACACATATACTGATAAAACACACATACCACTAACACATACACACATGGCTTACACACACACCACACACATGGCTTACACACATACCACTAACACACCACTAAGACACACACACACACATACACACACACACTTAAGAGTTTAAGAGTAAGAGCTGAAGAGATGGTTCAGTGCTTGTACTGCTCTTCCACAGGACCCGACTTTTTCAGTTTCCAAAATTCACACCAGGAATCTCATCATTGTAATTCCAGGTCCAGGGGTTTTGACACCCTCTTCTGGCCTCCAGAAATAATACATTCACAAGCACAAAATCACAACCTCTCTCTCTCTCTCTCTCTCTCTCTCTCTCTCTCTCTCTCTCTCTCTCTCACACACACACACACACACACAGTTTTACAATGATAGTATAACTATTTATAGCAGCGATTCTCAAGCTGTGGCTCGCGACTCCTTTGGCAATCCTCTATCCCCCCCCAAAAATATTTACATTATTATTCATAATGGTAGCAATTTTATAGCTATGAAGTAGCAAATAATTTTATGGCTGGAGGTCACCACAACATGAGGAACTGTATTAAAGGGCCGTGGCATTGGGACAGTCGAGAAGCACTGTCGTAAAGGATGGAGAAAGAGTCTTCCCATGTCCAGCTCTGACGTTCTCCAATAGGCAGAACACTTTTTCCATGATGGCGGCCGTGGGGGAGGGATTTCACTGAAATTAGACGGGAGCCTACATAATTCTAGCAGCCGACTGAGCCCACCAGTGCTTCCTGTGCTGGGGTGGAGCTCGGGGCCTTGTGCAGGCCAGGCAATCACCATCTCCAAGTTGCACAACCAGCCCCATAATCAAACTTCTGAAAAACCAGAGACAGAAAAATGAACCCTTGAGAAAAATGAAAGGGAAGTGACATCCTACCCACAGAGAAAACCAGTTCCTTTAACAACAGTCTGCTCATCCCAGACCGTGAAAACCAAAAGGAAGCAGGAGAAGGAAGCTAAGGAACCGTGAACCCAGAATTCTGTATCCAGCAAAAATGTCCAAATAAAGGGGATGTGAGCATTAAAAAAAATTGTATATGTGTGCTACATGTATGTTTAGTGTATGCACAGTTGTGTGTGCATGTGTGTGCGTGCATGTGGACATGTCAGCACACATGCAGAAGCCAGATGAGGAGGTTGGGAACTCCACTCACTGAAGCCAGAGTGAGGTGGGCAGACAACAAGTCTCGATATAATCTTGCCTCCCCCTGCCACAGCACTCAGGTTGCAAGGATTTGTACTCAGGTCTGGCTTTGTCTTTGGATGCTGAGAATTTGAACTAAGTTCCTCAAGCTTGTGCTTCAAGCCCCGTTACTCACTGAGCCCTCTCCTCGGCCTATGGAAAGAACAACTACAACTAACTCATCTGGCAGAGCATATGCTTTATAATTTATTCAAGGTCCTGGGTTTGAACAGTCCCCAGAACTTGAAAAAAACAAAGCACCCCATAATAATTTACCAGGAATAAAATAATCCTTAGAAAGTGACCAAAAGAACAACAAGAAAAGAATCCACGAATTAAACGAATATTATTAAAAAGGCTGAAATAAGATGCTTCCATGTCCCTCTATGTTAGCTACTTACCCACTGTTCTGAGCAAAACACGCAACAAGTAACCCTTATGGGAGAGGAGGTTTATTTTGGCTTTAAGAAGAATAAGAAAGAAAACCAGAGAAAAAATAAAATATAGATAATAACAATGGTACAATGGACTCTTTGTGCCTTGAGAATTATTGTTTTGTTGTTGTTGTTGTTGTTGTTGGTGGTGGTGGTGGTGGTGGTGGTGGTGGTGGTGGTGGTGTTTAGTGGGAACCCTTGCACAAGCCGGGAACACCCCTGCCTCCGCTCCACCCTGTCTGCTCTTCTTCGCTCAACCCTGCCCACACAAAGGAAACCCATTACCCATTGGCTCTGTGCTTCCATGACAGGTGCCTGCCCAGGGACTCAGTTTTTGACCATATATGGGCACAATCCCAGCTCCTAGCAAAAGTCATCACTCCTTACCTATGCAGCTATAAAAATGCCTTGCTCAGCCGGGCAGTGATGGCACACGCCTGTAATCCCAGCACTCTGGGAGGCAGAGGCAGGTGGATTTCTGAGTTCGAGGCCAGCCTGGTCTACAGAGAGAGTTCCAGGACAGCCAGGGCTACACAGAGAAATCCTGTCTCCAAAAAACAAAAACAAAAAAACACAAAAATGCCTTGCTCAGCCCGGGTACATGGCTTCACTGACCTTCCCCTGTGAGATTGGCCAAGCCACCTGAGAGCTGCCTCCCTGTAAACCTGCCTTTATACTCTCAGATTTGGCTTCAATTGGCTTATTGTGTCCTTGGAGAAAACCTATTAATTGTCTGGTTTTGTTTGTTCTTTGTTTGTTTTTCAAAACAGGGTTTCTCTGTGTGGCCTCAATTGTTCTAGAACTCTTTGTTTGCCCCTTTGTGTGGCCTTGAACTCACAGAGATCCTCCTGCTTCTGCCTCCTGAAGCATGTGCCAACACACGTGCCCCTGACTCCAGGATCTCATATAAGTCAGGCTAGCTTTGAACTCCTCATGTAGTCAAAGATAAGTTGAACTCTTGACCCTCCAGTCTCCGCTTCCAAGATGCTGGAAATGATAGTTAGAATTAATGTATCAACTTGTCAGGATCTAGAATCACCTAGGAGATGGGCCTTTAAGTATGCCGGTATAGAATAATCCTTAGCTTTTTAAAAATTGTGTCTGGATGGCTTAGCGGTTAAGAGCACTGATTGTTTTTCCAGAGGACCGGGCAGGATTCTGTACCCAGCACTCACTTGGTGGTTCTGGGAAATTTAATGACCTCTTGTGGCTTCGATGTGTACTGGACATACATGTGATACACATATGTACATGCAGACATACATCTTTCTTTAAAAGGGAGGAAGAACCATATCCATAGTGCCGGGGAAGGCATGACAGCAAAAATAGGTGGCCTAGGAGTCCGGAAGCAGAACAGGAAGTGAGCCAAACTCCCGCACCTCAAGGCTGCCCCTACTGACCCACTTCCTCTGTGGAGGGTCAGCTTCCTAACATTCTAAACCAGCCACATCAATTGAAGACTCTATTTAAACACTTAAGTGGAGAGTTGTGAGGGAGGTTCTGTAGGAGGCATTGCATGATCACGCATGCAGGGAGACTCTATCCCCCCGGAACGTGCATTTCCCAGGCAGCACAGTGGATTGGCTCAGGAGAGTCCTTGGGCAACCCAGATGTCCAAGGAAGCCGATGATGGGCAAAGAGCGGGTCCTCCTTGTTCCCAGCAGGAGGCAACGCCTGGAAACTCTGAGAAGCAGCTGGGCACTCGTGAGCACTGGCTCACAGGTTACATACACCACGCCTTAGAGCTCTGACTGAGATAATGAAAATGGAATCTCATTTTATTCCTAGGTTTAGTGAAGCTCAGAAGTACGGGCTGTAGCTGCCTTTCCCAAAGTCTAAGGATACACCTGCTCTTTAGACCAGTGTCCAGAACACTTTGGGCGAGAGGCCAGTTCTACAAATACTAAGAATTCTTTTTCAGATTTTTTTCATTACTTTTTTATTGTCTGAGAGATTTTAGTTTATTAAAATTATTCTTCGGGACCAAAGAGATGGCTCATTGTTGGAGAGCACTGGCTGCTCATCCAAAGGACCAAGGTTCAATTCCCAGCACCTGCAAGGCAGCTCACAACTGTAACTTCTGTTCCAGGAGATCCGACCCTTCACACATGCAGGCAAAACACAGATGGACATAAAATAAAAATTAAGAAATTATTTTAAAAATTATTCCTCATCATAACCCACATATTTAATTTCCCCCAATTATTTTCTTTTCATTAGATTTGGGAGACAGCTGATATTCATATTTATTTTAAGCACATTTTAAAAGGTGCCATTTGATCATTATGATTACATTAGTCAAGTATTTTATTGGCTGCAAGTGGGAAAAAAACTCAAATATGTCTAGGGGTGTATAGTCCAATGGTAAAGTGCAAACCTTGGCCCATGGAGATGGCTCAGTGGGTAAAGGAGCTTGCGGCCAAAACTGACAACCTGAGTTCAAAACCATGGAAAGAGAGAACCAACTCTCAAGGTCTCAGTGATGTCCTTTGACCTTCACACAAACAATATAGCAAACAAGTGTCCCCAGCACACACACTCACTCTCTCTCTCTCTCTCTCTCACATGAAAACATTTGTTAGGCCCCATCTTTATGGAAGAGGAGGAACAAGAGGAGGAGAAGAGAAAGGAAAAAAACAAAGTCTTTCAATCAGAAAACATTTGGGGCTGGAGAGACTGTTCAGCTGTTAAGAGCACTGACGACTCTTCTTAAGGTCCTGAGTTCAAATCCCAGCAACCACATGGTGGTTTACAACCATCCGTAATGAGATCTTACGCTCTCTTCTGGCGTGTCTGAAGACAACTTCAGTGTACTCACATACAATAATAAATAAATCTTAAAAAATTAAAATAAGCTGGGCAGTGGTAGCTCATGCCTTTAATCCCAGCACTTGGGAGTCAGAGGCAGGCAGATCTCTGAGTTCAAGGCCAGCCTGGTCTACAGAGTAAGTTCCAGGACAGCTAGAGCTACATAGAGAAACCCTGTCTCGAAAAACCAAAAATTAATTAATTAATTAATTAAAAAATAAATAAATAAAAATAAAACAAAAGAAAACATTTGGTCACGTTTGGCTTTGGGAATCTGGGGGCTCGGTCTTGAGACCCTCAGGTTTGCTATTTGTATATAAGAAAAGTCTATTTTCAACAAAGAATTAGTAAAAGCTCTGGAGGGGACAGAAAGATGGCTCAGCAGTGAAGGGCACTGGCTGCTCTTCCAGAGGGCCTCGGTTCCATTCCTGTACCTGGATGGCAACTGTCTGTAGCTCCAGCCCCAGGGGCCCCAATGCCCTCTTCTGGCCTCCAGGATATTGTGTGCACATAGAGCATATACATGTATGCAGAGGAAACACCCATACAAATCAGATACTTCTTAAAAAGTGAGCATGAAAGAGACGGGGGTGGGGGGGAAGCGAGGAGGATGGTGAGTGGGAGACCAGAGGAGCATAATTAGAGGTCACATCCTTGAGATAATCCTAAGGACAAAGGGATTTTATATGTTTGGGAGCCTGGCAGGAGGTTTCACATGATATGATTTATTTCAACATAGCAGTGTCCATGACAAAGAGTGTGGAAGAGGCAGGGACCGGTTGGGGTCATAATTTAACGGCTGCTGATAAGCCGTAGCATAGACAGCTTCTAAACTCTCTGTCACAGCGAGAGAGCTTCTGGGAGACTGGCTGATGTCTTCTGGCCTAACGATGCGGGCCCACATTCTAACAATGTCTGCCGATTGTTCCTGGCAATGTGAGTACATGAGTGGGAGTGGTGGAGATAGACCACAGCTGCTGGCCAGATGTGGCAGCACGTGCCCAGCTGGTATCCCAGCATCCACACAAGGTTTGAGGATCAGTAGTTCAAAGGCATCCCCTGCTGCATAGCAAGTCCCAGGGTAGCCTGCGCTACCTCAGGCTCTGACTGAAAACAATACAGCTTAGACAGGACTACCGCCACTAGCTTCAAGAGCCTGCTGTCCGTTCTCTTTCCTGTGTCTTCCCGAGTTCTAAATTTACTAAATCAATTCACTTTATTTACAAGGTGCTATTCCAGCCTGGAGTCTTCTGATTTCTATTTAAAGATCTTTCAGCTCTGGGAATTTCTCAGGGGTTTTTTGTTGTTGTAGTTCTACTACAGAAAAATTTCCACTCCCTGTGAAAACAGACATTTTAAACTGAAAACATTACCTGTCTACTGGAGTCACCAGCAAAACTAGGAAAACCAGAGGTGGCTCAGTGTTCTAAAAGACATCTTAGTGAGTAGAGTCATTCCAAGGAAAAGGGTTCCAATCTCCTCCAGCAGTCACGGCCAGCATAGGTGTGCCTCTGACATGTCCCAGTCACAGCATAGGCGTGCCTCTGACATGTCTACGCGTGTTCTGGGCATGGACTCACTCCACCTAGCCCAGAAGCCTGGAGATTCAAGGTCTGTTTCAGGTATTACTATGGCTTGGTGAAAAAGAGAAATGGGCTTATGTATGAAGCTGCAAATTCCAAAGACCTGTTACCTGTTTACCAGCAGGTAAATGCTCACTGTTATGGTTGACCAGTTGTGATGCAGCCATTTAGCCAGTGTATGAGAAGAAAATCTAAGGGATTCTTTCCCTCTTGTCTCCGGCCTTAGGGACTGAGGAGTTAAACCTTCAGGCAGTAACATTCCATTTACCTTGGTAATTCCTTGCATCTGGGCCCAACCCCAGTACCAACCCAGAACTCAGATGGAGTGGAAGAGAGGATTTGAGGGCATGGAAGTGCTAAGGAGCAATGGAGACCAAACACAAGGAGAAGATGGGATTTCCAATGAAAATAGGGTTTTTTTTTTTTTAATACTTTTCTACTTGGGTTCTTGTTTTTAAGTCTTCCTTTTCTCCTCCCCCTCCCTCCCCTGCTTTTCTCATTTTGGTCTTCTTGCAGCAGCTTCTAAGAACCAATGTGTCTCCCTCCATCGTCTTCCTCTCTCTCATTTACCTTTCCATTTTTGAAGTCAAGGTCTCATGTTGTCCAGAGCACCTTCAAACTCATCATATAGCTGAGGATGGGCTTGATCCTGGACTCCTGATCCATCCGATCACCCCTCTTAGGGATTATAAGACAACAAGAACATTTAAAAAAAATACAGGGTCTCCCTCTGTCGCCCTGGCTGGACTCTAGAACTTGTTATACAGACCAGGCTCCCTCACAGCCCCCTCACAGGGATCTTCCTGCCTCTACATACTGAGTTGTAATTATGGACACGCACCACCATGCCTGGCAAACAAAAAAGGCTTTTTAAAAAATTTGTTCTTAAAATACCAGTTAATTCGGAGTTCTAAAAATAGGAATTTTTAAGTTCTGGATGAAGGCTTAAGTCTTCTTTAGGAAGTAAGAGCTTGAGGAGGTCAAACTGCTCTACAGAAAAAAAAACTGGAAAGAATTTTATGTATTCATTTTTTTCACACTGGTTTGTTTTTCTGTTCTGAGGGTAAGCCAAGAGCAGAGCTCAGGGGGGAGGCAGCTGGGAACGGCTGGGTCTGGAGCTTGTGGCTAAGTTGCTTCTGTGGTTCTTGCCCCCTGACCGGTCATGGTAGACCACTGCCTACTCAGAGCCGCAGGACCATTCTTGGTATGAAAACTATGGGATGGACTGATGACAGGGTAGAGTCAGACTGCTGAATGAAGACCAAGAATTCAGCAGAGGCAGCCAGTGGACCATGAGCCCACAGCTCCATAGGGAGTACACAGAGATCTTGGCCAGGGCTCTGGGTTCCTTCTCCCTGAGGGGTGGAATATGAACAGGCCAATCCTAGCTGGATCTGTCTGAAAACTAATCATACCTGGGATGTGAAGTGCACATCACATCTTTGCAAGATGACTTTATAGAACAACATCCAATCAAAACACCAGAAAAGTGAGTCACACGAAAACCACAAAAATCAGTAAGAGTGTGTATGTGTGATGACCTTAAGAGGCTAGAGCCATGAGTTCCAGGCCAGCCTGGGGGTACATAGCAAGATCCCATTACAAAACGAAACACAGGAGGGTGAGCACATTGTGTTAAGGTCCTAGTTGGTCCTCTACTATGTAACACTTTTTTGATAGCAATTTACTATGACAAGGGCCATGCTACTACTATACAGAAAGCTTCTCTAAAAACCTTAATAATTAATCAGGGACCTAATAAGTGTGTCCATTTAAGCCCTCCTCTGCTGCATAGCTTCTCACACTGGCTCTGGTCCAAGCTGCTTGTAGTAAAATTGCTGTCTGAGGTTACACATCCCATGACACATTAAATCTCTTCTACTTTCTCAGTTAAGATTCCGGTATTAGTTGGGTGTGGTAGCACACTCTTCCAAACCCAGTACTGGGAGCCTGAGGCAGCAGGATCTCAAGTTGGGAGTCAGCCTGGTCTATGTAGTTCTCCCTAACCCTCCACCCCCTAAAAAACCAAAACCAAACCAAAAGAGCACTTTCATGTTAAGGAAAGTGAGTGTTCAAGACTATTGAGGGCTGGCAACACGGTGCCGTGGATAAAGATGCTCCTGTTTGGGTGTCCTGCTGCAGAGGTCAGAGGAGAATAGCAGGTGTCCTGCTCTCTCTGCCTTACTTCCTTGAGACAGGATCTTTCACTCAATCTGGATCTATGCTGGCAGCCAGGAGGCCCAGCAATTCTTCAGCATGGGATTATACCTGACTGTTTTTCTGTCGGTTGAGGATTTGAACTTGTATCTTCTCTCCAGCTTCTCTGGGCTCTGCTAATAAAAGCACTTTCAGCTGATTTGCTTCCTCTGTGTGTTCTGTCCTCCATCCTCTGGCCCTTGTGACCACAGTTAGGACAGTTAAGCATTTTCCTTTAAGCAGGTCACAGATGATCATTCCAGGAGTCCCTCACTGTCATGGCTTCACGAGAACCTAACCACCTCCTAATACTCATATAGGGCTTTAGGGCTTTGACATGAATATGGAGGAAAGGCCTGAGAACTGTCATCTGATGGTGTGGGCTTCAATCCCCGAATAAAGGCTTGAGAAGCCAATGGCCAATGGTGGAAGTTCCAGTCTGGGTCTAAGGCCAGAAACCAAAGTCAAAGGCCTCAAGTGGAGAATGCACTCTGCCACACCTACCCTTTGTCCTCTTCAGGCCCTCAGTGAACTGGGTGAAGCTCTCCTGTTAGGGAGAGGGGAAGGCAAGGCTTCTTCCTTCACCAATCACTGGTTCGAACATAAGCCCACCTTGACAGCTACACTTAGAGTAAACATAGAGCCTGATAGCTCTGGTACCCTGAGGCCTGGCCAAGTTGACACAAAGCAAACACCACAGGCTCCATTTTATCATCAGAATTAGCTGTTATACATGTGTGGGTGTGTGCATGTGCACGCATATGTGTTTGTGTGGGTGTGATACCCAACTGTGTTCATGTGTGTGGAGGCCAGATGTTAGCGTCAGGTGTCTTCAATTGCTCTGTCCCACTTTTGAAACAGGGTCTCTCACTGACTTGTAGTTCAGAGATTTGGTTAGACTGGCTGTTCAGCAGGGCCCAGGGACCCCCTCCACCTTGCAAGCATATGATCACAGACACACACCACCATCCTTGGCTTTTATGTGGCTGCTGGGAATTGAACTCATGGTTACCTGCTTGTGCAGCAAACAGCTTACCAACTGAATCATCTCTCTAACCCCAAGACTGTTAAATTGTGTGCCTGACGACTCACTCTTGAGCATATCTTTTTGCTGGTTGAGTCACATTTCTAGAATCTAGATTTTTGTTTTTGTTTCTGGTTTTGTTTTTGAGATAGGATCTGATTATGTATCCCTGGCTGCCATGGAATTCTCTGTGTAGATCAGGCTGATCTCAGACTCACAGAGATTCCCCTGCCTCAGATTCCTCGGTGCTGGTATGAGTACAATTTTAAACTACTTTATAAGTTATGTAAGATAATAATTAAGTAGATGCCATGGGAGCTGACAAAGCACCAGATCAATACATAAGTAGGCTACCTTTTATTTTACCTCCTCCCCATTGTTGTTGTTGTTGTTGAGAAAGCTCTTGGATGTAGCTCAGGGTACCCTCAGTCTCTCTTGTGTCAGCATTTCAAGTTCTGGGATTACCAGCATGTACCACCAGGCCCTGAGAGCACTGTTAATGAAAAGCTTTAGGCCTGGTAGTGCTGCTGAACTCTTTCAACCCTAGCACTCGGAGGCAGAGGCAGGCAGATCTCTGAGTTTGAGGACAGGCTGGTCTATAGAGTGAGTTCCAGAATAGCTCCACGGGGTAACCTTGTCTCAACAAACCAAAAATAAAACAAAACTCATGACGCTCTTGCCTTTCCCCCTGAGAGACAGGCTTACAGGTTTATGCCTCTATGACCAGCAGCAGGTAGGATATTTATTATTGCAAGCAAAAGAAACATCAGTTTAGGCAGAGGTGTAAATGTACTGCTTAGAGAGGTGGTAGCCCACATTTGCAGCTGGTTTCATTGGAGACTGTTTGAGTGGTCCAGCAGTGAGGGCCTTGGGTCTCTATATGAGGCCAGGATATGCCCACCTAGAAATCAGAACAGCAGCCATGGTAAGTTATCCAAATTTTAAAGAGACACGTTTCCCTTAATGACCCCAGCAGAAAGGTCCTAGCGATAAACTAACTTGGTTTAGACCCATCTACTAAACAACCACTGTGACCATGTGGACAGGACTTACTCATTATTAGAACTTGACCATATGTCCCCAACATAGACAAGAAAGGACTCTGGCTTTCAACATAACCACAAGAGTAAACCTAAGAAAATCCAGCCCTGTTTTCCTGTGTCTATGACTTTCTTGTGCCCAGCTCAGTGAGAGCTGAAACTGAGACACTCAGGCCAAACCAAGCAGCGAACTCCCTTACCCTCCTAGCAACCCAAAGGAGGGTGGGCAGATAAGTTCCCTTCCTTCCTTTCTTCCTTCCTTCCTACCTCCCTCCCTCCCTTCCCTCCCTCCCTCCTTCCTTCCTTCTCCTTTTTTTTTTTTTTTTTTTTTGCTTCTTTTCTGAATTTTGGTTTTGGTTTTTGAGACAGGGTTTCTGTGTCTAACCCTGGCTGTCCTGGAACTCACTCTGTAGATCAGGCTGGCATAGAACTCAGAGATCTGCCTATCTGCCTCTTTTTTTTAAAGATTTACTTATTGTACGTATATGAGTACACAGTAACTGTCTTCAGAAATACCAGGAAAGGGCATCAGATCCCATTACAGATGGTTGTGAGCCACCATGTGGGTGCTGAGAATTGAACTCAGGACTTCTTGTTAATAACATATATTCATCTAAATGTAAGGAAAAGGCTTGGGTTATGTATGATCCTGAATAATATTTAAATATCATTTTTACAAGAAAATAATTTTTCAGATTGCCAACTTGCTCTTTGTCCTAAACAAGTTTGGAAATATCTATCATTTAAAGTGTCACTAAACTAATTTTTTTTCCTTCCTCTTCAGTTTCCCAAGGTAATTAAAAATCACTTTCAAAGTTGTGAGCAGTTTTAACTTGGGCTGTGTATCATCTTATCATGTTTTAATCAGGGAACTCTGTAATTGACAAAAGCAACCAGTTTCCTTAGGGAGTTGCATAATTTGACTTGACCATCACGACTCTGGCCATGTAACCCAGTATGGCCTCCATTTTGTGATTGCCCCTGCTTCAGCCTCCCAAATTCTGACATTACAGTTATATGTCACGATACTGACTTTAAATGTCACTTTTTTCCCTCAAATACTCTGCCACTAAGTTAAACTCCTAGCTTCTTAAATGTTGCTTACATTGTTTTTTTTTTTTTTTTAAGATTTTGTGTGTATGAGCTTTTGCCTGCATGTATGTCTGTGTACTACATGTGCCTGGGGCCTGAGAAGACCAGAAGAGGACACTGGATACCCCTGGAATTAGAGTTTCTGACAATTGTGAGCCACCACGTGGTTGCTGGGAATTGAACCCAGGTCTTCTAGAAGAGCAGTCAGCACTCTCAAACTGCTAAGCCATCTCTCTAGCCCATTAACATACCTCTTTTTCATTAATTTATTCACTTTACATCCCAAGATCCCCCATCTCCTCGCAATCTCCCACAATTCTTCCCCATCCTTCTCCCCTTCTCTTCTGAGGAGGAGCAGCCCCCTTCCTGGGTGTCACTATACCCTGGCACATCAAATCTCTATAGGGCTAGGGACATCCTCTCCTACTGAGGCTGGACAAGGCAGCCCAATTAGGGGAACAGGATCACAGACAGGCAACAGGTTTAGGGACAGCCCCTGTTCCAGTTGTTGGGGAATCCACATGAAGACCAAGCTACACATCTTCTACACATGTACAGGGGGCCCAGGTCCAACCCACGCTAGCTCTTTGGTTGGTGGTTCAGTCTCTGGGTGCCTCCAAGAGTCCAGGTTAGTAGACTCTGTTGGTCTTCCTGTGGAGTCCCTGTCCTCTTTGGGCCCCTTAACTCTTCCACAAGACTCTATGAGCTCCATCTGATGTTTGGCTGTGGGTCTCTACATCTGTTTCAGTCAGCTGCTGGTGAAGCCTCTCAGAGGAGTTATGCTAGGATCAGGCCTGCAAGCATAGCAGAGTACTGTTAATTGTGTTAGGGATTGGTTCTTGCCTATGGGATTTAGTCTCTGGGTACTTTTAAGCAATTGTTATTCTTTTTCCAAAGCAAGGGTGAGAACCTGTTAGATTTCTAAAAAACAAACTGTAAGGATACCACCCCATCACATGAACAGGAGGCTTCCTGAAAGTCTACAAGGACCCACCAGTCTAGTGTAAAGAATTTCCACTTTATGAAAGACCAATTTTTAAAAAAGATTTATTTATTTTATGAATATGAGTACACTGCAGCTGTATGAATGGTTGTGAGCTATCATGAGGTTGCAGGGAATTGAACTCAGGACCTCTGTTTGCTCTGGCCCCCGCTTACTCCGGCCCAAAGATTTATTATATGTAAGTCCACTGTAGCTGTCTTCAGACACAACAGAAGAGGGCGTCAGATCTCATTACAGATGGTTGTGAGCCACCATGTGGTTGCTGGGATTTGAACTCAGGACCTTAGGAAGAGCAATTAGTGTTCTTAACCACTGAGCCATCTCTGTAGCTCCCATGAAAGACCATTTTAAAAATATTTTGTAACAAAAAAAATTATCCAAAAAGTCCTACAGATAAAATCCTGTCCCCATTACCCGCAATTGAATGTTTTTAAACGGCACGTTTCCATTTCATTTAGCAGAAGCTCTCTGATAAGAAAATCATATTACAGTCTGCGCTGCACTTCTACTTGCCCGGCTTGCTGCGTTCCCCATCTGTTGCTAGCAGTGGGCTGCCTCTCTCTGAATGGCCTAGAACAAGGGCACCATTCATCACCTCTCACAGCCCGGCAGGGCAGGCGCTTCAGAGACTCCCCCACTGATCTGGCTCTGGTTCTTTCCTGAGGTGACAGCTAAGACAGCAGCCCAAGGCTGTGATTGTCTGAAGGCCACCTCCATGGGAGACTCCAATGGTCTCGTCATCTCCTGGCTTTTACCAAGAAGCAGCAGCCCTGTTTGTCTTGACAGGACAACTGGCTTCCTCTCAAGAATTATTGGAGGAAGAGACAACAATATTTTTTTTATTACTTATTTTAAGAAGTCAACCGCTATTTCCATAGCCACCTTTTGTTTTCATAGGTCAGTTTACACTCACTGTAGAGAGCTGGTCTGAGAAC
This sequence comes from Apodemus sylvaticus, assembly GCF_947179515.1. NCBI lineage: Eukaryota > Metazoa > Chordata > Mammalia > Rodentia > Muridae > Apodemus > Apodemus sylvaticus. Next base: position 10,172,667 of record NC_067478.1, on the reverse strand, counting down.
ATGGAAATCTACAGGTGAAGATGGGGGGAACCGTGTTGGAGGCTGGCAACTCATTATATTTACTTTTATATTGTATTTTCAAGTGGGAACATGCACAGCTCCGTGCTTTAGCCATGCCACCTCCCCCCAATAAATAATGTAATACAAATTTCAGAATAAATCAAAGTGGAACCTTCTGCCCTGAGTGCAGATTCAGCATTTTTAACATTCCTGTTTCTGAAACATTTGTTGGGGGTTGAGCTCTTTTCCCACAGAGGAGCTTAAATTCCTTCTGGATTTGACTTCTCCCTTATAAACAGTTAGCTCAGCAGCTTAAATTCTCCAGTCAAGGGTCTTTTCCAATTGAAGGGCCACAGGAACGAGCCCTGCACTCCAGCACACAGCGAGAGGTCAGGAGATCCAGACCATTGTCGGTGAGGAGATGTGACGGAGGAACCCACAGTTCCAAGCATTTCAACTCAACTCTGTTTTGGATCTGTCTTCTTAGCTAGACTCTCTCCCATCCAGGCAAGTGTTTAATCACCAAGTAACAGACCTACTTCTGTCCTCAAGGAGTCATTTTACTGATATTGCTACGAGGATTCTATTGTGTGTGGCTATGGCACATCTATATCACAGTGTGCCAACAATCTGTGTTGTTTCCAGTTGGGTTGTGCCAAATCTTGAGTAAGCCACTCCCGCTTGTTCCCTAATACCCCACCCAGGAGAGAACACAATGCCTTTCTTGGTGGACATTTGTTGAAAATATGACTTCAAACTAGCCATGTGGTCACTTCTTTCCTGGCTTTTGTATGGAAAATAAACTCCCATTAGAAAAAAATTTACTCAGAGTTTCCACTATTTTTTACAAATAAATAGGCTGGGAAGTCAGGCTCCTGTGTTTCAATACACCATTCCAGTCTTGTTAAAAATAGACACGTTTCTAGATATATTCTAGTGACTGATCATGAAGGGATATTCAGTATATCATTTTATTTCCTAAAATTCCATCTAACCCTTTCATTTCCCTGCACCTTTGTATTTTTTAAAGATTTATGTGTGTGACTGTATTTCCTGCATATCTGTATATGTACTGCATACATGTCTATTGGCCAAGGAGACTAAAAGAGAGTGTTAGATCCCCTAGAACTAGAGCTACAGACAACTGTGGGTTGCCTTGTAGGTGCTGGGACTCAAGCCTGGGTCTCTGCAAGAACAGGTGCTCTTGACACTGAACAATTTCCCCAGCCTCTGTTGTGTTTGGAGAGAATATCTCAGTAGCCTAGGCTGGTCTTGAATTCCTGACCCTCCTGCTGCCCATGTGCTAGGATTATACCAAGAGAAAGACAGTTCCTAAATGGCAATATTCAAAGCAACACCTGCATTATTTAAGGATTGATATTTTAAAATTTCAAAATACTTTTAAAATATTTATTTTTATGTGTATGTGTATTTTTTAATGTGTATGAGTATTTTATGTATTCGTACCGTGTGCATGCCTGGTGCCTTTGGAAGTCCAAAAAGGCATTGAATCCTCTAGAACTGTAGGTAGATGGTTGTGAACTGCCATGTGAATGCTGGGAATCAAACCTGAGTGACCTACAAGAGGAGATCTGATGCTTCTGCCTTCAAGGGCATCCAGACTCAGGTGCATATGCCAACCATTATGAAAAACTGCAAACAACCCAGAAGCCTATTGCTATACGGATGGATCAACAAGCCAGAGTATAATGAGGAATGATTAAGTATAAAAAGGTAGAGACTTTTAAGATACCCACTTCATGGGATAAAATACAAACATTTTGCTACAAGAAGTTAGACTCAAAGAAAACAGCAGCTGATTGAGCCCTAGAGATATTGAGATCAGGGTTAAAGAAATTGGGAGTGGGGAAGGAAAGGAAAAAGAACAGTGTAGAGTTACATAATTTTTTTAAAAAAGGAAAATTACCCTACCATGTTAGAAATAAACTTAGAATGTAAGAGACTGAGGGAGAAGGATCAAGAGTTCCAGACTAGTTCAAGTTTCACAGCTAAAACCTATTCTCAACAACACTGGGCTGCAGAGATGGTTCAGCAGTCAAGAGGGCTTGCTGCTTTTGCAGAGAACACAGGTTCGGCTCCCAGCACCCACATCAAGTGGCTTACAACTGCCTGTAATTCCACATCTGACTTCCTCTTTTGGCTTCTCTGCAAGCAGGCACGTGTGTGCAGTGTGCACGTGGTGTGCGCGCGCACACTCAGGTGCACACATGTACACATGAGATAAAAGTACATCTTACAAAATAACAGCCCCAGCCACCCCAAAACAAAACTCGAGTTTTGTGGCTCAGGCTTGGGAGGTAGAGGAAGGGCCAGAAATTTAAGATCATCCTCTGCTATAGGCTAAGTTCGAGGACATCTAAGTACTGTCTAAGTCCCTGTCCAAACAAAAATCGAATTGGAACCGCGTAGGGCAGAGGTGGTTAGTGGGTTACAGCGCGTCTGGGAACTTCTGCGGGGTGAGGGTGGGAGGTGAAAGTGCGTCAACAGAAATGTGGAACCACTTGCAAAACCTCGGTATCAACTAGAAACAGAAAGTCTTCCATGGCGACTGTGGGGCGGCTGCAGGAAGGGACAGCCAGGCCTTTGCCGAGGAAGAACACGACCCATGTATTCCTGTTTTAAAAGACGGCAGGGGCGGGGCAGGGAGTGAATAAGTACCAGAAAGTTTTTAGTCTTGATGATGGCGGCGGAGCCAATCGCCCGAGATGCCAGAACCCCACAGGAGCCTTCCGGGGGCGCCCACGCGACTCGACCTACATGGCCCCGACCGCCCAACGCTGCGGCCCTCGGTAGCGCCACAGGCCGCAGCCCACAGGGGCTCGGGCGCGCCGGGAGGCCGGGCAGGCGGGCGGCGCGTCGCTCTGACGTCACGCGCGCGCTGACGTCGCCGGCAGCCGCAGCCTCTGAAGCCGGGCTGGGACGGGGGGCGCCGAGTTTGATTAGTTTAGGGGGGCCGTCCCCCGCCGGCCGCCGCACCCCGGGGAGCGGCGCCTCTGGGTGGCCGGGCGCGTCCCGGAGGCTTCACCGCCGCGACTCGGCCGTGCTGCGAGGAAAGTTGGCGTCTGAGGGGCGACGGGCGTCCGAGGGGCGGCGGGCGCGGCCATGGAGCCCCGCGGCGCCGAGTACTTCAGCGCCCAAGTGCTGCAGAAGGACGTGAGCGGCCGGCTGCAGGCGGGAGAGGAGCTGCTGCTCTACCTCGGCGCGCCTGGAGCCATCCCGGACCTGGAGGACGACCCGAGCCGCCTGGCCAAGACCGTGGACGCGCTCACCGGCTGGGTGGGCTCGAGCAACTACCGGGTGAGCGGCGGTGCGAACGGGCGCGCGGCCGGCGCGGGCGGGCGCGCTCCTCGACGCGGCGCTTTAACCCTGGCGCGCTGCCGCCGGGGTCCGGGGACGCGCCGGCATCGCCCCCGGGCTTGGAGTACGGCCCCAGGCGGCTGTCCTGTGACACGTTGTGGTGCTGCTAGGCGCTGTACAAAGTGGTAACTTGCGGCCAAAGGCTGGGAGGCTTTGTAACGTTTTACACGCCCGTGGGGAACGCCTGCGCTGAGACAGGGCATTTGGGCACGGCGTGAAGTTGCACAGTCAAGCCGATCTCTTCCGAGTAGTTTCTGTTGTACTTGATTTCCAGTGTCTTTGCTCTCCACCCACTTTTCCTCTCCCTCCTCCTCTCTTCCTTTTGGTACCCCTTCATTTTTCTTCTCTTTCCTCCGTCTTTCCCTCCTCTCCCTCCTCTCTTTCCTTCTTACCCCCCCCCCCTTTTCTTTTGTAGTCTTTACGTGAAGGTTGTGATCTCGCAAAAGCACCGTTAGCGCTTATTCAGGTCCTTCGCACAGAAGGACGGCATACATCGTGGCATTTATTTACTTTCCCCTCAGTTGACAGCAGAAAGCCGTTGGCCGCTCATCTCTTGTTTTCCCCCCGCAGTTGGGGACGAACTGAGATTTGAAACACCATGCGGTTTTAGGTTTAGTTGCTGTTGCAAGCAAAGGGGGAGTGGGGTGAGGTACAAGGAGGAATGGATGTCCAATCAGCGTCAGGGAGTTGTTATGTAGCCACCGATGGACAGGAAAAGTAAATATTCTGTAATTAGCTGGAGTTGTTAGTAGTTACTTTTCTTTTTAGTCTTCTGGTGGCAGTATTGCTTTAAAATGCAGGCGGGAACTTCCGGTGGATGGGCCAGTTCTTAGTGAAGTATCCAGCAAATAGGCTGTACTTTTGAGCTTTTATCTATAGAGACATGAAAAACAAACTACAATCATGCAGATTTAATGATGAGACCTATATGGAATTGTAGGAAGCTTAGACTAAGATTTAAAATAAAGTTTTCCTAGCATATATTATCAAATATACGTAATGGGTACTGGCCTCTTCATACATCATTCACACGCACCGCTGTTTCCCACCCATTCTTGCTATTTTCATATAGTTCCATTTTACCTTCGTGTTTTTTTTTTTTTTTTAAATTAAATGAATCAGTAAGCTTAGGATTATTTAAAGGAGCATGACTGAATGACTGAAGGGTTTAGTAAAGGACCATGGGCATCTTACTAGTGGCTGCATCACTGAAGAAAATGTTTCCCTGATAGATAATGTTTGAGGCCAAATTGGACTATGTGATGAGGCCCTGTCTCAAAAAAAGAGGAGTAGGAGGCTTGGGGGAAAGCTAATATTTACTAAAATACCGGGAGTATTAATTTCTTTTGAAGAAATTAGCTAGCTATCGTTATAGTGTCAGAAAGGCACATGCCTGCACATCATGGCTATTTTGTGCTATGTTGCTGCATTGGCTGTTGTGGGAAGTCAGCCCTTTAGTAATGTTTGCGCACCTTCTCCAGAGGAAATTTCTGGGCTTCATTTTCCACACTAACAGTAGATTGCCTAGGAGCCTTTGCAGCCCTCAGATGTTTGTCAGCAAGTGGCAGTAGTGATGCCACATTTTCAACTCTTCTGACATATCTCTGAGTGTCCAGTTAACTGGTTAGAGTCCTTCCAGGAAGTATCTGATATTCACACATTCTTTCCATGCTCCTTACAAGATACCTTAACCTGGGACAGCTTGAGCAGTTGAAGCGCCACAGGCCTTGTAGCTCTGTCAGACACTTTCTGGTGGCGCTGCTCATTATTAGTCTTTATTTCTGGTCATCTATCTTTCTTAGGTCAGTTCCTTGGCTCTGCCATTAGATGCCATGCCTCCTCTACCCAAGGACACTCAATTTTCTCTCCTTCAGAAATTCAATTTTCTCCCAATTTTCACCTAATTTTCTCTCCTTCAGAAAGTACTAGTCCTCGGTACTTAATATTTTAGCATAAAACCTTTGCTAATGTTTGTTAGAGGACATTCTGTTATAGTGAACCTGTTATTTAGGTTTTGTTTACTTACTTATTGACAGGAGATCTCACTTCTCATTATGTTGCCCTGGCTAGAATAGAAATCGCTATGTACACTAGGTTATCCTTAGATACACAGAGATTGGCCTGTATCTGCCTCCCTTCTCTTACCCCAAGGGCTGGGATTAAAGGTATGTGCTACTACTCCTGGTTTATTTTTAATTTTTAAATAATTATTTTTTTTGTTTTATTGTATAAATGTGTGGCTGTTTTGAATGCATGTATGTCTATGTATGTGTGCATGGCTGGTGCCCACAGATACCAGAAGAAGGCATTTGAATCCATCGGAACTGTGCTTACAGGCAGTTGTGACCTGCCATGTTGATGCTGGGAATAGAACCTGGGTCCTATAGATGAGCTGCCAGTGGTCATAACTGTGAAGCCATCTCTCCATCCCTCATAGCTAGAGTATAATTAGTATGGTGTGAAGACAAAGTTGGAGGCCGGTGGATATACAGATGCACAGAGTATAGTTTGTTTATTTTTCTGAGACAGGGTTTCATGGGACTTATGCTGGCCTCAAACTTACTGTACATCTAAGGCCACATTCTCCTATTAAATGTGGTAGGGTTTATATGAGGGACAGTCCTTTAGTCCTTAGTTGGAAAGGAAAGGAATAACAGATGAAATCCTTGGTAGTAAGGGCTAGTTTGGTAGCAGGGACAGTGATTTTTTTGTTTCTTTTCTCTTTTTCTTTTCTTTCTTCTCGCCTTTTCTCCTCCTCCTCCTCTTCTTCTTCAGCTTCTTCCGCTTCTTCTGCTTCTTCCTCTTCCGCTGCTTCCACTGCTTCCACTTCTTCTGCTGCTGCTTCTGCTGCTTCTTCTGCTTCTGCTGCTGCTTCTTCTGCTTCTGCTTCTTCTTCTTGAGACAGGATGTGGTGGCTTGAATGAGAATGGCCCCCTTAGGCTAATATATTTGAGTACTCCATCTCCAGTTGGTGGACTGTTGAGGAAGGATTAGGAGGTGCGTGCATGTGCGCGCATGTGCGCGTGCATGGGGGGCGGGGCTTTGCTGGAGCAGGTTTGTCACTGAGGATGGGCTTTGACATTTCACAAACCCACACCAGGCCTGGTCTCACCTCTCTTCCCAGTTTTCAAATCAGGATGCAAGCCCTCAGATAATGTTTGAGTACCATACTAATCTGCTCTCTGCTTTGATGTTCATGAACTAATCCTCTGAAACTATAAGCAAGCCTTCAGTTAAATGCTTCCTTCTATAAATTGCTTTGGCTGTAGTTTCTCTTCATAACCATAGAACAGTAACTAAGATACAGGGTCTCTATGTAGTCCTGGTTGGTCAGGAACTCACAGAGACCCATCTGCTGAGTTCTGGGATTAGAGGTGTGTACCACCAGCTAACCATTTGACATGTAATTTTTGGTAGGTCCAGTAGGACTTTGTCTTGGATTGGTTTGAGGATTAAGAGCAATTAATTAATTGCTCTTAGTAGTAATTAGGGATACTGCCTTCTTGAGCAATAGGATAGGCATGCTGCCTTCTGAATTTGGAGACCAGGTGGATAAAGGCATGGAAAATTCTTTTTTTCTGGTCTTAACATTTACAAATACTTCATGTGCACATGAACATAGAAGAACACAAATGCAATCGTTACAAACTAGAGAAATATATAAAGTGTGGGACATTGAAAACTCAAAATATGAGAAAATACACATTTTTAATATCCTTTCTCATTTTGTTGTTGTTGTTTTTTTAATCTTTATCAATAGTCTGATTCATTATTATTTGAAAATAACTTATAACCAAAAAATGTTTTGCAAGTTTCATGTTAATGACAGGGCAAAAACTCTAAAATCAAATAAGCAATAAGATGAAATACACTACTAGAGAAAAATCATTTAATCACAAGTAAAAACTGTAAATGAAGAAAAAGAAAAGCATAAACTATACTAGAATAAAAACAGTAAGTATTGACCTTACCCGTTAATAATTACCTTAAATGTAGGTAGAGTAAACTCTACAACTAAAAATATAGTGCCTGAAATGAAAAGTCTGGTTTTGACTAAGTTATGTTGGAAAGATTTTTTGATCTGTGTTTAAATGATTGGGATCTCAAATCTGGTGGGGAAGTCTTAACTAGAGACTTAAGCTCATAGTAGTCAGTATATATGTGATACATATACTTTGGTGTTTTGAGTTTTTCCAAAAGCCTTGTAGATTAATACAGTTTTCTTCATACATATTGATAAAATGAGAAACAACATTTAAAAGCTGTCCTTGTGAGTCTCAGGGCTAAATTTGCATATCATTTACTCTCTAGGATGGCTTTAGTAAGTCTGTATCCTTACACATCCCACTTTTGTAAAAAAAGATGACCTAAGAAGTGTTTTGCCTTAGGTCGGAGCCCTGGTGAATTAGCAGAAGAGAATGTGAATGTACATTTGTTCTTTCTTTTTTCTTTGTACTTCTTAGGATTAATAACGTTTACATTTGCCTATAAACATAACAGTAAGTTCACTGAAAATAACTTGTAATTGTAACTTTTATTTTTCTGAAGTAATTGCTGTCTCCAAGGCTTACTGCCTCTGTGTGCTAACCTAGGCCTAGTCCTGGAAGCTTCTAAGCTCTGTACAATCTTATCTAGGCCTAGAATGTTTTCAGCCTCTTTCTGAACTTGCTGTCTGATTCAACTGAGCCATTCTGGCTCAAAACTCCTCTCCTCAAGGACTGATTCAGTCTAGCCTGCTTCCTCCCTCTTTCTCCATCCCTCCCTCCACCCTCCATTCTCCTCCACCCTCTTTTTCTTCCCTCTTCTTTTTGCTCTGCTTGACCTTAGAATGACTCCAGCAATCTGTTCTAATCTTCTGGCTCCTTCTCATTCTCTGGTTTGTTCTGTCTTCACCTGTATCTGGCTTGTCCTTCCTCTGCATCCTGTCTGTCTGGTAAAGCTGCCTCCTTTGTCTTCTCTGCACTGCTCCCTTAAGTAGCTTCCCTTTCCTCTCTCTTCTTGGGAGAGTTGGGCATAGCCTATTCTGTTAGATCTTTCTCTGATTTGACACTTTGTCTGCCACTCAATTAAACATCACTTTCAAACTTGGGTGTTTCCTTCTACAAAGTAACTTTACCTTTATTGTTTGGGATTAAAGGTGCGTACTAAGGGACTGTCTGTATTCCTGCCAGAGGGATTAAGGGTGTGTGATAAGGGGCTGAGCCACACGGCCAAAGAATAACTTACAGGAGACATTTTTCTACTTTTTACCATGTGGGTTCTGAGGATCAAACTCAGGTTGCAAGTACCTTAACCCAGTGGCCCCCTGAACCATCTTGCTTGCTCCCATTAATATCAGTATTACCTAAGTCATATTTCCTGTTAAATACCACAATCTTTTTTTTTTTTTTTTTTTTTTTTTTTTTTTTTTTTGGAGACAGGGTTTCTCTGTGTAGCCCTGGCTGTCCTGGAACTCACTCTGTAAACCAGGCTGACCTCGAACTCAGAAATCCTCCTGCCTCTGCCTCCCAAGTGCTGGGATTAAAGGTATAAACCACCACTGCCCAACAAATACCACATTATTAAAACATGCCAGTTTTATTATATTTTACTGAGAGAGAGTATGGGCATAGATGTGCGGGGTGTCAGAGGACAACTTGTAGGAGTCAGCTTCTACCACATGGGCTCTAGGGATTGAACTCAGGGTGTCAGGCTTGACAAGTGCCTCTACTTGCTGTGCCATCTTGTTATTCCTAGTGTGGGAGCTTTGGTTAAGGGAAAGGAGGCAAGGTTTCCTCTCATAACTGAATACTGTTTGTCTGTTCTTATTTACCTGCTGGGCAGGATGAACAACCAGGTTGTTTTTAGCTTTTTTTTTTTCTTATGTTTAACGTTGTCTCTTTATGTTGCCAGTCTGGTCATACATGAGACTTTGTCCTGAGTGATTTTCAGTGGAGTCAGAGTTTAGTCTTTCTCTCAGGGCATTAATGTATAGCTCAGGACACTTTGAATCCTTCTGCCTCAAGCTCCTGTGTGCTGGGCTACAGTGTCTAGCTTAGTGTCTTCCTTAATGCTCCTTTCACAATTCTGAAATAACATATTTGGTATCAAGTACATCATTTAAAAAAGATCCTTGTAATATCCTAACTATACTATAAAGGAAACTTACACATAATTTATGGTAAGAGAAAAAAGTGTAGTTTCTCCAGAATATCAATAAGGGATTGGTTCTAGAGCTCTCCTTCCCTCAAATACTAAACATGCTTGGCTCCGTTACATAAAATGATGTATATGCCTATACATATCCTCCAATGTACTTGAAATACTTCCAAAATTCTCCATCTGATGTCTGTTGAATCTGAGAATGCAGAACCTGTGGATATGGAAGGCTGATTGTATCTAAATGTACCAGAAGTCTGACTAACCAACAAGATATAACAATAGTCATGGCCGCAGCAGAACATGTAATTGCTGGAATGCCACTACACCAGCATAGAACATTACAGATTAGTGGTTGATAGTGACTCAGATGTTGAAAGTGATGAAGTTATTGGCAAACTTTATTTCTTCAGTATACCTGGATTTAGAAGTTTGACTAATTGGGCTGGGGAAATGGCTCAGTGGCTAAACTTAGCTTCCCATGGAAGTACGAAGACCTGTCTTTGAATTCCTATCTCCCGCATAAAGACTAGTGGTGGAAAGGATGCATAGGTAATCCTAGGTAGGTAGGAGATGGAAGAAGGAGCTAGGTGGATTTCTGGCTACCTGGCAAGCTGGCAAAACAAGAGGACACCCCGTTTCTAATAAGGTGGAAGTCAGGACCAACACCTGTGATTGTTAGCTGTTCCACACACATAGATGTATTGTACCTGTGTGCCCCACCCCATACATATACACGCATGAAAAACTGGCTTGACCACCTCAAGGACTTCCATGTCATTAAGACCCCCTTTATAAAACTGTAAAAGAGAGATGGTTTTCTAGCAGTATTATTGTTTAGGGTATCCTCGAATTTGTAATCTCTTTCCTCCACTCAAAAATAGTAGGATTATAGGTGTATGTAACATTACATTTAGCTTCATTAAATTCTGTCTCTGTCTGTTTTATTTAGCTTTATTTTCTTCTTGAGACCCAGTCTTTCTAAGTAGCTTTGGTTGTTGTGGAACTTGGCTATGTAGACCAGGATAGCTGGAAGTCATAGAAATGTGCCTGCCTCTGCCTCTAGAGTTTTGGGATTAAAGGTGTGCACCACTATGCCCAACTTCATTAAGCTTTCAACTCTTCTACTTTGACTCTTTACATTTTTAAAATTTTATTTTGCGTGCATGAGTGTTTTGTCTGCATGCATGTCTGCCATGTACATGTTGGGTGCTCTTAGAGATCAGAACAAGGTATTGGGTTCCCTGGAACTGCAGTTGTAGATGATTGTGGGCACCATGTGGGTGTTGGGAGCTGAACCTGGATCCTTTGTAAGAACAAGTGCTCCTAACCACTGAGCCTTCTCTCAAGCCCCATTCTTTTTTAATTCTTAATTCTCATCTCTCTCTTCATTCTTGCTTTATGGTCCTTATTTAATAAAACACAACTCTCCTTCATATCTGAACCAGTGCTACTGAAGATCAATGAGGACAACCACAAAACCTCTTTAACTGGGTTTAATTTAAATTGCTGCACTCTGTGGTGGTCTCTAATGCTGTCTGGCACTTAGAGTGTGTTTTCTGAGTTCATTCACTCACTTATTTTATATCTTTTTCTGTCTCGGCAGTCTTACCAGTGTCTTGTCTTCTGCTGACACTGTAGATCACTCAGTTTTATTCATTTCATTTGTATTTTTATGCACATTTGCTTGGCACTTATTCTATAATATTCTTTCACTAATTTTCTTAGAGTTTATAATTTTTTAGATTCTTTAAGTAAATTTTGTAAAATAAACAAACAAAAAAAGACCTATGAACTTGTTTCCAGCAAGAGTGTCCTTTGTGGGTGCATGTCCTTTATGAACAACATGTCTTCTTGTTCTACCTTAGTGGAAGACCATCTATGATTATGAATTAAGCTTACATGATAGCTACAGGCCAAAACCTCTTGTCAGTTTTGCCAATGTCACAAATAAAACTTTCTAGCTCATGAGTCTTAAATCAGGTGTGATCATTACTATTTTATTGCTGGGGAATTTTCTAGTATCACATGCACTGAGGTAAGTTGGAAGAAAGCCAAAGACTGATGATCTATGGCCTTGTAACTCTCTCTTCCTGTTCTGGGGAAGAGAAGCTGATGGCCTCTGGAAACTTAACACTCTCTCCTACTGTTCTGTGCTAATAAAAGCTGGTTTCTTTTCTCTGTAATCCTCTTGCTATTTTGTGCTAATAAACACTAGTTTCTTTTTTCTCTAACTCTTATTATTTTGTGCTAATTAATGCTGGTTTCTTTTTTCTGTTGCTTAAGGACCTCTTCACTTGTCAGGTGAGAGGCTTGGACTCATTGTCATGAACCAGAGAGAAAGAAGAAAAAGAAAATTCATTTACACAGACAACATGCACAGACATAACACACAGTCATACATTCATACACACACATGTTCTGGTCGTGTCTGTCTCATCAGCTCCACAAGTGTTCCTGCATACTTATGTACATAAACATACCTGCACATTTATATATATATACATACATAGAGACAAACATATGTATACATATATACATTTGGATGGTTGGGGCAGAGTCCTCCAAGCCACACACATTTGGTGAATAGATGGAGCAGAGCCTCAGAAGCCACCATCTTATTTCTTTTCTCTTGCCTCTTAAACCTTCTTAGACAAAAGTTCTTTAGAAAAATACCTCATAGATAAAATGTTACACAAAAGGGGAGTTACAAGAGATTGTTGATAGTTAAGTTCAAAGCAATGCTTCATTCTGTAATCAACAGTTTCACATGGCCTTGCTTTATCATGGTGCACACCTATGGCTTCATCCATGGACCTGAACTAGAAAGAATGTTTTTCCTTGATCACAAATTTGTCCCAAGCCTATATCTCTTTTTAGTATAATGTAAAAACTCTTATTCCTTATTATGCAGCCTTTACTTACTATTCTATGAGGAATTGATCCATTCTATTCTTGATTCTGACTTTATTATATCTTTCTGGCAAAACAACTAAAACCATCTCCTAAAACTTTAAATTTATTAAAACTAATAAACTTCTAAAACTTTATTTAAATAAAATCAGGAATTCTATACAATCATTAATTCATCTAAACAGAATTAATTCATCAAAGTTTATCTTCATGTTTATCTGTAGGAAATCTGCCTAGTAGGGTAGGCTAATGCCCAGGAATCATTAGGTTATGCCATAGTGATAGGTAGGAAAAGGAATATCAACATTAAGAAGCAATCCTGAGATAAAATCTCTGAAGGCTGGTCTTCCAGCCTCCATTTGCACCAGAGAGCCAGGCGGCTCCACAGCCTTCTGTGCACAGACCCTGCCAGAAGAGAGTTGTCTTCTGGGAGTACAGACACAGGCTTACAGGCCCATAGGAGGGACAAACTCCAGCCAGAGACAGCAAGACCAACTAACACCAGAGATAACCAGATGGTGAAAGGCAAGCACAAGAACCCTACCAACAGAAACCAAGGCTACTTGGCATCATCAGAATCCAATTCTCCCACCACAGCAAGTCCTGGATACCCCAACACACCGGAAAAGCAAGAGTTAGATTTAAAATCTCATCTCAAGATGCTAATAGAGGACTTTAAGAAGGATATAAATAACTCCCTTAAAGAAATACAGGAGAACATGGATCAACAGGTAGAGGCCCTTAAAGAAGAAACACAAAAATTAAAGAATTACAGGAAAACACAAACAAGTGAAGGAACTGAACAAAACCATCCAGGATCTAAAAATGGAAGTAGAAACAATAAAGAATTCCCAAAATAAGACATCTCTGGAGATAGAAAACTTTGGAAAGAATCCAGGAGTCATAGATGCAAGCATCAACAACAGAATAGAAGAGATAGAAGAAAGAATCTCAGGTGCTGATGATAGAAAATATTGACTCAACAGTAAAAGAAAATGCAAAATGCATAAAGCTTGTAACCCCAAGACATCCAGGAAATCCAGGACATAATGAGAAGACCAAACCTAAGGATTATAGGTATAGAAGAGAGTGAAGATTTCCAACTTAAAGGGCCAGTAAATATTTTCAACAAAATTATAGGAAAAAACTTCCCTAACCTAAATAGATACCCATGAACATCCAAGAAGCCTACAGAACTCCAAACAGACTGGACCAGACCAGAAAGTCCTCCTGGCACATAATAATCAAAACACCAAATGCACTAAACAAAGAAAGAATATTAAAAGTAGTAAGGGGAAAAGGTCAAGTAACTTATAAAGACAGACCTATTAGAATTATACCAAACTTCTCACCAGATGAAAGCTAGAAGATCCTGGGCAGATCTCATACTGACCCTAAGAGAACATAAATGTCAGCCCAGACTACAATACCCAGCAAAACTCTCAATCACCATAAATGGAGAAACCAAGATATTCTATGATAAAACCAAATTTACAGAATATCTGTCTACAAATTCAGCCCCACAAAGGATAATAGATGGAAAACACCAACACAGGAGGGAAACTATACCCTAGAAAAAGCAAGAAAGTTATCGTCCTCCAACAAACCCAAAAGAAAGTAACCACACAAACATAAAAATAATATCAAAAATAACAGGAAGCAACAATCACTATTCCTTGATATCTCTTAACATCAATGGACTCAATTCCCCAATAAAAAGGCATAGACTGACAGAAGTATATTTCATGTAAATCTTCAATTTTATCAAAAAATATTGGTAATTCCTCTTCCAATTAATTTAGTAATGTTTTTATGTCTACCATTTTATCTGTATTATTTCCACGATAATCTTCGATTTTAGCACGTTTTTCTATATATTTCTTGAATTTTATCAGAAATATTTTCCTTGTAGATCTTCAGTTTTATTAGAAAATGTTTATAATTCCACTTTCAATCAACTTAGAAATATTTTTAGGTCTACCATTTTATCTCTATAATTTTTCCATGAATTAGTCAATCTTAATGTGTTTTCCTATGTATTTCTTCAATTTATCAGAGCTATTTTCATGTAAATCTTCAATTTTATCAGAAAATATTTATAATTCCACTTTCAATCAATTTAGAAATATTTTTAGGCCTACCATTTGACCAAGCCCGCTCTGTCAGTAAACAGGTTCTCCAGCGCTGGAGTGAGGATTAAAAAGAAAGAGACAATTAGACAAAACTGCAGTATGACCCCAGCCAGTTCTGAGACTGAAGGCGGGTTTAATAATTCTCAATCCATTTTTATACTGATTTAATTACTTGCAGGAATTAAGATCCATAGTAGTACAATGAGGAACAAGCAAGACAGTAAATACAAAATTGTCAAGGCATTAAGCAAAGTCCCACATCACTTCAGTGACAGCTGTTTCCAAGGGTGTGTAAGGATGACCAAAATACCTGCGCCTACTTCCTTGTCCAAGCCCAGAATCTTGCATGAAGCTTGTTTCTCTCATTCTACCCTAAGATAAAAATTCTGCTTTAACCTACTTCCCTATTATGCCCTAATGTCAGATTCCTGCTTGAAGCCCTTGTCCTTGGCCAATGTCAGGCTTCTGCCAGGCAGCACGACACCCCAGTAAGGCTCTCCACAACCATTTTATCTGTAATTTTCCATGATAATCTTCAATTTTTAACATGTTATTCTACATTTTTCTACAATTTATCAGAAATATTTTCCACGTAAATCTTGAGTTCTATCATAAAATGTTTCTACTTTTTCAATTAATTTAGCAATGCTTTTATGGGAGAGAGATGTTCTCCCATTTACCATTTTACTCTTTAATTTTCCATGAAAATTGTCAATTTTAATGTGTTATATATTTCTTCAATTTATCAGAAATATTTTCTATGTAAATCTTCAATTTTATCATAAAATGTTTTTACTTCCTTTTTCAATATAAAAATAATGAAAAAATATAAAAAAGATTTGAAAGCCAAAAAAAATCAAAAAAGAACATATCATGTATATTTAAGAGGCATTTATCTATTGTTAATTATTTTGATGACTTAAAAATATCAATACTGAGTTGTATATTTTAAAATAAATTTTATCAGTTTAATAAATATTTTTAATCTGATTGCAGATATTTTAGTATTTGTTGCATATTCCTCCTGCTATGTAAATTTGAACACACACAAGCACTAATGGATGGCCAGAGGAGAACTTTTAAGGAATCAGCTCTCCTTTCACTAAGTTGGTTCTGGGGAGTGAACTTAGGTCCTGATGCTTGGGTACAAGTATCTACCCACTGAGCCCTCTAGCCAGCCATTGACTGACATTTCTGAGCTAAATGTTTCCATTGAACTGAAACTAGTAGAGCTAAGATGACAACAGCATGCTCATTTGTTAACATCAGATTACTCAAACATGTCCCATCATTTGGGATGCAGAGGCCAGGAGGAAGGGAGAGAATGATTGATAAGGAAAAACATGGAGATGGTCCTGGATACTGAATCTTCTCAGGATAATAGCATTCTTTAAATTTTTGATGAAAAGATGAGACAGGATGTTGCTGTGTATCCAAGCTAACTAGATCTTACAGTCTTCCTGCCTTGGCCTACTGCATGCTGGGATTGCGAGCTTGTGCTGCCAGATCTGGTCTTTTAAAAGTTAATTAATTAGTTGTGTGTATGTGTTCCTTTGAGTATGCCATGCTTGTGGAGATCAGAGGACAACCCATAGGACTTGGTTCTCTACTTGGTCATGTTTAAGGGATTGAACTCAGTCAGGTTGTTGGTCTTGACTGTAAGTACCTGTCGAGTCATCTCCCCAGCCCTTGTCCTGACTTATTAATCTTACTTTTATGATTTAAGAACAAACCAAACCAAACCAAAACCCTTAAAAATTGGCTTTAGTTGATGAATCTAAAAACAGTTCTTTTTTGTTTGTTTGTTGCAGTTTGTTTTTGTGCTTAGGATATGGTAAATTGGAGCAGTCTGTCAGTGTGTTTATGCTCTTAACTGGGTTTAAATTAGCTTTGTTTTCAAAGAGCAGGGTGTAGCTCAGTGATACTGCACCTGTATAGATGCATAAAGGCCCCACACTTACTGCAAAAATAAAATAAATTGACCATTTTGGTGAACACTTAAAAAAACTTAAAGTAATTTTCATTTGTCTTTGATATGGTTTTTGTTTAATTTTTATAAGTGATGTCATGTGTAAGTTGAGGCCTATTCCTTTCGCATGTTGACATCTAATTATTTAGCAACATTTGTTTAAAGACTGATCACTTCATTGAGTCCCTTTGTACAGCTGCTAGATATCAGCTAGTTTTTGTCTATTTTGTACTCTGTCTTCAATTCATGAAACCCTGTGTTTGTTCTATTATAATAACTATACTTTCTTTTAAAGAATTTAATTTATTTTTTATGTTTGTGGGTGTTTTTTCTGCATGCATGTCTGTGACCACATGTATGCCTGGTGCCTAAGGTTAGAATTGGGCATTAGATCTCTTGGTACTAGAGTTATAGATAACTGTGAGCTGCCATGTGGCGCAGACCGGCTTTGAATCTGGGTCATCTGTACAAGCAGTCAGTGTCTTAATTGCTTAGGCATTGTCCAGTCTCAGCTATACTTTCTTTTCTTTTCTTTTCTTTTCTTTTCTTTTCTTTTCTTTTCTTTTCTCTTCTCTTCTCTTCTCTTCTCTTCTCTTCTCTTCTCTTCTCTTCTCTTTCTTTCTTTCTTCTTTTTTTTCAGGGTGGTGGTGGTGGTAGTTTTGTTTGTTTGTTTTTCAGTTAGTTCTTTTGTGGTCCTGAATTCTTTTTTGATCACCCTGCACCTTGCCTACTGAGTGCTGAGTACCATGGTGTAGTGCTGAGAATCTCATGGAAGGACTTGTATATGGCAGTTAAGTTTTCTATCAACTGAGCCGAAGCCTCAGTCTTCCTCCTTTGTATTTAAGAGTTTTTGTTATTGTTATGATGCTGATATGATGATGTGTATTGGTTAGGTTTTTCCCCCTTTTTGTCAACTTAACCCAAGCTAGAATCGTCTGAGAAGAGGAAACCTCAACTGAGAAAATGTCTCCATGAGATTGGTGTATAGGCAAATGAGGCATTTTCTTGATTAATGATTGATGTGAGAGGGTCCAGCCCTCTGTGGGCAATGCCAGTTCTGGGCAGGCGGTCCTGTGCTATATTAAAAAGAGCAAGTGAGCCATGGGGAATATGCCAGTAAAAGCATCCTTCTATTGCCTCTACCTTCAGTTCTCTCACTCCCTATCCTCCCTCCTCTCTTTTTAAGGCAAAATCTCTCCACGTAGCTCTGGTTGTAAGAAGGCTGGCCTTAAACTTAAGATTCAGCTGCCTCTGCCTCCCCAGTACTGAGATGCAGCACTATGCTCAAAGGTTCCTGTCTTGAGTTTCTGCCCCGGCTTGTCTTCATGATAAACTATAAAATGTTTACAGTGTAAACTGTATGATGAAGTAAACTCCCCTTACCCCACTATTCCTCCCCAAGTTGCTTTGGTCATGGTGTTTATCACAGCAATAGAAACTCAACTAGGACTTTGTGTGTGTGTGTTAGAGATGGGGTACTGTGCTGGTAGGGTGGGAAGAACACATATGCCACGGTGTGCATGTAGAGTAGAGGCCGAGGACACCTTGGTGGAGTTCTCTGTTTTTATGTGGGCTCCTGGGCTGAACGCAGGTTGTCTGTCATGCACAACAAGGGCTTTACCTGCAGAGTCAGTTAACTGGGCCCTCTTTTTTTTTTTTTTTTTTTAAATAAAAAATATTTTGGGTTTTTTTTTTTTTTTTTTTTTTTTTTTCCTTCAAGACAGTGTCTCACTATGCAGCCTTAGCTGGCCTGGAACTTTTTAGGTGGACCAGCTGGCTTATGCTTCTCAAGGTTTCCATCTGTGTGCTGAAATTGCATATTTATTCATGTATGTTGTTAGGGTGTTTCTCCATGCTGCTGGGTGATGCCAACACATGTCTTTAATTCCAGCATGGGTGGGAGGGGCTGCAAGGGGAGGGGAAAGAAGCAGAAGAATCTCTGAGTTTGAGGTCAGTCTGGTCTACAGAGTGAGTTCCATGATAGCCAGATACACAAAGAAATCCTATTTCAAAAACAAACAAACAAAACAAAACAAAACAAAAAACCCTCTCCTATGTAGTGTAGCCTCCATGACTGCTGTTCTCCACCATGTCCAGTCTGGATGGTACTGGGGATTAAAATCAGGGCCTCATGCACACTAGTCACCAGTCAGCTTACCCTCTGCTAGGCCTGAACCAAGGCTTTTCAGTCTCTAGTTAAGTGCTCTGTTAACTGGCTTTCACCCTGTGCTGCAAACACATTAATCATGGGTTAAACTTAGGCTTCAGACCTATACATTGTATTTTGTTTGTTGATGGCTTTGGTCTTGATATTGGGGCCCCAAATCCCTACCTTTTGCTTTTTTCCTGTGCCTCATACTTCTTAGTTGAAAGTTGCAGAGTAGTCAAGAAATTTAAGACTAAATTGAATAGTTTTTATTGTTGAAGTAGCACCTTTTCCTTTTGCTAAGCTTTTAGTGTAGAGCTATCTAATCAGTCTAGTCAGGAGCTGAGTTCGGTCTGTGTATTGTATTTGCTTTTGATTCCTGTTTGCTTCTGGTTCCCTTGAGTTAGCTTGATGAGGGTTTTCTTCAGTATTTCTGATCAACCCTCTGTTTGAATCCTATCCTGTTTCCTGTAACACTCTCTTCCCTTTGCTCTCGATTTCTCTTGCCAGCCTGATGTAAGGTGTGGGGCCAGTCTCTTACTTTTTCTGGTGCAGTGTGGGGCACTGGACTGTGCTAGGAAACTTGGTGAGGTTGAGCAGGATCCTGCCAGTAGCATATGCTTGTCTCAAAGATCAAGCCATGCATGTCTAAGTACGCAGGGCTGGTGCAGTGAAACTGCGAATGGCTCATTAAATCAGTTATAGTTTCTTTGGTCACTTGCTCCTCTCCTGCTTGGATAACTGTGGTCATTCTAGAACTAATACATGCCAACAGGTGCTGATACCCCCTCCCAGAGGAGGGGGGGAGTTGTTCATGCATTTATCAGTGAAAACCAACCTGGCCATTGGGGATTAGGGTATTGGGTGCCAGGGGGCTTTAGTGACTCTAGATAACCTTGGGCAGATCTCTTGTCCCCTGTGGCCTAGACAACCCATTTGAATGTCTGCCCTATCAATTTTTGATGGTCGTAGTGCCTACCATGCCCACTATGTTGACTACGGGTGATGAGGGAATCAGGGTTTGATTCTGGAGAGGGAGCCTGAGAACCAGCTACCTCATCCAAGGAAAGCAGCAGGTGTGCAAATTACCCACTCTGGGAGGTAGTGACGAAAAATAACAGTACAGGACTCTTCCAAGGTCCTGTAATTGGAATGAGTCCACTTTAAATCCTTAAATGAGGATCTTAGAACATGGGGCATAACCCAGCTGGCAGTCCACACAGACCCACATTGGAACTCCAGATTAAACAAAGACTGTGAGTAACTCCTGGCACTAATTCCAAAGAGTCAGACCTTCCAACTCTAAAGACAGACACTCTTGTCTTCTTCCTACTTTTGATTTTGGGCAGAGGTACTATACCGACCCTGTCCAAATCCAGACAGTCCAACTGACCATTAACAAAAACTCTATCCACACCCCTCTCCCCCAGCTCCCCACCTCCGGCCCTGCCAGTACGTGCCACCAAGTCCCTATGCTTCTTCTCTTTCCACTCTACTTTTAGGGTGAACAAAAAACACTTCATCCCTGCTACCTTCTAGCAACACCAGCCAAGGAAAAACATTCAGGGAGAAAAAGGGACCTACTACCTGCTAGAGCATGCAGCCACAGCCGCTGTGGCCAAGCAGGCCCTTCCCCCTCCACCTAGGTGAAAAGAGCCTGCCACGCAAGGACAGGAGATGAGATCTTGCTGCTGAGAATTTCGGGGGGAAAAACATGCCTGTAACTCCTGACACTACATTTTCATGCTTCTGTATTTAAATACTTATTTTTCTCCCTAACAGGAACACCTGAAACAATGTTTGTGCTTTCTAACTAAAATTGTCCTAAAATTTCTTTTAAACTTCAAAAATCATATTTAATCTACTCCCATAGGTCAAACCAACTATGTTAATAACAGTTATTTAATCCTTAATTAACAACCAGTCTCCTTTTACAGACAAGCTGTTACTGCTTATCCCAGATACATAATTAACATGGTATTTTCTTCCTCAGCTATTCAAAGCAGATAAATCCTCAACTCTTCCCTCTGATTTTCTTAATACAACACGCTTAAAGGATTCCCTCCAGGACTAAATTCCTCAACACCCTTGATTTTTTTTCTAGAACCATTACAACAGACTATGATATGTTCCCAAGCAAACTGTTACAGGCTTAACATATACACTACCCACCCTGTGCAGACTGCTCCTGCTGGGGTTCTGCTTCCCTGTTGTGATTATTACAGGTTTATCTCTACAAAAGGGAAAAAGAGAACTGCCGCTACAGGCCAGATAGACTGACCAGCCATCTCCTTGGACCTGCCTCTGGCAGTAAAGCTGCCTTTGTCCAGACACATCATCTGACTGGAAGACTTCATAGACAAACAGATGCTGACAGCTTCGGGACCTTCTAACCACAGATGAACTCTCTTGCTAGAGTCTAATGGCTACCGAACTTGGGGAAACTTACATCATGTCTGTGTAGATGAATCAAATATTGTTTAAAACTGATGTTAATACCCTCACAAACTCTGTACAAACTCATTCTCAATTTCAATCCACTGAACAATTAATCTAATAATCCCTTGTCTTCCTAGCTCCCATCCCTCTGGTTTATGTTGTGTTACATTTATGGCTAATGTTGTTTTATTTAATGCTTAACACTCCACCACACCACACCCCATCACACCCCACATTTTCACTACAAATAATATAAGACACAGTAACTCCAGTGACACCTTTCCTTTATAAAAAAGAAAAGGAGGGAGGAGTTGTGGAGCAGTGGATTGTACCAGGAAATTTGATAAGGTGAGTGAGTTAAAGCCTGGGAACCTCTGAGAGGATGGTAGGAGCTTCTCTTGCCTTTGACCAGGACCCGTTACATGACCACTCACACCCCCTATGATGGTGACCTACGGTCACATAGATCAGAACAGAGTTCTCCATGCTAATGAGGTACCTAGATGGGCCCTGAAAGTTTAGCCAGTAAGTTCCCTTTCCAGACATTCCTTCCTTCAAAAGGTGTTTAATCTCTCGTCCATTGTGAGGAGATGGTATGCACCCATTTTCCACGATGAACAATCAGTAAACAGTTTGGAACCAAGGACTGTCTCAAGAACCACTGTGGGAAGCATGGAGAAAGCCTTTGTCTACAAAGCTACTCCTCCTAAGTCTCCGCAGAAGGCCTCTCTGAGTTCCCTTGACGATCTCTGCTAAGCTAAGGACAATCACCAATGAGCTAAGCTGGAGTTCCCATGCCCCCCTCCCCCAAGTCCCAGGCTCTTCATCCTGGGGACCTAACTCCATTCCCAACTTCCCCAGCGTCTGGATGTCCAGGAGTTTGGGAGTCCCTGGCCCTGGGCTCCTCATTGCAGGCCCATGGGCCTCTGACCCCATAACCCTCCATTCTTCTCTGCATGGTTTCCAGCAGGGACTGGGAATCGGGAAATCCCAGCTTTGGCCTCCCACATCTTACACTGTGTTTCCCACTCCCTGAGCAGTGTATTAGTGTTTCCCTCCAGCCAAGCACCAACAGCAATGCAGGGTAATCTAGGGCTCCTCGACTGTCTGCCTGTTCCCATATACATATTCTCGCATGCGTTCCCATTCCCAGTGGCAAAACCACAGTACAGTCTTTGGAGGCTCTTCACGGTTGAGCTTTGTGGTAAAGCTTTATCAGAAACAGTCACCTGGATAGTGTGGGCTGAGGGTAGTTTTCTGTCTCATAGTGGAGTAGCTTTGGAGCCTTGCTCCTTTCCTCCATTACAGTTTGTTGTGGATAGCCCTGGGCTTATATTTTGATGCTAATTCCACTCCTGAGAGAGGCTGCAGATGAGAAGTTAATCATGTATACAGGTACCTTGTGAACCTTCTCCCCACCTTAGCTTTTCAAATAAAGGCTAGAGCCAATGATTGAGCAGGAGGAAGGAAGAGGATCTGAAAAGTTTTGGGGGAGGAGAAAAGGATCAATGGGGAAAGGGGAGGGGCAATGCAGGATCAACAGAAGAAGCTCATGGCCTGGAGAAACCTCAAGTGATATGGGATAACATAGATGGGAATAGAGTAGTGTAGTGGGAGATCTGCTTTGGTGTATTGCTTGTATTGATATTGATTGAGTTGAGATTTCTTTTACCGGGTAATTGGATTGGAAAAATATCACAACAGTTTACTTACTTGTGCCCTAGGCGTTGGGTACTGGAACTTCTTCCCCCAGTACTTCCAAGTTAAGCTCTTCTAGAAGACAAGGGCACTGAAAGCATTGCCTTTGCTGTGTCTTCTTCAAGATTTCCACCAGCTGCAGAGCCTTCTCTAATCTCCTGCCTATTGGTCTTAATTATCAAGTAATCTTGTCTTTGGGTGCAAACTGGAGCCTGTGAGTGGGTATGAACTCTGTGTCACTGGTTATTTGAGAGATTTTATACTAAGTGCTGGCCACAACGCTCAGCAGTTAAGAAATCCAGAAGACCCAGGGTCAATTCCCAGCACCCACAAGGTGGCACAACTGTCTATAACTCCAGTTCCAAGGGGATCTGATACCCTCTTCTGGCCTCCATGGGCACTACATGGAGTGCATCCCTGTACACAAAAATAACAAAATGATCAAAAATAATAAGTTTCCATAATAGTCTACACCCAGATTATTAGCAATTTGTTTTTTTTAAAGATTTATTTATTATATGTAAGTACACTGTAGCTGTCTTCAGACACTCCAGAAGAGAGCGTCAGATCTTGTTACGGATGGTTGTGAGCCACCTTGTGGTTGTTGGGATTTTGAACTCAGGACCTTCAGAAGAGCAGTCGGTGCTCTTAACCATTCATTGAGCCATCTCTCCAGCCCCCAGCAATTTGTTAACTACAGTGTACTTCTTCCTATGGATTCTTGTTATCCACTTGCCCTGTGACTTCATTCTTCTCCTGTCACTTGTGGACATTTTGTTTGTCTGCCTATTTTTTCTTTAATGATACTGGCTAGTCTACAACAGCGATTCTCAACCTGTGGGTCATGATATATTTGAGGGGGTCCACCTAAGACTATCAGAAAACACATATTTACATTATGATTCATAGTAGCAAAATTACAAGTACGGAGCAGCAGTGCAAATAATTTTATGGATGGAGGTCACCTCAGCACAAGCGTTGTAGTGATAGGACAGTTAATTACTGCTTTACACCCTCAGCTCTCTCAATGCACTCAAGGACAGTTAGTATTCCAGTTTCTACTTTCCAGATAGAAACTGAAAATCCTTCGCAATTAACTTGTGCTACTGAAGTCATCACCTACCTACTTTACCAGTTATTAAATTTTTGTCAAATAAGCTTTATTACTATTTTCTACATGTCTTAGGGTTTCTGGTGGTGGAATGAAACACTGTGACCAGAAAGCAGGATGAGGGGGAAAGCATTTCTTCTGTTTCCACTGTGGCATCCCTGTTCATCACCACAGGAAGTCAGGACAGGACCCTGGAGGCAGGCGCTGGTGCAGAGGCCATGGAGGAGTGCTGCTTACTGGCTTGCTTCCCTGGCTTGCTCAGCCTCCTTTCTTGTAGAACCCAGAACCACCAGCCCAGGGATGGCAACACCCACCATGGGCTGGGCCCTCCCCCATTGATCACTAACTGAGAAAATGCCACAGCTGGATCTTATGGAGGCATTTCCTCAACTGAGGCTTCTTCTCTGATGGCTCTGCTTGTGTCAAGTCTGTACACAAAACCAGCCAGTACACTCCACCTTTACAAATTGTTATTATTGATGTATTTGAGAATAGAATCTTCAATCCCATGACTAACTAGCTCTAAATATATCAATCTCATTGAAAATTTTAAAATTTACTAAATTTTATTTTGAGACTTGGGGTGAGGTCCAAAATATATATTTATGTATAGTGATTTTATATATGCATATGTATTTTATAAACATATGTATGTACACATGTATATATAACTATATATGCATAGATATATAATGTACATATATAAATGAATATGTATGTGTGTGTGTGTGTGTGTGTAATGTACATTTTGAGCCTGTGTGTCACTATGTACCCTTGGTGGATCTGGAACTCACTATGTGCACCAGGCTGGTCTTGAACTCATAGAGATTCTCCTGCCTTTCCCTCTTGAGTGGTGGAATTAAGGACCTGTGCCACTATAACTAGCTAAACTTACTTTTTAAAATATTAGTAATATGTGAAGATTGCTATATATTAAGATTGTATACTGATAAAGTATGCATCTGTAATTTTTATTTATTAAATCTCTTCTTTTTGTAGGTATCATTATTGGGATTGGAGATTTTAAGTGCCTTTGTGGATAGATTGTCAACACGATTTAAATCTTATGTAACAATGGGTAAGTTCATTTTAACAATCATTGTAGAGTTTGATACAGTGACTTTTCTAGATTTTGTTATTTAGAATGAATTTCTGTAAATTTAGAAAAAAATGTAGTTTGGGGATTGGAGAAATGGTTTGGTGGTTAAAAGCACTTGTTCAGAAGACCTGCGAGGGCCTGTGTTAGAGTTTCAGCACTCAGAGCTGGTGGGTCACTACAGGCTGTAACTCTAGCTCCAGAGCTTCTATGCCCTCTTCTGGCCTCTGAGGGCACTTGCACACCCGCAGCATACATTTACAGACGCATTAAAATAAAATAAAGTAAGTAAAATTAGTTAAAATTACAGTTTTTAAAAAGGATAGCTTTGTATATCCCAGAGATACGGTACTTCAGCATTTTAATCTCCTAAAAAAGATTTAAAAAGATCTACTAAAGCTTCTTAAGAAGCATTCCGCAGGAGGCGGAGAGCAGACGCCGTGAGTGAGCCGGCACAGTCCCAGGTACAGAGCAGACGCTGTGAGTGAGCCGGCACAGTCCCGGGTACAGAGCAGATGCTGTGAGTGAGCCGGCACAGTCCCGGGTACTGTTCAGCGGTAGGACATGCTCATCTCTGTTAGTGTTTCTAACTTTCTGTTAAATGACAAAATGTATAATACAACTTACATGCTCTGGGGTTGTTTTTTGTTGTTTTGAGACAGTCTCACTCTATGGCTGTGGCAGGCCTGGCACTCGTTCTGTGTGCCAGGCTGGCATCCACCTCATAGAGATCCGCCTGCCTCTACCTCCCAAGTGCTGGGGTTAAAGGCATGTGTCACCATCCAGGCTTGTTGCTAGTTTTTTTTGTTGTTGTTGTTGTTTTGTTTTATGGAGAAGTCTGCTCAGACCAATCTTTTATAAACTATAATGAGTAAGTTAGAGCAAAAGGAAAGACACAGAAGTCCCTGGTTTTGTCTGTTTTGAAGCAGAGCCTGAATCTTGTACACTGAACACACGGCGTTAACCCTGAGCTGTACTCCAGTCCCACATGCTTTATTGTTAGGTTGAACAAAGTTGCTGTGTCCTGTTTATGGCCTTCCTCGGAGCAGCAGTGTTGCTTTGCTAGCTGCATGGTTGTTGTGCTCCTGTGAGCTGCTGCTCTGCAGAGCACAGTGATGTAGTTGGCTTTGACACCCACGTGTGATAGTCATCTGCACTGTAGAGTGTTTTGAATGAGATCACTGCGATTTTACATCAGTATACAGAAATAACGCCTGGAGTGTTAGTGGCTTTCTTCTGTGATTTAAGTTAATACCGTAAGTGTCAGCGTATTATTAAACTTACTTCTCAAATATCTGTGGTCAGTTTTTCGTGTTTGCTATGCCACCTAATTGTGTCAGTTTTTTGTTATTTTTCTTTTCCCACCATTTCTTGAATAGGTTTCTTTTAATTACTAATTGGTACTTCCCATCCTTAGTATTAAAGTAAAATTTTTACCCTAAGCCTTCTGCTTAAAATTCATGGTAGGTGTTAATAAACCATGCTTTAAAAACATGTTTTGCTTATGTATTTCAGTGCATAAATGGTTATTTAAAAAATAAAGTTCTGTTTTTTGAGGCTTTGAGAAATTAGATGATAATTTCTCATTAGATGATAAGGCGTGCCTGATTTTCTCTTACCTGTAATTATTGGCTGAACTTGTATTGCAGCTTCCTTTTGTCTAGGTCCACTTTTTGCTTTGCTCTGCCCAGCTTTCCCTGCCTTCCTCCCTCCTTCCCCCCCTCCCTTCCCCTCTTTCCCCCTCTTTCCCCTCCCTCCCTCTCTCCCTTCTTTCCTTCTTCCCTCCTTCCTTCTTTTCCTCCCTCCCTCCCTCTCTTCCTCCCTTCCTTCCCCCTCCCTCCCTCTTTCTCTCCCTTCCATTTCCCCTTCATCTCTCCCTCCCTTTCTTCCTTCTTTCTTCCCTCCCTTCTTCCTTTCCCTCTTTATTTCCCTTAAATAAAAGGTTTCTCTGGGCAGCTCTTACTGGCTTAGAACTCACTGTTTATCTCAGTCTGCCCTTGAACTGACTATACAATCAAGAATGACTTTGAACTTTAAACTTCTGGTCCTTGTGGACGATAAGCTTGTGTTCCTCCCCAGGCCTTTTATGCTAAGCATGCCTCTTCCCTATTGCCGACTGTCTTGACCTTCCAGCTTCCAAAAATGACAGGGAGACTTTATTTATGAATTATATATTTATGAATGCTTAGGCCTTATAGCTTAGGCTTGTTCCTGTTTATTCTAGTATATGTTGTGCCATGTGGCCCATCACCTCCCCTTCAGTTCTGGCACCTGTTTCTTCCTCCATGTCTGGCTGGTGAATTCCACCACCACCATGCCCGGCTGAATCTTTCCCACAGTTCCTATCTCTGCGCGGAAGTTCCTCCTTTCCTTTCCTCCTTAGTTATAGGCCATCAGCTCTTTATTAAAGTCAGTCAGAAAATGCCTTAGACAATGTACAAAAAGATTACCCCAGTACTCCCAACTGAGCCTTGAGCATGGACTTTCTTTTTTTTTTTTTTTTTCTTTTTGATTTGGTTTTTTCGAGACAGGGTTTCTCTGTGTAGCCCTGGCTGTACTGGAACTCACTCTGTAGACCAGGCTGGCCTCAAACTCAGAAATTCGCCTGCCTCTGCCTCCCAGAGTGCTGGGATTACAGGCGTGCGCCACCACCGCCCAGCTGAGCATGGACTTTGTGATTCATGATTCCTTTCATCTTTTGTTATTCATAACTGAGAATGTTGACTACAATATCACAAGGTTGAAATACTGCACTGAAATTGGCATACTTGGCATTTCTTGCCTCTCTATGGTTGTGGGCATTGTGTTTGTGATCCCCACCAGAGTTGTAGCTTTCTAGTACTATTGCTGCAGATGGCACTTTACACTGAAGTTTTACTCTGGTTATTACGTGTCTTTCTTTTTTTTAAGATACAGAGTATATGACAGCTCCTTAAA
The DNA here is from genome assembly GCF_947179515.1 of Apodemus sylvaticus. Classification (NCBI taxonomy): domain Eukaryota; kingdom Metazoa; phylum Chordata; class Mammalia; order Rodentia; family Muridae; genus Apodemus; species Apodemus sylvaticus. The sequence goes on along the minus strand of NC_067478.1, from coordinate 10,144,710 downwards.
GCATGATGGACTGGAGTTGTAACTGACTTTGAATAGTGTCCTTGGTGTTCCAGGACACTGGAATGGTGTTAACTTTACATACATGTACTTTCTCCCATCTCAGTTATCGTCTGCAGAATCTTGATCAGGAATTCTTCGTTCTGGTTTAGCAGAATCCTGCTCACTTATTTGGATGTAGCTTAACTTGCATGTGCTGTGCTCTTTCATTTGAAATACCTCTTCTCTGTAGTTCTTTCCTTCATAGTTTCTCGGAACTTTTCAGGTTAATTCTTCATACTCTAGACTTTTCTTTATGGTGTTTTTTGTTGTTACTGTTTATAGCTCATTGCTGTTAACTATAATATTATATATAACATATTAATATTATATATTAATATATTACCTATATTATAGTAATATATTTTATTATATATTATATATAGTATATTATATATTATATTACTATGATATGTAATATATAATGTATATGATACGTAATGATCTAATAACTATTAATTACATTTCATTGGCTCATGCTTTTCATTGGTGTTCCCATTCCACATGTACACCCAGCCTTACTGGCATGGACAGCTTATTTTTTTAATCGGTTACTTCTGCAGACTTACTGTTAGTCAACATTGTTTTCACTTTGAAGATCTTTCGTGAATCTTGAACTTAATGCTTGCAAGCTTATGTGATATGATCGCAAATGTGACCTTATTATAATTTTTGCTGCCATTTATTGGATGCCTCCTTTAAAAGTATTGATGATGTCTATGAAAGAGTATCTTCACATACTACTGACTTAGAGGGTAGACAGAACCTTTATGCTCTTCAAGAACTGGAGCACCTCAAATTTAATCCTATCACAAGTCGTAACCAGATGACCTAATTTGATAGAGCGCCAATACAATGGCTCAGTGGGTAAAAGTGATTGTCAACAAGCCTGGTGACCTGAGTTCAATCCCCAGGTCACACCCGGTACAGAACGCTGACTTTTGTGAATTGTCTTCTGAGCCCCATGCACATGCCATGGCTCGTGTTCACTCCCCGTACACAGAAGAGGATAAATACATATAAAACAGTTTTGAAAGTCCCTCTAAAAAGGAAATGGCTGAATTAAATTGTGGCCTAATGAACACTTCTTTTTTTTAAAGTAAATTATTTTTATTTTATGTGCATTGATATTCTGCCTGCATGTGTATCTGTGTGAGATTGTCAAATCTCCTAGAACAGGAGTTACAGACAGCTGTGAGCTGCCATATGGGTGCTGGGAATTGAACCTGGGTTCTCTGGAAAAGCAGCCAGTTCTCTTAACCTCTGAGCCACCTCTCCAGCCCTAATGAATATTTCCTTAAGCCTTCCTCATTCTCCCAGATCAACCTTTGTTTCTCCCTCCTTAGAAAGTAAACAAACAGAAAACCAAAGCAAAACAAAAACATCCAAATAAATACTACAAGAAACACACACAAAACCCATAAAAACTCAAAATTATTGTAGAAAGCAGAAGAGTAAGAACAAACAAATAAACAAACAAAAACAAAACAATATGAGATGTAAGTCTACAAAGACCACTGTGTTCATCCTGTGTTAGCTATTTGCTGCTGAGCATGGGGCCTGCCCACAAGTATGCTTAATATACACAGTGAGATTTCATTGGAAAAAAAAAACCATTTTTTTTCCTTTACAAGCAAGTGTCAGTTACAGATAGCTTTTTGGTTAGGGATTGGACTCCTGTACATTTATCCTTCTTACCACTGGGATCCTGCCTTACTTCAATCTGTATAGGTTTGTGCATGCTGCATTTTCTCACCTAAAGCTCCTTTCTCTGTGATGTGGACTAAAATATTTTTTCGTATTGAAGTGAAATCCTGTTTAGTCCAATGTTTTAGTTTCCTTTTGAAGTTAAATTTTACCTCTCAGGAACAGAATATTGTTTCCCTTGTTACTGTTGTATGGATGCCTACACACACACACACACACACACACACACACGCACACACTATTCTAATTTCCTAATTTAAAACTGTGTATTTACTCAAATTCTGATTTTACTACCTAGTAGTAGTTTAGTCTAATAGTGTTGTAAAGAATAAGTGAGATAATTCATTTTTTTTTTTTACTATTATGTTCTGTGATTTAGGAGAAACAGATTCCCATAATAGTCAGCCATGTAGATATTGAATCATTCTTATTAATAATCCATCTGAACAAAATGAGAAAGATGCTAGAGTAGAGCCCAGAGTCTTTTGCATTGTTTGGCTAGCACTGTACACACTTAGCCATACTCCTAGCACTTATATTGGTTTATAATTTAATAAACTATCTTATTTTATGGATGGAAGTTTTGTCTGCGTGTATGTCTGTGCATGCCATGGAGGCTAGAAGAGGGTATTAGATCTCGGCACCAGAATTATGAATGGTTTTGAGCTGTCATGTGAGTGTTGGGGATCGAACAAACCCAGCTTCTCTGGAAGAGCAGCCAATGCTCTTAACCACTGAACCATCTCTTTAGCCCCATGTTTATGATTTTAATTGTGAGGGCTGCTTTTTGTTTTATTATGACAGGTTCTCTCTATATAATCCAGGCTGGCCTGGAACTCTCAGTCCTGCTGACTGAGCCTCCCCAGTGCTGGAATTAAAGCATGTACTTCCATACCTGGCTTGAAGGCTTTTTTTCCCCCTTGATTACACCTTCTGTAAGTAAACTAGATAAACGTATCCCTTCGGAAACTTCATTTCTTCTACTTCTTTAAGGCTTAGGTCTATGTTTTTGTTTTTGTTTGTCAGATGTGAAATATGCCCTGCAAGAAGAATGCATAATATACAATTTAAAGTATAATTATAAAACTGACCATTGAATATGACTGGGTCTAGAAACTTAATCCTGCTAGGTTCTTGAACTGTCCCTGTCTATACTTCCTGAGGATGCCTTTTGAGGATGCCTTTTTACTCTACCAGAGGTCCCCCTTACATTAACCTTGAGGAAAGCATTTACTTGGCTGAGTTTGGATCTTGACTACATGCACATTGAGTTTGCCAGGTTTTGAACACTGTCCTAAGTGGATATGATTGTACATAGTACATTGAAATTTGTTCATTTTTTCACTTGAACTTATTACTAAGGGACTTAGAATAATTTCTTCTTGTAATTATTTATGGAAATAATTGCTGTTTATAGTTTTCTAAAAATATGGTTTGTGATGGAATTAAGTTGCAACTACGTATTCTTTCCTCATTAGTTACCACAGCTTTAATAGACAGAATGGGAGATGTCAAAGACAAAGTTCGAGAAGAAGCTCAGAATCTGACCCTGAAGCTGATGGATGAGGTGGCGCCACCTATGGTAGGCTTACGTTTGCATGAGCATTCTAATTAGGGAGATGGCAACAGTAGCCGACCAATAAACTGTCAAGATGCATAAATAGTAGACTTTTAAATAGTGGATTGTTGCTAAGGTTTTAAAGATATTCAAATTTAAGATATGGTGCCAGTATGTAAGGTTTTTTTTTTTTCCTTTTACCTTTTCTTTGTTTTAGTTCCTTATTGTTTTTATAAAAGCATGAAGACTTGAGAGATTTGGCAGTGTGTTGATTGTAGTTGTGTTTCACCATTTTCTGGTTTTTCTTACCTGTAAATTATAAAATACCAAAAATTTTATTCTGAAAACTTTTGAATATTACATTAATTTCTGCAACTCTTTCAGAAACAAGAATTATTTATTTTAATAGGTGGTTATTGGTTATGTAAAGTATATTTTATGACAACTTGTGTTTTTTGGATATATTCGAAATAATTTGTCCTTAAGGAATGTATTAATTTCATTGGATGCATTGCTGTCAGTAAGAAAACCTAAGTTTGATCTCTAGAAGCCTTCCTTCCTTCCTTCCTTCCTTCCTTCCTTCCTTCCTTCCTTCCTTCCTTCCTTCCTTCCTTCCTTCCTTCCTTCCTTCCTTCCTTCCTATCTCCTTTTAAAGTTAGGTGTGGTGGCATACATTTGTAATCCCAGTAATAGGGAGGCAGAGACAGACAAATCCTTGGGGCTTGCTCACAAGCCAGTAGTCTGGTTTAGCCAGCTTTGGCATCTTCTAGGCCAGTGAGAATCTTATGACCAGAGGAACAACACGCAAGGCTGTCCTCTGCCTTCTAAATGTATACATAGGCATGTACTTGCACACACATTCACCCACACATATGAACACACAGGCACATGTATATATGGACATACACTAATGATATATTGGCCTGTTTTATGCTGTTACAACAAAATGTCTGAGACTAGATACTTGTATCAAAAAAAGCAGATACCTTGTAGCTTTGGAGGTCATAGTTTTTGGGCACAGCATCAGCTGTGTGACATAGTACATCATCTAATGAAAGATGGTGCCATGATGGCAGGAATAGTTTCATGTTTTTGAGAAACTAAGAGCCAAGATAGTGGCTTGTTTGTTTGGTTTTGGAGATAGCATTTCTCTGTGTAGCCTTGGCTGTCCTGTAACTCTCTGTAGATCTGGCCTTGAGAGAGCCACCTGCCTCTGGCTCTCATATGCTGGGATTAAAGGCAAATTCCACCATCACCTGGCTACTATGTCCTGTTGCTTAAAGGTACTTCCATTAAAAAACATTTTATATGTATCTATGTATGCATATGTATGTATACCATGTGTATGTAGGTACTTGTAAAACTCAGAATTGGAGTTATACAAGCAGTTGTGTAGGTACTGGGAACTCAACTCATATCCTCTGCAAGGGCATATCGTCTGCAATTGCTCCTAACCATTGAACCATCTCTCCATCTCCCAGGTCTTTCTATCTTAACCCCAAGGACCAGGCCTCTGACACATAAGCACTGTGCAGAAAACCACATCCTAACCAAAGCATGGAAATATTTTGAAGGAGAATAAAATAAGCTGATATGTACACCACAGTTGAAAGGGTAGCTTAATGCTCATAAGTATAATATGCACAGTGATACCATGTGATGTTTAAAGTATAATGTACACATGTTTAATACATCATGAATACTGAGTTATAAAGGGAAATGGATAGGAAGATATTTAATAATAATACCCTTTAAAAAAGTTTTGTGGATAGTCTTTACTGATTTACCTTTTTTTTTTTTTTTTTGAGACAGGATTTCTTTGTATAGCCCTGGCTGTCCTGGAAGTCACTCTGTAGACCATGCTGGCCTCAAACTCCGAAATCCACCTGCCTCTGCCTCCCAAGTGCTGGGATTAAAGACGTGTGCCACCACTGCCTGGTACTGATTTGTAAACATTTTAAATTGTTTCTCAGGTAACATCTGTGTATATTTATCTTTAGACATAAACATTTTTATAAAAAAGGGTTCCAGAGTTGAGTTGCCTGAACTTATTTAGGTTATTCTAAATAAGATGTATGTATGTATGCATGTATGTATATGTGTGTGGTGGTGATAGCAACAGAACCCAGGGCCTTGTAGATCTCAATGGCAAATGTTTTGTCTTTGAGCTATATACCCAGCCTTAGTTAACATTTTTAAAATTCACAAGCCTGATGCCCCAAGTTCAGAGTTTGGTTTCCATAATTCATGGTGGACAGAGAAACCTGATTCCTAAAAACCGTCCTTGGAGCTCCATGCACATATCTACAGGTTTACATACATATAACTCTCATGTAAGTGCAGAAGCACATACACAGAAACAGTAAGCACACTTAAAACTAATTTTAAAAGTCAATTTTCAGATGTTTTTGAATATTTCACACACATACGGTGAGGGTGGAGGATGAGAATGGATTTGGTATGTTAAGTTGATTTTCTAAATGTGAAGTGACAATTTATGGGACAGTTTACTAATTTAGGAAGATGTAGTTGAAATCCTTGCTACGCTATTCCTAAACAGTTGTTTTGCATTATTGGTATAAGCTCATTTTTTCTTTCCCCACAGACTAGGTAGTCATAAAATGACCTGCTCTAAATGTTTCCATATTTGTGTCTGGCATTAAAAAGAGAAAAGCTTTAATTATAAAACGTTTGCAGTTGTTCCATGTGACAATCTGTTGTAGGGAGTTCACTTCTATTCATTACTTTCTAGACCACTGTACCTATAATTTCAGCATTCTTAGCATAGATGAAACCCACGTTCTTGGAATTGCTTAGATGCTTACATATGGGACATGATGTTTCTCATAATTATTGAAATTTAAAGTAAAAAATATGTAAATAAAAACTCGAAATTGCAGTTCAGCTACCAAATGGGCAGGCACCCACAAAAAACAAGCAAAACCCTGTAAATGTGAGTTGAACATCCCTGATCTGACAATCTAAAAGTTTTTGTTCATTGACATAGCATTAATACTCTTAAGTGGAAAATGCCACACCTGATCCACATGACAGGCTATAGTCAGAATTTAGTTGCACTAAAAATATCATATAAATTATGCTCAGGTTATATGTGTAAAGTAAGTATGAAACAAATATGAATCTCACATTTGGGTTTGTATTTTAGCAATAAGGTTTCTTACTGGTACTATGTAAATATTCCAAAATTTGCAAAATGTCTCACATATGGAGCACATGTAATACCTGATGGATTGATTGTAAAGTTAGGAAAACTTAGATTTGTCGATGCAGTTTCTGCCTTTCTATCCTGTGTCTACTTGTTTTTCTAATAGTACATCTGGGAGCAGCTGGCCTCTGGCTTCAAGCACAAGAACTTTCGATCTCGAGAAGGCGTGTGCCTGTGTCTTATTGAAACCTTGAACACGTAAGTCCTGTGGTTACTGAGATGGTCTTCTTTCTCTTAGTCATTTTTCAAGGGTTTTTTCATAGGGTGAAGGAGGAGTGGAAATAAATTTTAAGTAGTTATTAATTGATTTCCCAAGCAAAAAATATAACCTTTAATGCTACTTTTGTAGATATAAGACATCATTTATGTTAATTTTTTAGTTTATCATTGTTTACTTAGCCATTCAGCATTGATGATTATAGACTTGATAATAACTTTGGATCTTTTTTCTGTTAGTATCTGATTCAATGACTCATTGACTCATGCTATGTCACATGTTAAAGTTGTTTCCCCACATCCCTTTTACCAGTTGACCCTAGGCAGGGTGGAGCACTATGGGTGATGGCTTGACATCTATAGAGCTTCTCTGAGCCCTGCCTGGACTCTGTACCTACCGTATACCTAGTTGTAGTGGGCAGAATCCTCATAGCACAGATGTCACAGGGCTAAGATGGAGGCAGGAGGAGTGTAAGTGGAGGCTTTTGTTTCTATTCTAGAAGACTTTTCCAGACTGTGAAGGACAATGGGTAACATGTGGCCCTTTGACTTTTCCTGGGCATGACTTCCTCTTCCTTTACTGCTCTGGGTCCTTCCTGCTAGCACATGCTGTCAGGGCCTTCAGGCAGCACACTTGCTGAGTGGTAGTGCTCCTGTCCTTTGCCTTCAACCTAGACTTCATTCAGAACATTAGTGAACATAAATGTCTCTTAACTTACTCCATCTCACTGGATATTAAGACTCAATCCAGATTTTCTTTAGTAACTCAGAGGCTGCCAGGGTTGTCAAACTGCTGTTGAGAATTGCCCAGTTGGGTCATGTGCTGACCTTCATTTTCAACATCTGTCCTGATTACTTTTATGTCAGTTTCACACAAGCCATAGTTGTCTGAAAGGAGGGAACATCAGTTGGGACCTTCCATAAGATCTGGTTGTAAGGCAGTTTTTTAGTTAGTGATTGATAGTTAAAGGCAGGCTCATTGTGGGTGGGGCCATCCTGGGCTGGTTGTCTTGGTTCTATAAGAGCAGACTGAACAAGCCATGGGGACAAGACAGTAAGCAGGACCCTCGATGGCCTCTGTATCAGCTCCTGCCTCCAGGTTTCTGCCCTATAGAGCTCCTGCTCTGTATGTTTCATGGTTGCAGTAGTAATCCTAACTAGGGCTGCATTAGACACCTGCTCGGTCTGCTTTGTGTTGCTTAGCATCACTGCCTGTTATTAGTCTTTCCTTAACAGTCTGTGTCCATGCTCTCCGTATAGAGATAAGAAGAAAGACCACTCGGTGGTGTCCAGTGCCTTCAATGCCAGCATGAGGTAGAGGCTGATGGGTCTCTTGAGTTAGAAGCCAGCCTAGCTACAGAGTGAATTCCAGGATAGCCAAGGCTACACAAAGAAACCCCGCCTCTAAAAACAAAACAAAACAAAACAAAACAAACAAAAAAAAAAAAAGAAAGAAAAAGAAGATAGCACCAGGATATTTTGTTCACTATTTAAATGAAACTAAAACAATTTTTTCCCCTTAAATTATATTTAGCTTTGGAACTCAACCACTGGTCATCAGCAAGTTGGTGCCTCATTTATGTGTCTTATTTGGCGATTCTAACAGTCAGGTAAAAAATTACTTACCTTCAAGCATTGACTGGTCTTTTTTGAGGGTGGGAGGGGACAGCCCTTTCTTGTGCTCTTACCATAACAGTAAAGAGAGAAGGTGGATAGTGACAGCCTCTCAAGTAGCGAGAACTGCTAGCCTCTTCTCCTCTCTCCCTCTTACCCCTTTTTCTACCAGGGGGAAGTTTTTAAAGGAACTTAAGTTACTTGGGCTGATAGTAAAGACAGAAGCAACCAAGTACTTGGGGTTGACAGATTGAGACTTCTGGGTCCCTCTTTCCGGGGCCTGGCTTTCTGTCCAGTGCTTCAGTGTGCCCACACAGGAAGAGTGGCTGCTGCTGTTGACAGCCCTGTTCAAGAGGAAAGGCCTCTGTCCATGGTGCATCTCTGTACTTGATGTGCCTGTGCTTTCTCTAGTCAGGAGACAGCAGTCTGTACTGCCACATCCCTCCCCAGAAAGTCAGCTGTCATATTTCTGTAGTTACCTGTAAACTAGTTAGGGCATTTAGGTGACAACAGGAAGATCTTTCCTTTTTACAAGTCCTAGCTGCCCCTCAACAGTTTATAGTTTTTCTCTCTTCAATTGATGTTTTATTTATAGACAAAGGTTCTCCTTTTCTGGCCCACCCTGGCATCTTGAACTCAGTTGACTTTTCCCACCTCAGTCTCCCAGGAAGCTAGGCTGTAGGTGTGTGCCAGCACACCTTGCTCTTAGTTGCTCTTTTGACAGTGACTTTTTCCAAAAAGTAAGTGTTGTTTTCAGATTGTTGTCTTTAGGCCTCATTCTTTTTTCCCTCTTATATAGAATGTAAAATTTCCCATTGCAACTGTTTGTAAGAGTACACTTCAATGGTTTTATATACATTTTCCTTGGTTTGCAACTGTATCACCATCCACATGCAAAACTCTTACTTCCTCAGCACGCAGACTATGTTCATGAGACAGTTGTCCAGTCCTCTTCCCGCCAGTGCTGCCGACTACTCTTCTTGAGGACAGCCAGTTTGACTACCCCACGGACCTGATGGGTGCAAGTCAGATGAGTCCCATTGAGTACAATGCCCACCACAAGTTGCCCATGCTGCAAAGTGGGTCAGAATTTCCCTCCTTTTCTAAGGTTGAATACTTTTTCATTAATACACAGGCATCACATTTTGTGTATATAGACATAATAAGAATAGTATTTTTTTGATTTGGGGGTTTTTTCCTACCTTTTGGCTGTTCTGACTAATTTTGGAAATACTGATATAAAAGGTTTTTTGTTTTTTGTTTTTAGTTCAATTCATATCCTTGGAAGACAGTTTTATTTCAAGAAAATTAATTAACTGTACTTTAGGTTAATACAATTATACTTTTTGGAATCCCAATTGGTAGCTTTTATTCACAGATTTCTATTAACTACCACCTGACTTTTTGTTTGTTTGTTTGATGGTAGTAGGGATTGACCCAAAGGTCCCACACATGTTGGGTAAGTGCTCTGTCACTAAGGTCTTGAACCTCTTTAAATAAGTTTTCTAGGGTTTTCTTGATAGACCTTGGTTTTGGTTTTTCACTAATAAGTTATGATATTATAATTTACTCAGGGACTGAAAAGACATTAAAATCAGCTTAGAGTGTCAGGTTGGGCCTGCTAGTTGATTGTTTATTGTTACCTTAAAAGGAATTATGTGTCACCTCTGAATTTTTTTAAGATGTTTTGAATTCTTTGACAGGTGAGAAATGCTGCAATATCAGCTGTGGTGGAGATTTACAGACACGTAGGAGAGAAGCTGAGGATTGATTTGTGTAAAAGAGACATTCCCCCTGCTAGGTAAGTCTTTCTAAATTTATTTTTTGCTACAGTTGTATTTTTATTTACTTTATTAAGGTAAATATTACAGCCAGCTGTGATGGTGGGGCCAACCTTTAATCCCAGCATGTGGGAGGCAGAGGCAGGTGGATCTCTGTGACTCGGAGGCCAACCTGGCCTGCAGAGAGAATTCAGGTGAGCCAGGGATCCACAGCAGTTTTAGTGTCCTGAGTTTCCTGGACCCAACTGATAGACATTGAACTAACTGTCCCAGTACCAGGCACTCAGTGCTCATAGAGCTTCAGGTTTTCTTCAGCTCTGCTGTGAAAATGCTTAATATTTTCAGGGTAGGGTGTGTGTGAATTAGAGCTTTCTCCATGATCTTGCCACCTGCAATGACAGCTTTATTTTTCCCAGTCTGTACATTTTTCATTTCCCTTTCTTGTCCTTATTTTCTAGGATTTCCTATGTGCTATTGAGAAAGAGTAGAATAGGGCACATTCTTGCCTTGTGTTGATCTTAGGACAGTTCTAGTTTCATAACTTTAAGATTGAGGTTAGTTGCTAGGTGGTAGTGCATATCTTTAACCCCAGCACTTGGGAGGCAGAGGTAGGCAGATCTCTGTCAGTTTGAAGCTAGTGAGACCCTGGCTCAAAAAAAAAAAAAGAATAAAAAAGAGTGATATTAGTTGTAGGCTTTAGGTATTCTTTTTTTCTTACAAGTTTATACTTTTTTAAAGTTACATTTTATTTGGGTTTTTGAGTGCCACTGTACATGTTGGGAGAGTCTTCAGGCCCATCTTACAAGCAACTTTTTGTCCACTAAGCTTTTTTTTTTTTTTTAACTTTTTATTGGTTCTTTTTGAATTTCACATAGTGTGCTCCAATCCCACTGATCTCTGCCCCCCTCGTACCCAACCTCCATCTTTGCAACCTCCCCACAACAGAGGGAAGAAAATCTCAATGTGGAAGCTGTGCTGTGTCACAGTGGGTCCCACAGTGTGCCTTTTTGTCCACACTTCTTTGCTTGCACTGTTGATTGCACTGACTTGTTGGTCTGATACAGGCCTCTGACTTCTGCTACTCTGTCAGTACTGGAACCTTACTGGGACTCCTTGCGTATTCTGTTGTTGCCCTGTGTCAGAGATCCTATAGTTTTTGGATCTGTAGGACTAGCTCCTTTATGCTCACCAACAGTTGATTGATGGGTAGCTTTTGTGGTAGGCCAATTCAAAGCTCTGGATCTGGGCCTGAGAGGTTTCTGAGCTGGTCAGTTCACACCCCCACGGCAGGCTTATTGTCCCCCCCCCCCCCCCATACACACACCAGGGCTAGTTCTCCCACTCTCCTGACTCTGTGGCCAGCTCTCCTGCCGACCATAGATGGTGAGGGATGAGGGAGGTGGGGAGACCATCCTCTCTTTAATTCATGACACCACTCAGCAGACAAGAGGCAGGGCCAGCTTTCCAATACTCACACCCTGGGGCCGGCTCACTTGTTTGTAACCCTCACTATCTAGGACCAGCTCTTCTGTACTGCCCAGGTAAGGGGCATGGCCAACTCCTCTCTGATGACCTTGGAGCCAGGTCTTCTTCCTGCTACAGGTGGCAAGCATTTGTGTGTGGCAGCACACAAGTGCCCACTCTAGTGTTCATGTTTTTGGGGCCAGCCCACTTGCTACTCATGCAGTGTGTAGGTCCCACTCTCAGTACTGCAGCTGGCAAGGGGTGGGGTCAGCTTTCTGCTCCCATGCCCCAGGGGCTAACTCTTTTGTGGTGCCCAAATAAGAAGTAGGGCCAGTTCTGCACAGCTCTCAGACATTAACATGTCCTCAGGTGACAGCCCAGAACAAGATCTGCTGCCTGGCCTCTGGTGGTAACAGACCCCTTACTACTGCAGGGCCACAGACTCAGAAGTGGCCCCCAGTAGTAGCACAGGCCAGGACCCCACTATGGTCCCAGATGGCATCACTGGCTACTCACATCAGGGTGTTCCTTACTACCCTCAAGTCTCAAGTTTTGAGTCTCTTCAATGTTCCCAGCGCCTCTGTTTCTCTTTCTCTACCACTTACTTGCTCCTCTGGGTGGCACCCAGGGTCACTGAGTATCTGGGTTCATCTCAGGAGTGGCTCAGGACTGCTATGCCCTGTTTGTGCATTATGGTGCCAGGCAGAGGTCATGTTGGGCATGGTTCCCCCTCTTCCTCAGCTCCAGTCCAGTGGTTAGCTTGGCCCAACCAGCCCAGGTGTCCCTTGTGAGGGTCATTTGTCTCAGACTCACTCCCATCTGGGCCTGCCTGGTACCAAACTGATAGTTGTCTCAGGCTAGCTCTCTGACCAGCCCCATAGCACAGGACTGGTTGTCATTGCCTCAAATTCCCTTTTTAAAATTAATCTAATTATTCAGATGTTCATAGGTCTGAACACTGAGTGTAGACATAGCCTCTCTCCTTTCTGCCACCTGTTGATGTACATGTGACACGGCAGCCACACCTGCAGTCTAAGGGCAGGCCACTAAGCTATCTTTCTACCTCTAAACATTCATTATGATGAAATTTTTAAGTGTTTCGAGTTAAAACTAAAACTAAGTTGGGCATTTTAAGTGTAAAGGTGGGCTGGGTAAAGTGACTTTTTGTTACTGCAATTCGTCTTAATGGCTACTGACATTTTCCCCTAGAGCTTGTATTGTAGCCATTCGTTTACTACTCCTTCTGTGGCTGTCAGCTGCCTGTGTTTTCACCAGTGGTTTAAATTCTTAGTCTTAACACTGACTCTCGGTTTCTGCTGGTAATATATCGTTGCTTCATTGTGGATATAATATACAGTTTTCTGATTTCTGATAAAGAGGAGTATTCTTTCATATGTTTTTGCCATTTGCCTCTTTTTAAAATGCTTATTTTGGGGAGCTGTAAAAATGGCTCTGCGGTTAAGAGCCACTGACCCATCTTCCAGAGGTCCTGAGTTCAATTCCCAGCAACCACATGGTGGCTCACAACCATCCATAATAAGATCTGATGCCCTCTTCTGGTGTGTCTAAAGATAGCGATGGTGCATTCACATAAAATAAATAAATGAACCTTTAAAAAAAAATCATTTTAAAAAAGTGCTTATTTTGGAGTGGGACAGGGGCTAGTTTTTGACACAAGGGTTTCTTATATATGGACCAGGTTGGCTTTGGACTGTTTCTGTATAATATATAATATATATTATATATTATATTAGATATACTATATAAACATAATATACAAACAAATATAAACATATATACATAAATGTTCACTATAGTCTCCTGAGTACTAAGCTGACAGGTGTGCTACCATGACAGTAGAATATATTCTCCACAGAAGTGTCCTTTTCAAATCTCCTGTCCATTTGTTAGTCTGGATTATCTGTTTTCTCCAATTATTTTAGATTTTTATTTATGTGTGCCTATATGAATATACGCCATGTGCTATGCCTGTATCATGGGTCTGGTGTTACAGACAGTTGTAAGTTACCCTGACTAAGTAGGTGCTGAGAACTAAAGCCAAGTAGGGAGTCTAGAGGCGCAGTGATGATAAGCTGTCTGGCCAGCCTCTGCTGTGTCTTCAGAACTAGGACTTGGGGGAATCTTTCTGTGTTACAGATACAAGCTTCTGTACCTACATAAGGAAGGTATTATTACCTTCTATTATTACCTTACCTGTTACATTTATCTACTACTCCATGACTGGAACTTTTCTTTTACTGATAGTGGGTTTTTTGTTTGTTTTTTTTTATGTACATGTTTTTTTTTTTTTTTTGTTAATTTAAAAAATGATGCATGTGTGAGTGTGGGCAAAGTATTGTTTGCATGGAGAGATCGGGACAGTTTGTAGGACTCAGTGCTCTCTCCTTCATATGTGATTTCTAGGGAAAGACTGAGGTGACCAGGCTCATTGGGTCTTTTTTGTTGGTTTGTTAATTTTTTAGGCTAGCATACAAAGTAAGACATTATTTCATGCATTCTCATCTCTGTTGTTATCCTTCATTTGAAATCATTTCTGTTCCTCACTGTCTTCCACATACTCCTGTCACATCTCGTGCTTCCATTCCTTCTCTTGATAGTCCTTACCCCTCTGCTTTCTTGTTTACAATCTGTTGCCTACTTCCACAGCCTTACGCTCCTGTCTCATGGTCATCTTTCTAGTTTCATGACTTCCACATACATTTAAAATACAATCACATATATATACCCATATATATAAATACAGGAATACGTGTAAAATTTTAAATCTCAGATCTTCCTTTGAGAGAAAATACAGTATTTGTCTTTCTGCATCTAGCTTATTTTACTGAATATATCAGTTTTCAGTTCCACCCATGGTCATGTAAATGTCACATTTTTTTCTTTATACCTTTATAAACTTATGTATATATACCAAAGTTCTATCCATTCATCTGTTGATAGGCATCTAAGAGATTCCATTTCTTATTTATTATAAATAGTTCAGCAATAAATATGTATGTCCAGGAGTGAGGAGACTTAGTCTACTCAATAATCATATAACCAGTTCATGTGGTAGTTCTGTTTGTGTAACATTGTTCATTTCAGTGTAGTTCTTGGACATTACCTATATGAACGGAGGGAAAATTCTGGGCTTTTGTGTGAAATCATGCCTCATGCTGGCGCAAGAACTCATGTAATCCTTCTGCTTCAGCCTCCTGAGTGTTGGGATTCCAGTTATGTGCCACCATGTCCAGCACGAATAGATTTCTGTACGCCATTTTGGCCTGTATTACCACAAAGCCCTCTTCCTCCCCCTTATTCAGTGTTCTTTTATATTCTCGGTGGCTAGTCATGCTCTAAGAAGCAATGAGAGCTTGGTGAAGAGCTGCCCCGCCCCTTCCTGACTCCCAGTCTGCTCACCAATGCACTGCGCTGTGTTATTCCTCCTGATGATGCTTCATTTGCACATAGGAGGACTCAAGTGACTTTGTGTACCAAGTGGCTACTGATGCTTTGCTTTTTCCCATGTGTAGGGTATTTTCTGTTCTTTTTTTTTGGCATTTAAACTTTTTTTTTTTAAAGTTTTATGTGCATTGGTGTGAGGGTGTCAGATACCCCAGAACTAGACAGTTACACATAGTTGTGAGCTGCTTTGTGGGTGCTGGGAATTGAATCCAGATCCTCTGGAAGAGCAGCCAGTACTCTTAACCACTGAGCTATCTCTCCAGCCCTGGACTTGTTTTATAAATAGTGTTTTGAATCCTTAAGATACTGGAAACAAAAAATTCAAGCTTCAATAGGCTAAAATATGACTTATTTTTTGTTTATCTTCCTTTTTCTCTTTCACTATTCTACTTTCCCTTTTTCTTTCTTTTTTAATATTTAATGCCAAGAACTGGCTTTATGCTGACAACTCATTTAACACCCTTTTGTTGTTGTGGCTTCATTCTAACTTTAATTTTTCTGTTGCTCTCTCTGGTTTCCAAATTTCATATTAGATGGAGCTCTCTAAGTCTAAAGTTACATTTTGTTTATACTCATATCTGTAGTAAAGCCATTCTTTATTTCAAGCAACTGAAGAATGATTAAATAATAGCTCTAAAATAATTTAAAGAGATGTTCCCCTTAAGATGTTATAAGAAGATGTGTCCTGACAGTAGTATACTAGTGCAGCACTTCACAGTGCTGTGCATGGCTCACTGAAACAACTGAGAGTCCAAATAAACTCTTACTTTTTTTTTTTTTTTTTTTTTTTTTTTTTTTTGCCACCACCGCCCAGCTAAACTCTTACCTTTATGGGTCCTTGATACATATCAGCTGTGCTAAGACATGTAGTACAGCAAGGGGTGCTTGTTGTAGATTTCAAATATCTACATGCAGAGTTTCATCTCCCTTATAGCATACTCAAGAGTAATTAAAAAAAAAAAAAGGTATCAGAGGGGCTGAAGTGACAAAACACTTAGAAATCACTAGACAGGTTTTAAACACTTGAAATCAAAATCATGTTCTAAAAGAAAAAGGTTAATAATTTGATCTATCAGTGATAAACAAATTTAGCAATGTTACAACATACTGAATGTGCTTAAATGAATCAATAGCTTTTTTTGTATACCTTAATATTTTTTCTTTATACCAATAACAAACACTGAGAAAAAGATCTTGGGCAATCTCCTAGTCACTGTAGTCTCAAAAAATAAAATATTTTAAAATTAAGCATAAACAAGGGAGTGAAGGATCTCAACAATGAAAATTTTAAACCTCTGAAAAAAGTCATAG
The DNA here is from genome assembly GCF_947179515.1 of Apodemus sylvaticus. NCBI lineage: Eukaryota > Metazoa > Chordata > Mammalia > Rodentia > Muridae > Apodemus > Apodemus sylvaticus. The sequence goes on along the minus strand of NC_067478.1, from coordinate 10,128,332 downwards.
AAGACAGTAGAAGATGGGAAGACATCCCATGTTCATGGATTGGTAGAATTAATATTGTGAAAAGGACTACCAAAATCTATTTACAGAGTCAATACAACTCCAGTAAAACATCCATCTCAATTTTTACAAAAAATAGAAAAAGATAGCCTAAAATTCATATGGAACCCTAAAAGACCCTGGATAGCCAAAACAATCCTTAGAAAATAAACAAGAAAATAATAACTGCTGCCGGAGAGCTTACCATTCCAGATCTAACATGTATTGGAGAGCCAGAGTAACACAAATAATACAGTGCTGGTACTAAACCAGACGGGTAAGCACTGGGACAGAATCAAAGAGCCACACCCGAGTACCTGCAGCTTTAGCCACTTAACACTTGAGAAGGATGCCAAAAAACAGACTGTGAGAAAGAAAGCATCTTCAGTGAGTGGTGCAGTAGAATGAAATTCATCCCATATCTATCACCTTGTACAAAAACTAGCTCCAGATGGTTCAAAGTCTGAATTGTGAAACTTGAAACACTAAAGCTGCTGGAAGAAAGCACAGGCAGCACTAGCAGGGTGTTAGGGACAGGATGTTAGGGATAGGAGAGGTCTTCTGAATAAGGTTCCGTTTGCCCCAAGTTAAGGCCAACAGTTGACAAGTGGGATTTTAAAAAGTAAAACACTCCTGTGCAGCTAAAAAACATTTAATAGGGGCTGGAGAGATGGCTCAGAGGTTAAGAGCACTGACTGCTCTTCAAGAGGTCCTGAGTTCAATTCCTAGTAACCACATGGTGGCTCACAACTGTCTGTAATGGGATCTGGTACCCTCTTCTGGTGTGTCTGAAGAAAGTGACAGTGTACTCATATACATAAAATAAATAATTAAAACCAAATGGATTAATTTGGTGACGAGGGAGCTCACAGAATGGGAGAGAATCATTGCCAGTTATAACTCGGACAGAATATTAATATTCAGAATATATAAAGAACTCAAAAAACAGTGAGTCAAAACAAGCAAACAAATGACCCACCTTTGGACCTGATGCCACCTTTGATGGAAGGATGCCACCTTTGACCTGAATAGGGGTTCTCAAAAGAAGAAAACAAAAGGCTAAGGAATATCTCAGAAATGTTCATCGATCTTAGTAACTAGGGAAATGCAAATCAAAACAGGGCTGAGGAAGGAGGTTGTGGTAAAGAGAAATCTTATTCGTTGTTGGGATTGCAGATTGGGACAGCCAGTGCGGAATCAGTAAAGAGAATGCTCAGAAAGTTAAAAGTAAATCTGCCAAATTACCCAGCTATAACACTTCTGGTCATTTGCCCCAAAGGTTTCGACATACTACATAGCTAGCTGCTCAGCCATGTTCATTGCTGCTGTATTCACAATAGTTAAGAGACTGAAGCAACTTAAATGGCTTTCAGCTGACAAATGGGCAATGGAAATGAGGTACATGTACCCTGTGGAATCCTACTCAGCTGTAAAGAGATAGGAAATTAGGAGTTTTGCCAGCAACTGATGGAAATTAAAAAAGATCATATTAAGTGAGGTAACCCAGACTCAGAAGGACACATGTCACATGTTTTCTCTTATCATACGTTCCTAACTATAAATTTTCAAGCGTGCTTACATATCCTGGAGTACTTGCAGAAAACAGCAAAGTCAAAAGGGACCATTGTTAGAGGAGAGGTTTGGTAGGAGTGGAGCCATAGTGAAGGGGGAACAGCAGGGTCCACGCACTCTGAATGGGAGAAATGTGTGTGGGGTATTAGTGATCTAGGCTAAAAAGCCTGCATTATGTGCTAAGTCCCTGTATGGATATGCATATGTAGTTTAAGTCTAAACTCCCATCACTGGGCATGAGAAGCCTTCTTTTGATTTATTGACCAAGGTTGTCCAAGAGACTCCTGTTATTGCTGTTGTCCTTGTTTTGCCCCCTAGAGGTGGAAAGTAAGTCACTATTGCTAAATACACAATATACTATCAGACACTAGGCCCAGAAAGGCTCTTCATTGGAACTCATCTGAAAGCTCCCTCCCTGAGGAATAGCTTTCATGGTACCACACAGCTTCCACAGGAGGGAATCAACCAGCAATCCTACCCAGCTATGATGTCTGTGAACCACAACAATGAGCAGAAGGACACAGTAACCCTAAGGATTCAGTAGTGCCATGCATACCTTGGCAGTAACCAACAGCTCTCTGATTGAACTTAAAACTCACTCAACAAGAGGGAAATTGTGCCTGGTATCAGAAACCTAGCCACCTTCCCACAGCTAGTACAGTCACAGATCTTGGAGAAGAGCCTATAACCACCACCTTACTAATCCAGCATAATCTGAGTAATTGTCCTTACACTCACAGATGTATTCTTCACCCCTCATCAAAGAAATTTCTCTTCGCAACAGTCAGAGACCATTGCAGAAAACCGTAACTAATCAAAATGTAGAGTTGTGGAGTCCAGTCCCAGTGGATAAATACATCTACAAAATGACTCTTACACCTAAGCTAAGGCTCAGGGAATATTGCTGAAGAGGGGCTGAAAGATTTTAGAGGAGCAGGAAGTTTACTGTGCATGGGAGAAAAGTTTATAACTTCAGAATGTCAATCATAGAGCCATCACATGACCCAGCAGTTCCATTCATAGTTGTATGAGCAAGGAACAGACAAACATGTCTCTACAAAGACCTCTCTGTGAGTGTTCCTGACTGTGTTAGTTATAAGCACAAAAACCATGGAAATACCTCTCACCCACACATCTATCAGCTAATGAGTGGATATTCAAATGGAGTATATCCATGCAGTGGAATATAAGAACTCAGTCATTAACAGCTCCTCATTCTATGATTCCATTTGAACAAAATGACTTGATATGGTAACTCATAAGTAATGTATGGTCTACAGCAACAGGAAGTGAATTAAAGATGGTGTAGGACTGGGGAGAAGTGAGGAAATGGGAAACAGCTACTGCTAATGGGTGTGTGGGTGTTCATTGAGATGATAAAAATGTAAAAATTGTAACAATAGTTGTACTACTCGGCAAGTATTCTATAAACTACTGAGTTGTACATTTCATTTTCTTTCATTGTGATACTGGTGATAAATTGCAAGACCTCACACATGCAGGATAGATACTCTACTACTGAGCTACACCCCAGTTTTGAAAGACACACTTAGATGCAGCGAAGCATATTATATTTGAAATCTGTCTCAGTAATGCCCAAAGAAGGTTTGCTCTGAACACCTAACTTTAATCTACTATTCTTACCTGGGAACCTAGGACTGCACTTACGTTACAGTTGCTTTTCCATCTCTGTCTTTTTTAGCCTGTGAATCTGAACCTTCCTATAGTTTCTCTAGGCTCCTGATGTGCTGTGTTCTTTTGGACACCCTTGTCTTTATTGTGTTTTTCTTCCATTTAATTTGCTAATCTTACCTCACACAATTATTTAAAATGATCTAGAGCCTTCTTTCTGCTTTTTGCTTCCTTTTTCTTTAGATTATATATGTAAAGATGTTCTGTTAAGAATAACTGTGCCAGCCGGGTGGTGGTGGCGCACGCCTGTAATCCCAGCACTCTGGGAGGCAGAGGCAGGCGGATTTCTGAGTTCGAGGCCAGCCTGGTCTACAGAGTGAGTTCCAGGATAGCCAGTGCTATACAGAGAAACCCTGTCTCGAAAAAAACAAATCCAAAAAAAAAAATAAAATAAAAAAAATAAACCCAAAAAATAAAAATAAAATAAAGAATAACTGTGCCTTTCATTTCAGCATCCAGAAGGCAGAGGCCAGTGGAGTTTGAGTTTGAGGCCAACCTGGTCTATATAGGGAGTGTCAGGCCAGCTGTGGCTGCACACTGAGATCCTGTCTCAAAAATTTTTCTAAAATATGTGTTTGAAGCTTAATGATGGGGGTTGGAGTCTTGAATGAATTCTACGTGGGAACTTATGTTGTGCTTGTATTTACTGTAAAGTGTATCTTTGGTAATGTTTTGAATAGGAGACTAAATATTTTTAAATACCAAGGAAATAAATTCACAGGAAATGTGGTTTCCTGTGAAGATTGTTGAAGGAGAGTGATGAAGGGAGACCAAGGAGAGACTAGGAGAGCATAGGAGGACACTGAGGCCTGCAGCGAGGTGTGGAGCAAGCGCTTGCTCTTTTCGCAACCTGGCCTGGGCCTTTGGAGGCTGCCCTTTTCTCCTCCCCTCCCGTGGCTTCTCGAGGCTCTTGCTGCTGCTCTCCAGCTGTGTCAGTTCTGCTACTTCTTAGTGGGACTGCTCATGCTTCCCTGCTTCACTGTTTTGTTTCCTCACGTTAGGTCCGTGCGAACCCCTTTCTCTTCCGAACTTTTTGTTTGTTGTTTATTGAAGATAGGTTTTGCCTAGATTGGTTTTGAACTCACTGGTAGCTGAAGCTTGCCTTCTTCAGCACCTATTCCTGCTTTCTGCCTCTCAAGTCCCAGGATTACAGGCATGTACCCACCACTAGGCTCACTCTGAGTTTTTTGTCTTAAATTTCCTATTCCTATTCTATTTTTTAGAAGAGTGTTGGTGTTAGGGTTTTTGTCTTTTTCTTTTAGTGTTGCTGAGGGAATCCAGCTTGCTCTTCATGCAATCTCCTGTTTCTCATAGCCTTAAACTGCTTCGTCCTCAAAGCTTTTCTAAACCCTTTCCTTCTTGTATCTGGCCCACCTGGACTGCTTCTAAGGAGTCAGCTTCCAGTTCCAGTGTTCCCATCCTATCTCAGTCCATACCTTACCTACTTAGTGTCTGACCAGCCCTGTTGCAGGTGTGTGTTGTAGATGGAGTGACCTGTGTCTTTCCTCTGCAGATACATAAAACTGTACTTGCTGGATCTGTTGTGGTTGGAGGCGAGGTTATGGTTTAGAAATTGCTTTATAGGGAGTTTCAAAGGGGTTTTTAGCTACAAAATATATTTTTCTTTTTATTTTGTATGTGTGTGGGTGTTTTGCCTGCATGTATGTCTTTGCACCATGTGTATGCAATATTTGTGAAGGCCAGAAGACAATATCAGATACCCTGGGACTGAGTTACAGCTGATTGTGAATGTCATATTGGTGCTAGGAATCAATCAAGGGCCCTCTGGAAGAATACCCAGTGTTCTTAACTGCCAAGCTCTCTTTCTAGATCCTTCTGTCTTGTCCTGTCCCATCCCTTCCCTTCTTTTTTAATCTTTTCCCCTACATACTATTTTTATTGATTATTTGGGAATTTCACACAGTGCACCTCAGTCAAACTTGCTTCCCAGTCCTCTTAGGTCCATCCTCCCACCCTTGTCCCCCAAACCCCAAACCACAAGTCCAATTAATGTTGCCCATGAAAGATATTTAGTTACTTCTTAAATAGGTATTGACATTTCCAATATTTCCTATAGGCTCACTTTATAAGTAAGAAGTGGCAAGATGTGGACCAAGACTTCACCAATGTTTTAGGAAAGAGAATTATGAAAGAAATGTAAAAGTAAGCCAAAGATAAACATTTGGCAGTTAAAACCCATGGGACTAGGGTTCTATTCATATTTCCCAAATATGTATCATGAATTTGAGAATAAGTCGTAGCATGGTAGGTTAGAAAGTTAAAGAAAAGACAAACTAAATAAAGTAAAGCATTGATGGCAAGATTTCGTTTTATCCCAAAAGAAGAGCTATGTGAATGTAAATGCTCCAGGAAAGTAAATTCTCAGCAGGGTTCGTATTATAAAATTAAAGGAAACCCTGTTTGAATATGGATCATTTGGAAGCATGGTTGCTGTCCTGTGTGATAAGATTACTCCTGCGACCTCCGGAGAAGGGGCTTTGTTGTTCCCAATTCCATTTCTTTCTCTTAGTTTCTCTCTCTGTAAATATAGCAGTTTGAGGTTAGAATCTGGCATTTATTTTTCTTGGAGAGAGTCCCAAAGATTGTCTTGGAGAATATGATGTAAATATTGCAAGTCTAGTTGAATATGAAAGTAAATTGTAATATACATACCGAATAAAGAAGTTTTTTTCTGTTTTCAGTTAAGATGTTTTTATGACAGCATGCTTGAATCCATGTCTGTAGCTCCATATTTGTGGACACCACAGCCACAGCTTGTGCCAACCACACATCAAGTCCCATTGTGCTTAAAATGATCACCTGTGTTCTGAACATGGACAGATTGGGGAGTATGTTACTGTCACCTTAACAGTGCAGTACAATAACTGGCTTATAGTGCATGTATGCTTATTACTCTGGAGATGAGTTAAAGTATATGTAAGAACATATTTGTCAGGACACATCTATCTGTTACTATTTTTTTCCTCTCCACTTGTGTTCCTAATTTCATTCTAATGAATATGCATTTTATTTCTGATAAATGTGTGTTTTGCTAGGCAGTGGTGGATCATGCCTTTAATCCCAGCACTAGGGAGGCAAAGGCAGAGGGATCTCGTGTTCAGTCTGTTCTACAGAGTGAATTAGTTCCAGGACAGTCAGGACTACACAGAGAAACCCTATCTTGAAAAAAACAGAACAAACAGGAAGAGAAATATGTGCTTTGTGAGTTTTTTGTTTTGTTTTGTGCTTTTTTTTTTTTTTTTTTTTAAAGTATTAGTGTGGCAGGAGTGTAGAAAGTAGTGGACTTGGTGCTGTGGGAGGCAGGTCATAGAGCCTCAGCTGCAACCATGCCAGCAGCACCACTGGAGTTCTCTCTTTCTTCAACTTAGGTCTGCCTTTCATCTCCTCAGAGTAGTTTCACAGGCTTCTAAACTATGTCTCAGTGGGTTTCTTACAAGGATGGAACTAGAAAGTTTTTTGCTGGACTTGGAGAAATTGATGGAATTGCTTTCTATGAAAGTTGTCTGTTTTGTCGGCATATCTCCATACATAGAAAGGTCTGTCAGTGTTTGACTTCTCATGAGGGAAGAGAGTGGGCTTTGTGTCTTCTTTTTTGATTCAGTTGTAGAAATAATAAGACAGCCGGGTGATGATGGCGCACGCCTTTAATCCCAGCACTTGGGAGGCAGAGGCAGGCGGATTTCTGAGTTTGAGGCCAGCCTGGTCTACAGAGTGAGTTCTAGGACAGCCAGGGCTACACAGAGAAACCCTGTCTGGAAAAACCAAAAAGAAAAAAAAAAAAAAAGAAAAAGAAAAGAAAAAATAAGACAAAGCCCCAGTTCCCTTTTTCCACAAGATGTGGTAAAGGAAGTTGTTTCTGTTCATTTCTATGTAAACACAATTTATTCTTTATTCCTAGATTAGAAATGATACTTGCCAAATTTGATGAAGTTCAGAATTCTGGTGGTATGATTTTGAGTGTCTGCAAAGGTAAGTAATTAAGTTTCACAGCTCTTAAACATTTCTGAAATGACTTAGTAAAGTGTTAGATACTAAGTTTGTTTTTAAGCCAAGTATGCATCTCTTATTTCAAAAGCATTGTTTTTGTAGCTTGTAAACTTAGCTAAGGTATAGCAGTGGATCTGCTATACCTCTTCTATCCTGGATCTGCATCTTATTCGAATTGCTGGAGCCAGGAAGATTTCATAATGAGATTATAGTATAAAAGGATAATGTTTCTGGCCTTACTTTTTGTCTTTGTACTTGAAGGTTGATAACTCTCTTGTGCTTGTTCTATGTGTATAGTGTGTTTTTATACTCAGTAATATTTCATCTTGCTGCCTTTAGTAGAGACTGTGGGGGCAGTTGGCCCTCTTCCCCAGTGTGCCAAGCCTGAGAGACAGGCCTGGTGAAGGAACAGCGGGAATTGTGCTACAGTGGTCACTTTGTCTGCTGAAGTAGAATGAATTTAGAGAGGTTTGCAATTAGTGTCTATGCCCACAGATAAGTTGGCATTTGATTTGTGATTCCTGTTTTTTTTTTTTAAAGATTTATTTATTTATTTATTTATTTATTTATTTATTTATTTATTTATATGTAAGTACACTGTAGCTGTCTTCAGACACCCCAGAAGAGGGCATCAGATCTCATTATGGATGGTTGTGAGCCACCATGTGGTTGCTGGGAATTGAACTCAGGACCTTTGGAAGAGCAGTCAGTGCTCTTAACCACTGAGCCATCTCTCCAGCCCTGATTCCTTTCTTTTTTTTATAATGTTGATAAGTTGTGTTTATAGTCTTATCAAATAGCATCTACCTATTCATTAGCCACATATGTGAAGAATATATTCACTTGAGGTCAGGCTTGGTTTTATTGCAGGGAGTCAGGTGGGGTGACAGTTTGGTGTTATGAAGGTTGTGTGTACCTTAATTTAAGCTTAGGTCCCAAGCACACATTGATTTCATGACTACCAATTCTCACTTAGACAGCTGTTTCTCACATCTCTTCTTTGAATAGAAGGTGTCTAAGAACAGCATCCTAACTGGTCTAGTTGTTATCTTCGGTGGTGTCTGTAGAAACCAGAACAGAAGGAAAAGGAAGAGTTGTTAAATTTTGTAACTTGGGGTTTTCATAGCATCCTTGTGTGTTCCACACTGTTTGCTTATAACTAGGACACGCCTAGGTTATGTCAAATGTACATCATTTTATATAAGAAAGACTTGAGCATTCCTAGATTCCTGGAACCAATCCTGTTATTATGGAGGGATGACTGTACTATATTGTGGTGGTTTTTTTTGTTTGTTTGTTTGTTTTTAAACAAAATCTGAATTGTTCAATTTTACCAATGAAAACTTAGGAGTTAGATGCTGGGATGAAAGCCTGCTACCTCAGAGAGGCAGAGAAGGCACCCAGCTGACCTTCCTCCTCAGCAGATGTCCTACCAAGAATGCCCCTCTCCCACAACATCTCAAAAAACTTTCAAACTGAATTCCCTTCCCTTCTACTTGCTGTGCGTCTCTCTATTCATCCTCTTCTGTGTTTTTTTCTTTTTTCTTTCTTTCTTTCTTTCTTTCTTTTTTTTTTTTTTTTTTGAGATTTGTGAGTACACTCTTGCTGTCTTCAGACACACCAGAAGAGGGCATCAGATCCCATTACAGATGATTGTGAGCCACCATGTGGTTGCTTGGGATTGAACTCAGGACCCCTGGAAGAACAGTCAGTGTTCTTAACTTCTGAGACATCTCTCCAGCCCTATGTTTTTTTCTTAATAATCTGATATTCACTTCCTGTGAACTGGTTTCTTGCCCCATCTCTTGACCTATAGTTGACTTTATTTAATCCTGTTCACAGTATCCAAACAGAAAGCTCTTGGATTAAAGATGTGTGCTAAGGCTGAGCCATATCACAACTAAAAGCAGATTTTTCCAGTAGATAACACAATCTCTGGGTTCACAGTATGATCAAATATTCTGCAACACCAAATGTTACTTGCTTAGCTCTAATTCTTGGCAAGGGTTGATGCCAATGAGGAGTCTGTGACAGAGCAGTGGTGGCTCCTGCTGGGCCTGGGCTGTGCCATCTGCAAGCGTGAGGATGGTCTGTGTCCTAGGTAGTCCGAGAACATCTGGTTCTGATGGAGTACGGGCAGGGGTGCATTCAACAGCACTCCTTCCAGTGACACATGTGACAGTTCCGTGTCTTCTCTGACACACCAGTCCTCAATGTCTAAAAGTGGGCTGCCCCAAGAGTTGTTATCTTTGGGTTGGTAGCAGCCTTCTGAATCTCTGGTTGAGCGGGGTCAGTGTGAATTGGGTGAAATAAGAATTCCCAGGTGTCTGAGTTCCCCACACCTCTCTTCCCAATTTCCCTTGGTAGTGAAGGTTGGAGCAGTTGGCTTCCTAAGGCCCCTGGCACACCTGCCTGCCCTGGGTTCCGTAAGGTGTTGCGGTTCTCTACTGAGCAGCATTTTCTCATGAGCAGGGGAAAGAACCACAGGTTTAAAAGAAGCCTGTGCAGGGCAGTTTCTCATCCAGTGTTAAAGAAGTTGACTTGAATGCGGCAGAGAGGGAGGGGACTAATGCTCTAGGAAGGCATTGATGATGTATTAGAGGTGGGGGGAAGGGGGAGAGAGAGATCGTGCGCGCATGTATGTACATGTGCTAGTTCAAACTCAGAGCCTTGCGCATAACAGCCCCTGAACTACTTCTTTAGCCCTATACTTTGTGGTTTTCATTGTTAAGATTTATTTTTATGTATATGTGTTTTCTCTGCTTATATATGTGCAAACCACATGCGTGTGCAGCCCACAGAGGCCAGAAAAGGTCATCAGAGCCTCTGAAACTTGAGTTGCCGTGTGGGTGCTGCAAACAACCAGGGTTTTCTGCAAGAGCAGCCAGGGCTTTAAACCACTGAGGAGCCATCTCTCCTGTACTTTGTAATGTAAAAAAAGAACCTCAGAGTAGGGACAGAAGAATCAGGAGTTCATGATGAGATTACCCTGAGCTATCTAAAACGTCATCTCAAAAATCAACAAAAAACAACTTTCTTAGCTAGGCGGTGGTGGCACACGCCTGTAATCCCAGCACTCTGGGAGGCAGAGGCAGGCAGATTTCTGAGTTTGAGGCCAGCCTGGTCTACAGAGTGAGTTCCACTACAGCCCGGGCTATACAGAGAAACCCTGTCTCAAAAAAAAAAAAAAAAAAAACAACCAACAAAACAAACAAATAAACAAAAAAACCAGCTTTCTTATTTGAATCATTTTTAAATTCACTGCTAAATTCTAGGTGGACTTATACTTGTTAAGAAAACTTGCTAACTAGTTTAGCAACAGCTTAGCAATTAAAGATTACTTACTATTTTTCCAGAGGACCTGCATGCTTGCAAACTGCCTGTAACTCAGGTTCTAGACTCTGGACTCTAGACAGATCTGACACCCTCCCTCCTCAGGACTCCTTGGACACTGCACTTGTAAATGGCCACTGAGGAACACATACACATAATACAAAAAATAAATTTAAATGAGTAAATGAATGAATTTCAGTCTATCTCTCTGTCTCTCCCTCTCTGGCTCCTCCTTCTCTTTCCCCCTCCCCACCCCTTCTCACTGAACTAGTCTAGGCCAGGACAAAACCTAGCAAATTCTGTGCTGACCACTCCCAAGTAGAGTTGTCTCTGTTGTTCATCTCTTCTTTAGTCTCTGTTTTTGGAAGCCTGTGGTCTGGATGGCATTGCTCGTTGGATTTACGGTTTATCTTGTCCAGAAACAATCCTGTTTGTCCTCTGCTTTGTATGTTCCTGTTCTCCCCACAACCCCTCGAGCCTGCTTCTTCCCTTTCCCTGTACGTCCCTGCACCTCATGCCTTAGAGCTACTCATGGCCCTGGCTGGCCTCTAGCTCTTTGTAGAAGAGGATGACCTTCGACTGTATCTCACATGTTTTAGAACTATAGACATGTGCCCAGTCCTGGCTCTGTTCTCTTCCTAACCTGACTCTGACTCTTCCTCAGTTCCAGTCGTTTTAGTCAGTTGTCCACAAGGTGCAACGTAACTTGATTTCCTCTTCTTCTAGTCACTCGTTTTTAACTCTGACACCTGGGCTATGTCCAGCTTGCTTGGTTTTTCCACCTTCACTATCAGTACTTTAGGTCTCCTTTAGTGTCTCCTCGAACCACTGTAGGAGAACCACTGTTATGCTCCTTGTCAAACATACAATAGTGTATTGACAGTTGGCAGTGGGGAAGATACAGGTATTCCTTGTTCATGAAATTTGCATTTTTCCTAAAGACCTTGTTGCCAAGTGGGAAATCATTAAATGAAAAAAAAATTTCCACTTTTATTAAACTCAGGATACTTGAAAATTTGTGTATTTGTTGGTGACTCTTGAAAAGTCCACTCCCATGCTTTTAGGTGTGTCTTTCTTCCCAAGTGACTTTTTTTTGTCTAGTAAAACTTCTGTTTTAAGATCTATATTTAAAGCTTCTATAAAGATTTCAACTCTGCTTCATTTTATATATACCCCAGCTGATGGAGCAGGCTGCCATCTCAGCTCCTTGTGGGACTGAGGGGGCAGGAGCTCAAGGCCAGGGCTTGTCTGAGAAACACAAGCTGGGGACTGGTGCTGGAGCTCAGTGAGAATAGTCTCCTGTATACAGAGCTGTCAGTTCACTCTGCAGTAGTGCTGAACAGTTGTTAATTGAGCAATGAAAATATGTTTATAGGCCGCACTAGGAAGACCAATAGCTTGTAGAAAAAAGTAATTTAGTGAACATTAATTCAGCTTTTATTTCTATACAGTTTTTGTCACACAGAATTTTCCACTCTTTGCTGTGTTTTTAAATCACATATTCAAACTAAAAAAGTAAAATTACCAAGATCAGAAACAGACAAAATAAATGCTCACTGTGAAGATGTGGGGAAATGGGTCATTTGCATAATAGGATAATGACCCCTGAAGATGATACATCTTCTTTCTCACATAGCGTCCCTACCTACAGGATATTATCTTGGGTTTTACAGAGATAGCATGAGTTTTAAATTTGTTCACATGGTAGTCTGTGTCCAGAAACTATTATGGCAAACAGTGTCTTTGTCTGAGACAGCAATAATAGAACAGTGAGTCTTGCAGTATAATGATTTAGAATGTTTGTGATGAAAAATATAAGCAATAAACCCGGGGGATTTGATGTAAAGAGTCATCATCTGAGTGGTCATTACATGAAGAAAATAGGATACTGAAATTATAAGTCATTCAGTGATATTAAGTCAGTTTCTCTCAAGAAGTGTCATATTTCAGTTGAAACTTGATAGCTTAGAATAACCAATCAAGGAATAATTGTCAGGAAATTGCTTTGGCTAGAAAAAAATAGTGACTACTAAAGCCCAGAGGTGAGCAGGACTTGATTATTTGTAGAACAAAGAGAGACCAGGGCTTCCTGGAGTCCTGTCAGGGAGAGGCAACAGTGCTTGTGGTGTGTTGAACCCGTGAGCAGAACATGCAGCTAGTGTTCCATAGGTCAGCAGAGCTTCTGACAGGTCCCGGAGGTGGGAGCCCAACAGGGTTCTGGTCCAGAAAGGGATGTGCACATGGGTGCCATGGAGTGGCATGGGGTGTCACTGTTTTCCTGGCATGGCTGCTCCAAGACGCCTGTTTCTGTTGCTGTTCTTGTGGCTCCTGGTGGATGGCTGTGCATTATTCTTTTCCCCCTTTGGTTTCTTTCATAATCACCATTGCAGTGCAGTGCAGTGCTCCTGACAGAAACTTTGATTAAAGTCTTTGACTTTACTTTTAAAAGAACTAATTGAGCAGAGTCACGAACAATAAATAATACCATCAGATTTGAATATATATCATTCGGTTTAGGAAATAGTGAGAAATGCACATTTGTTTTTTTCTGAGAATTTTAAGAAACTGGACTTTAATTTTCATGTTACAAAAAAGAAAATTGGTAGAGTCCCTAAGTACACAAGAATTAACTTCACTTAGAAGGGAAATGGAACGGAAAGTAAGCATATTGTGTCTGGAAGGAGCCAACACCAGCCCAAGGAAAAGACTGGGTTGCGGTGCTCTGTGATTGTGGCAGGACCTGGTGTTGTTGTGCAGCTCTCTAGACAATCTCCTAGTGCCCGAACAAATGGAAATGCGAACCTTGCTGTTGACTGCAGCGGTTTCTTTTTCCTTCATTGTGAAAACACTGTTTTGTC